>NC_143051.1:27168750-27485000 GCF_057628025.1 Oncorhynchus mykiss
GGTGTAACTGAGTCAGATTTCAATGGGATTGAGGTCAGGGCTTTGTGATGGCCACTCCAATACCTTGACTTTGATGTCCTTAAGCCATTTTGCCACAACTTTGGAAGTATGCTTGGATTCATTGTCCATTTGGAAGACCCATTTGCGACCAAGCTTCAACTTCCTGACTGATGTCTTGAGATGTTGCTTCAATATATCCCCATAATGTTCCTACCTCATGATGCCATCTATTTGGTGAAGTGCACCAGACCCTCCTGCAGCAAAGCATCCCCACAACATGATGCTGCCACCCCCGTGCTTCACGGTTGGGAAGGTGTTCTTCGGCTTGCAATCCTCCCCCTTTTTCCTCCAAACATAACGATGGTCATTATGGCCAAACAGTTCTATTTTTGTTTCATCAGACCAGAGGACTTTTCTCCAAAAGTACAATCTTTGTCCCCATGTGCAGTTGCAAACCGTAGTCTGGCTATTTTATGGCTGTTTTGGAGCACTGGCTTCTTCCTTGCTGAGCTGCCTTTCAGGTTATGTCGATATAGGACTCGTTTTACTGTGGGTATAGATACCTTTGTACCTGTTTCCTCCAGCATCATCACAAGGTCCTTTGCTGTTGTTCTGGGATTGATTTGCACTTTTCGCCCCAAAGCACGTTCATCTCCAGGAGACAGAACGCGTCTCCTTCCTGAGCGGTTTGGTGGCTGCATGGTCCCATGGTTTTCATGCTTGCGTACTATTGAATGTAAAGATGAACGTGGTACCTTCAGGCATTTGGAAATTGCTCCCAAGGATGTGTGACAGAATCTGAGGCTGATTCTTGGCTGATTTCTTTTGATTTTCCCATGATGTCAAGCAAAGAGGCACTGAGTTTGAAGGTACGTTGAAATACATCCACAGGTACAAAAATGATGTCAATTAGCCTATCAGAAGCTTCTAAAGCCAATACATAATTTTCTGGAATTTTCCAAGCTGTTTAAAGGCACAGTCAACTTAGTTTATGGAAACTTCTGACCCACTGGAATTGTGATACAGTGAATTATAAATGAAATAATCTGCCTGTAAACAATTGTTGGAAAAATTACTTGTGTCATGCACAAAGTAGATGTCCTAACCGACTTGCCAAAACTATAGTTTGTTAACAAGAAATCTGTGGAGTGGTTGAAAAACAAGTTTTAATGACTCCAACCTAAGTGTATGTAAACTTCCAACTTCAACTGTAGGTTATTCTATGCTAGTAGCCTATGTTAGGTTATTCATAAGATAATATAATTATAAAAAGAGATGAGCTTATAAAGTAAAGGACTTCAGACATTTTCATGTCAGTGATGGTAGTCAGGTGCAGTGGATTCCTAATAGCTTATTTCTATGACTGAAGGTCTGCTTAGCGGAGGTCTTGTGCTTTGTCCACTGCACACTGCATGCAGCTGTCCGCTTGGTGAACAGTCTACTCTCCTAGCATTTCAGCAGACCCACACAGCAGATTCCTGAAGTGGTAAAACAATGATCTTCCAGCTGTCTTCAACCCACCCAGGTCCATCCTCTCTGGGTGTAGTCAGACCACAGGGGACCTTCATGTGGAGACAGCATAGATGCTTTTCAGTCTGCTGTTAGACATCTTATTCTACCACCCTCAACCCTCTAACCACTGTACGAACAGCCCCGGCAACAGAATCAACAGCCCCGACCACTGTATCAACAGCCCCAACCACTGTATGAACAGCCCCGACCACTGAATCAACAGCCCCAACCACTGTATCAACAGCCCCAACCACTGAATCAACAGCCCCAACCACTGTATCAACAGCCCCGACCACTATCAACAGCCCCGACCACTGTATGAACAGCCCCGACCACTGAATCAACAGCCCCAACCACTGTATGAACAGCCCCGACCACTGTATCAACAGCCCCAACCACTGTATCAACAGCCCCAACCACTGTATCAACAGCCCCAACCACTGTTCGAATAGCCCCGACTACTGAATCAACAGCCCTAACCACTGAATCAACAGCCCCAACCACTGTACTGTATCAACAGCCCCAACCACTGTATGAACAGCCACAACCACTGTACGAACAGCCTCAACCACTGTATCAACAGCCCCAACCACTGTATCAACAGCCCCAACCACTGTACGAACAGCCTCGACCACTGTATCAACAGCCCCAACCACTGTATGAACAGCCCCAACCACTGTACGAACAGCCCCAACAACTGTATCAACAGCCCCAACCACTGTACGAACAGCCCCGAACACTGAATCAACAGCCCCGATCACTGAACCAACAGCCCCAACCACTGTATCAACAGCCACAACCACTATATCAACAGCCCCGACCATTGTATCAACAGCCCCAACGACTGTATGAACAGCCCCAACCACTGTATCAACAGCCCCAACCTACTGTATGAACAGCCACAACCACTGTACGAACAGCCCCAACGACTGTATGAACAGCCCCAACCACTGTATCAACAGCCCCAACCACTGTATGAACAGCCACAACCACTGTACGAACAGCCTCAACCACTGTATCAACAGCCACAACCACTGTATCAACAGCCCCAACCACTGTATCAACAACCCCAACCACTGTATCAACAGCCCCGACCACTGTATCAACAGCCCCAACCATTGTATCAACAGCCCCAACCACTGTATCAACAGCCCCAACCACTGTATCAACAGCCCCAACCACTGTATCAACAGCCCCGACCACTGTATCAACAGCCCCAACCACTGTATCAACAGCCCCGACCACTGTACGAACAGCCCCGACCACTGTATCAACAGCCCCAACCACTGTATCAACAGCCCGACCATTGTATCAACAGCCCCAACGACTGTATGAACAGCCCCAACCACTGTATCAACAGCCCCAACCACTGTATCAACAGCCACAACCACTGTACGAACATCCCCAACCACTGTATCAACAGCCCCGACCACTGTTTCAACAGCCCCGACCACTGTATCAACAGCCCCGACCGCTGTATCAACAGCCCCAACCACTGTATCAACAGCCCCAACCACTGTATCAACAGCCCCGACCACTGTATCAACAGCCCCAACCACTGTATCAACAGCTCCAACCACTATACGAACAGCCCCAACCACTATACGAACAGCCCCAACCACTGTTTTTTTAAAACATTTTATTTAACCTTTTAACCTTTAACCTTTTTTAAAACATTTTATTTAACTAGGCAAGTCAGTTAAGAACAAATTCTTATTTACAATGACGGTCTAGGAACAGTGGGTTGACTGCCTTGTTTAGGGGCAGAACGACAGATTTTTACCTTGTCAGCTCGGGGATTGAATCTAGCAACCTTTCGGTTACTGGCCCAACGCTCTAACGACTAGGCTACCTGCCGCACCACTGTACCAATAGCACACAGGTCACACCAATGTTATGTTCCTTGGCTAGTTGGATGACTTGATGAGGTGAATTGCTATTATATATTACACTGCTCAAAAAAATAAAGGGAACACTAAAATAACACATCCTAGATCAAAATGAATGAAATACTTTTTTCTTTACATAGTTGAATGTGCTGACAACAAAATCACACAAAAATGATCAATGGAAATCAAATTTATCAACCCATGGAGGTCTGGATTTGGAGTCACACTCAAAATTAAAGTGGAAAACCACACTACAGGCTGATCCAACTTTGATGTAATGTCCTTAAAACAAGTCAAAATGAGGCTCAGTAGTGTGTGTGGCGTCCACATGCCTGTATGACCTCCCTACAACGCCTGGGCATGCTCCTGGACAGTCTGTGGTGCAACATGGCGTTGGTGGATGGAGCGAGACATGATGTCCCAGATGTGCTCAATTGGATTCAGGTCTGGGGAACGGTCCATAGCATCAATGCCTTTCTCTTGCAGGAACTGCTGAGCCACATGAGGTCTAGCATTGTCTTGCATTAGGAGGAACCCAGAGAGCCAACCGCACCAGCATATGGTCTCACAAGGGGTCTGAGGATCTCATCTCAGTACCTAATGGCAGTCAGGCTACCTCTGGCGAGCACATGGAGGGCTGTGCGGCCCCCCAAAGAAATGCCACCCCACACCATGACTGACCCACCGCCAAACCGGTCATGCTGGAGGATGTTGCAGGCAGCAGAACGTTCTCCACGGCGTCTCCAGACTCTGTCACGTCTGTCACATGGGCTCAGTGTGAACCTGCTTTCATCTGTGAAGAGCACAGGGCGCCAGTGGCGAATTTGCCAATCTTGGTGTTCTCTGGCAAATGCCAAACGTCCTGCACGGTGTTGGGCTGTAAGAACAACCCCCACCTGTGGACGTCGGGCCCTCATACCACCCTCATGGAGTCTGTTTCTGACCGTTTGAGCAGACACATGCACATTTGTGGCCTGCTGGAGGTCATTTTGCAGGGCTCTGGCAGTGCTCCTCCTGCTCCTCCTTGCACAAAGGTGGAGGTATCGGTCCTGCTGCTGGGTTGTTGCCCTCCTACGGTCTCCTCCACGTCTCCTGATGTACTGGCCTGTCTCCTGGTAGTGCCTCCATGCTCTGGACACTACGCTGACAGACACAGCAAACCTTCTTGCCACAGCTCGCATCGATGTGACATCCTGGATGAGCTGCACTACCTGAGCCACTTGTGTGGGTTGTAGACTCCGTCTCATGCTACCGCTAGAGTGAAAGCACCGCCAGCATTCAAAAGTGAGCAAAACACCAGCCAGGAAGCATAGGAACTGAGAAGTGGTCTGTGGTCACCACCTGCAGAACCACTCCTTTATTGGGGGTTTCTTGCTAATTGCCTATAATGTCCACCTGTTGTCTATTCCATTTGCACAACAGCATGTGGAATTTATTGTCAATCAGTGTTGCTTCCTAAGTGGACATTTTGATTTCACAGAAGTGTGATTGACTTGGAGTTACATTGTGTTGTTTAAGTGTTCCCTTTATTTTTTTGAGCAGTGTATATTAGAGCCATGGGATGAATACTAGATCATGTTATCAGCACAGAACAAGTCACTGCAACCCCCACCCACTCTCCACCCTTCCTCAAATGTATGTGTGACTGATCTAAACTAAGTATTTCTACAGTAGCTAATGTCCTTCGAAGAACTTGGCACATAGTTCACTATCACATGATTTACATAATCCTCTCTCTCCTTTACACAGTCAGTCAGACTCTCTCTGTATCACGTCTGTGCCCTTCAGCTCCTTTCCTTACTAGGTGCTTTATTTATCAGGATGGTGGCATTTATTCGTCCATTGTTTCATTAGTCCATTGTTGATATTGCCCCAAGATGCAAAATGCATAATACGGGGGATAACTTCTGTAATTTTGAAAGTTACATATGTTGAAAACTTGAGTACTGACAAGCAACACATTTTGGGACTATGTCAACAAAGGACTATTGAAACAAATACCAAAATACAGTTTTCCTTTAAGAAGCGGGTAGTTCATGCATCTCATATAGCCTAGTTCCAGTCGGTGCATGGAGAGACAGATTAGTGCACAACTCCAGTGTTGGCCTGCTGGTATTCTTGTAACTCAGCAATACGTTTAGGCTAATGGGTCTTAAATCCAAGAAAATAGCTATTTAATTTATTGTGTGGCATATAAGGATACCAGTGTACTGGAGTGTCTTTTCTGCTGGCTGATGTCGTTTTATTCCAGTTGGTTGTATTTATTCGAAGGGATGGTGTCTTTGCCTTTCATTGTAGCCTGACCCATGAGATGAGGGTTAATTATAAGGGGAATGTGTGAGATTAATTTCCTGTCATGTGACGATGGTGTGTAAACATTTAACCGGTTGTCATGGCACTGTGACTGTGCTATGATTACACCTACGCTTGGCCCGTTGTCTCAGTTATGCCTCTCCAAATACTCACTCCAAATATAGGCAAGTAGCAACCATAGGCTGCTACACTCTGAGTAATATCCCCCTCTGATCCTGAGATTTGTGGATTCGGCTATTTCAGCCACAACTGTTGTGTATAAAATCAAACACACAGCAATGCAATCTCCATAGACAAACCTTGCAGTAGAATGGCCTTACTGAAGAGTTCAGTGACTTTCAACGTGGCACCGTCATAGGATGCCACCTTTCCAACAAGTCAGTTCGTCAAATGCCCTGCTGGAGCTGCACCGGTCATCTGTAAGTGCTGTTGTTGTGAAGTGGAAACGTCTAGGAGCAACAACGGCTCAGCCGCGAAGTGGTAGGCCACACAAGCCCACAGAACGGGACAACCGAGTGCTGAGGCGCGTAGCGCATAAAAATCGCCTGTCCTAATTTGCAACACTCAATACCGAGTTCCAAACTGCCTCTGGAAGCAACGTCAGCACAATTACTGTTGGGAGCTTCATGAAATGGGTTTCCATGGCCGAGCAGCCGCACACACGCCTAAGTGTGGGCTGGAGTTGTGTAAAGCTTGCCGCCATTGAACTCTTGAGTAGTGGAAACGTGTTCTCTGGTGGGATGAATCACGCCCCACCATCTGGAAGTCCGACGGACTAATCTGGGTTTGGCAGATGCCAGGAGAACGCTATGTACCTGAATGCATAGTGCCAACTGTAAAGTTTGGTGGAGGAGGACTAATGGTCTGGAGTTGTTTTTCATTGTTCCCGCTAGGCCCCTTAGTTCCAGTGAAGGAAAATCTTAACACTACAGCATAAAATTATATTCTAGACGATTCTATGCTTCCACCTTTGTGGCAACAGTTTGGGGAATGCCCTTTCCTGTTTCAGCATGACAATGCCCCCGTGCACAATGCGAGCTCCATAAAGAAATGGTTTGTTGAGATCAGTGTGGAAGAACTTGACTGGCCTGCACAGAGCCCTGACCTCAACCCCATCAAACACCTTTGGGATGAATTGGAATGCCGACTGCGAGCCAGGCCTAGTCGCCCAACATCAGTGCCCGACCTCACTAATTTTCTTGTGGCTGAATGGAAGCAAGTCCCCGCAGCAATGTTCCAACATCTAGTGGGAAGCCTTCCCAGGAGAGTGGAGGCTGTTGTAGCAGCAGCTCCATATTAATGCCCATGATTTTGGAATGAGATGTTCTACGAAAAGATGTCCACATACTTTTGGTCATGTAGTGTATGTGTTATACTGTGATGCCAGAAGTAGAAGCAGAGAAGGTAGCCTACCTGCAGACTCTGAAGTCTCAGCATTGTGGCGAGGAAGAACATTTGAATCAATGTTTTGAGTGCGGATGTTCTTTCTAGACCATTTCAGGTCTACCAACTACTTGTAGGTTTATGTAAGAAAATGTTAAGACTGTACTGGGTTTTGTCTTTATTTCAGTTACTAAAATGCAAGTCTATTTGCCAGATTAACATACAAGCAAGTTCAGGGAGAGAAGAGCCAGGGGCTTGTTTTGCTTGTTGTGGTTGAGAGATTAGTGGTGACCAACTCAAGTCCCCCCCATAGAGCCCCAGCCTCAGTAGTGTAACCTGTAATAGACTCATAGAGCCCCAGCCTCAGTAGTGTAACCTGTAATAGCCTCATAGAGTCCCAGCCTCAGTAGTGTAACCTGTAATAGCCTCATAGAGCCCCAGCCTCAGTAGTGTAACCTGTAATAGCCTCATAGAGCCCCAGCCTCAGTAGTTTAACCTGTAATAACCTCATAGATTCCCAGCCTCAGTAGTGTAACCTGTAATAGCCTCATAGAGCCCCAGACTCAGTAGTGTAACCTGTAATAGACTCATAGAGTCCCAGCCTCAGTAGTGTAACCTGTAATAGACTCATAGAGTCCCAGCCTCAGTAGTGTAACCTGTAATAGCCTCATAGAGCCCCAGCCTCAGTAGTGTAACCTGTAATAGCCTCATAGAGCCCCAGCCTCAGTAGTATAACCTGTAATAGCCTCATAGAGCCCCAGCCTCAGTAGTGTAACCTGTAATAGCCTCATAGAGCCCCAGCCTCAGTAGTGTAACCTGTAATAGCCTCATAGAGCCCCAGCCTCAGTAGTGTAACCTGTAATAGCCTCATAGAGCCCCAGCCTCAGTAGTGTAACCTGTAATAGCCTCATAGAGCACCAGCTTCAGTAGTATAACCTGTAATAGCCTCATAGAGCCCCAGCCTCAGTAGTGTAACCTGTAATAGCCTCATAGAGCCCCAGCCTCAGTAGTGTAACCTGTAATAGACTCATAGAGCCCCAGCCTCAGTAGTGTAACCTGTAATAGCCTCATAGAGCCCCAGCCTCAGTAGTGTAACCTGTAATAGCCTCATAGAGCCCCAGCCTCAGTAGTATAACCTGTAATAGCCTCATAGAGCCCCAGCCGCAGTAGTGTAACCTGTAATAGCCTCATAGAGCCCCAGCCTCAGTAGTATAACCTGTAATAGCCTCATAGAGCCCCAGCCTCAGTAGTGTAACCTGTAATAGCCTCATAGAGCCCCAGCCTCAGTAGTGTAACCTGTAATAGCCTCATAGAGCCTCAGCCTCAGTAGTGTAACCTGTAATAGCCTCATAGAGCCCCAGCCTCAGTAGTATAACCTGTAATAGCCTCATAGAGCCCCAGCCGCAGTAGTGTAACCTGTAATAGCCTCATAGAGCCCCAGCCTCAGTAGTATAACCTGTAATAGCCTCATAGAGCCCCAGCCTCAGTAGTGTAACCTGTAATAGCCTCATAGAGCCCCAGCCTCAGTAGTGTAACCTGTAATAGCCTCATAGAGCCCCAGCCTCAGTAGTGTAACCTGTAATAGCCTCATAGAGCCCCAGCTTCAGTAGTATAACCTGTAATAGCCTCATAGAGCCCCAGCCTCAGTAGTGTAACCTGTAATAGCCTCATAGAGCCCCAGCCTCAGTAGTGTAACCTGTAATAGCCTCATAGAGCCTCAGCCTCAGTAGTGTAACCTGTAATAGCCTCATAGAGCCCCAGCCTCAGTAGTATAACCTGTAATAGCCTCATAGAGCCCCAGCCGCAGTAGTGTAACCTGTAATAGCCTCATAGAGCCCCAGCCTCAGTAGTATAACCTGTAATAGCCTCATAGAGCCCCAGCCTCAGTAGTGTAACCTGTAATAGCCTCATAGAGCCCCAGCCTCAGTAGTGTAACCTGTAATAGCCTCATAGAGCCCCAGCCTCAGTAGTGTAACCTGTAATAGCCTCATAGAGCCCCAGCTTCAGTAGTATAACCTGTAATAGCCTCATAGAGCCCCAGCCTCAGTAGTGTAACCTGTAATAGCCTCATAGAGCCCCAGTCTCAGTAGTGTAACCTGTAATAGACTCATAGAGTCCCAGCCTCAGTAGTGTAACCTGTAATAGCCTCATAGAGCCCCAGCCTCAGTAGTGTAACCTGTAATAGCCTCATAGAGCCCCAGCCTCAGTAGTGTAACCTGTAATAGCCTCATAGAGCCCCAGCTTCAGTAGTATAACCTGTAATAGCCTCATAGAGCCCCAGCCTCAGTAGTGTAACCTGTAATAGCCTCATAGAGCCCCAGCCTCAGTAGTGTAACCTGTAATAGACTCATAGAGTCCCAGCCTCAGTAGTGTAACCTGTAATAGACTCATAGAGTCCCAGCCTCAGTAGTGTAACCTGTAATAGCCTCATAGAGCCCCAGCCTCAGTAGTGTAACCTGTAATAGCCTCATAGAGCCCCAGCCTCAGTAGTGTAACCTGTAATAGCCTCATAGAGCCCCAGCCTCAGTAGTATAACCTGTAATAGCCTCATAGAGCCCCAGCCGCAGTAGTGTAACCTGTAATAGCCTCATAGAGCCCCAGCCTCAGTAGTATAACCTGTAATAGCCTCATAGAGCCCCAGCCTCAGTAGTGTAACCTGTAATAGCCTCATAGAGCCCCAGCCTCAGTAGTATAACCTGTAATAGCCTCATAGAGCCCCAGCCTCAGTAGTGTAACCTGTAATAGCCTCATAGAGCCCCAGCCTCAGTAGTATAACCTGTAATAGCCTCATAGAGCCCCAGCCGCAGTAGTGTAACCTGTAATAGCCTCATAGAGCCCCAGCCTCAGTAGTGTAACCTGTAATAGACTCATAGATTCCCAGCCTCAGTAGTGTAACCTGTAATAGCCTCATAGAGCCCCAGCCTCAGTAGTGTAACCTGTAATAGCCTCATAGAGCCCCAGCTTCAGTACTGTAATAGCACTCAGCATTACTTACTCATCTGAAATAGTGTCTGTAACCCAAGCAGGTGGCACTTTGTCATGATTAGAGTTTAATGATTTTTATCAGCTAGCTCATCAGAACGGTAGGATATGGCCACAAGCAGCAGCACATTAGAGGGCCTATTGTAATTGGACTTCAGAGCATCCCCATCAGCTACTAGCATGGTAAATTATGAAGATCATACTGGACAACAATCTGCAGGTCCTAGTATTCTGTCTAGACTAACACTTGAGTTACAGTGTAAGTGAAGGTATCTTTGAATCACAGAGGGTCTGAGTTGTACACATAGCAACAATCTATCTGGCTTATCTCGTACATACAGTAAGCTTAATTTAACTGACTATAAAGAAGTAATTTTGATTAAAAGGAGAGATCAGGTGAGACAAGGCCAGAGCAATTGACCCAGCTGGAGAAGTGCAGGTCAGGGACAATGTGACAATGGCAGAATCTAGCAGCACCTGTTCTATTCTATGGTTCAATGCACACTCTGTGCAAGCAGGCTCACACATCTCTTCTATTGCTATAGTGACTAACACGCTGCTATAGTGTCAGCAGTCTTTTCCACGTCAACAGTAAACTTTGAAATGGAAGCTGATGGCTCAACAGAGTGGTAGAGACGAGGTGGTAAGGTCCTTTTTTCATCATCATCATCGACATCATCATTAGTATCGTTGTCGTCGTCATCATCATCATCATCAGCGCAAACAGACGAGCTCAGTAGAAATAAGGAAATGATTGTAGACATGTAATACCCTTGAAACTGTTTGTGTGTGTGGATCACAGGGATCCTATCAAAGTTCTATGTAATTATATGGTGTGTAGAGACGTTGCCTGTGACCTATTGCTGAGGTTGATAACCAGGGGAGAGAATCCAGCCTCCGCTATATACAGTACTTCTGCTGGCAGTGAACATGATCTAGCGGTTACACTGGGAGTGTGTGTGTGTGAGAGAGAGAGAGAGACAGAGAGAGAGAGAGAGAGGGAGAGGGAGAGAGAGAGAGAGAGAGAGAGAGAGAGAGAGATAGACAGAGATAGACAGAGAGACAGAGAGAGAGACAGAGAGACAGAGTGAGACAGAGAGAGAGAGACAGAGAGAGAGACAGAGAGAGAGAGAGAGAGAGAGGGAGAGAGAGAGAGAGAGAGAGAGAGAGAGAGAGAGAGAGAGACAGAGAGAGAGACAGATACAGAGAGAGAGAGAGAGAGGGGGAGAGGGAGAGAGAGAGAGATTGAATGATATGCATCCGCCTGTGTTTCTGTAAGGCACACAGTGTTCAGTCCCAGCTCTAGCCTGTATATCCCAGTCAGAGTGAGGGAAATGCAGAGCTCTTGCTTTTGACTCAATGAGATACACCTGACAACAGCTGACTAGAACTGGGCTCAAGCGAAACGTGAGAAAAATTAGACTTAACCAAATACATTATGCATTTTCCATTGTGTTATAAAAAAGTGCTATCTAGAACCTAAAAGGGGTTTTTGGCTGTCCTCATAGGATAATCCCTTGAGGAACTCTTTTTGATTCCAGGTTGAACTCTTTAGGGTTCCCTTTCCAAAGAGGGTGCTCCTCTCCCACCAACAACTGTCTGAGGCTGCTGGGTCAGGCTCTGTGTCAGGACGGGTCACTGTTAATATGACCCACGGACTGGCACAGCACAAACCTCAGCACCTTTTCATAACCTTTATTAAAGTAGCCAGTTTCGTCAGGGGAGTGTGCATGTGCATGTGTGTGCACGTGTGTGTGTGTGTGTGTGTGTGTGTGTGTGTGTGTGTGTGTGTGTGTGTGTGTGTGTGTGTGTGTGTGTGTGTGTGTGTGTGTGTGTGTGTGTCTGCCTGCCTGCCCCCTTACATGTCAATGTGACAGAAAAAGTAATGCCGTGCAGAAGGCAGCAACGCTGTGTCACATATTTCTTCCCTCCCTGTAGGCGGTTTTCATCAGCAGCGGGATAACGAACCACACAGTACAGGAGGAGGCTTTGTTATTGTGTTTCTCAGCCTCTGCCTTTTAAATAGAGCAGCATCTTCTAGGCCTGGGGTTCTGAATCTGAATCACATTCAAAAAGTTTGAAAGCCAAAGTTCCTTTTTTCAGCGAGAAGATACAGACAAATTGTTTAGTTACTTTATAACGCTAACCTGCATCCTGCCATTTTTATGCAGAAACATTGTCAAGATAGTGGCGTTAAGGGTGTTTTACTGCTTTTACAGCTCTAGGATTTGGCATAATGGGGACGGCATATTACGCATGGTTGTTATACACTCTTCTAGCTTCAAAGACACATGAAAACGAAGGGATCACGGATAACAACATGATCGTTCGACCCCCTTGAAGGGGGAAAACAAGCTTTTTGCATGGTTTTTGGAAGTTGATTTGAATGCAGATCACATGCGATGCAGTATGTTTTATTTTCATTGTGTAGCTTTATTGATAGGTGATGTCCTACAGGCGTGGTGGCTAAGCTGTGGTTTAATGGGGCCTCATCGGTCCAGTTGGAGGGTTGTGGGTTTGATTCCCCTTATGTTAAATGTATGCACGCCTGACTGTCCACTAAATGGCATATCTTTTGATACTATATTTGGTAGAGTTATTAAATGGGGATCAAACAAGCTGAATGTTTAATAACTGTGACTCGTTAGTACAGTAGAGGTTGAACACGTCAGCATCTGGGCTTTAAATCAAAACAGAGACAATAAACACAAGGGTTGCTACCATACTGTAGTAATGCATGGCAGTAACACACTTACCCATGCTATTGCTAACTGCTCTTACTATTATCATGATAAAAGGCACTCGAGAGAGTGATGTCGTCATTGAGAGAAAGGCTAGATTTCCTTCTTAAT
Organism: Oncorhynchus mykiss; assembly: GCF_057628025.1. Classification (NCBI taxonomy): domain Eukaryota; kingdom Metazoa; phylum Chordata; class Actinopteri; order Salmoniformes; family Salmonidae; genus Oncorhynchus; species Oncorhynchus mykiss. The sequence continues at coordinate 27,181,682 of NC_143051.1, forward strand.
GGCTGCGATGTGTGGTTGATTTATCAACCTTTAGCTGATCAAAGTGTAAGTCGCTCTGGATAAGAGCATCCGCTGAAGGACGAACATGTAAATGGGAATGTGTCAAAGTGACACAGTCTACAACATGGCATCATTATGATTAGAAAACACATTGAGGAGTGAATGGGAAGACGCTTAGATTGTGAGTCGACACTTTCCCATGTACTGTAGAGCAGGAGACGTCCCATCAATTTATATCCTTTTTCTAAAACTTCATCCCGGGTGTCTCTCCATTCATCTCAATTTCCATGCTGAGGTTGAATGCAGTCAAGGTGCCTGTTGACTCTGTGAATAGCATCCTGGGAGATGGAAGGATCAAGGCAAACGCTTCCTGAGTGACTCATTGTTTGTCTAAATAGAAACCATGGTGGAGGAGGGTGTGTGTGTGTGTGTGTGTGTGTGTGTGTGTGTGTGTGTGTGTGTGTGTGTGTGTGTGTGTGTGTGTGTGTATATATATATATATATATATGTGTATATATGTGTATATATATATAGGTGCTTCTATATCCAGTCTGGGGTTACCTCCCTAAATGCCAGTTTGCTTCTCACTGTGAGACCTGAGGTCACAGAAGCTCTACAGTGAAGAAGACAAATTACTGTGTTCAATGATTAGGTGATAAATGTCATAGTTGGATTCGATTTTGATTCCTTGTGCATGCCTTTTCTTGTGAAAGGATGCTTACTGGGCCATAAATTCACTGATGAATCATGAAGGTACTGCTGGCTTTGTCACTACAATCATAAAACAATGGGGCTAGTGCAATAGAGCATTTTCCAGTGTGTTCCTCACACTGCAATACCATGTATGTCTTTTGTGACAACATTTTGACCCCTTGGGTCTTTCTCAGGTCTTGAAATACTGTAAGTAACTGTAAATAACTGCATTGTATAACTGTAAATAACTGCACCTTAATAACTGTAAATAACTGCACCTTAATAACTGTAAATAACTGCACCTTAATAACTGTAAATAACGGCACCTTAATAACTGTAAATAACTGCACCTTAATAACTGTAAATAACTGCACCTTATAACTGCACCGTATAACTGTAAATAACGGCACCGTATAACTGTAAATAACTGCACCTTAATAACTGTAAATAACTGCACCTTATAACTGCACCGTATAACTGTAAATAACGGCACCGTATAACTGTAAATAACGGCACCTTAATAACTGTAAATAACTGCACCTTAATAACTGTAAATAACGGCACCTTATAACTGCACCGTATAACTGTAAATAACGGCACCGTATAACTGTAAATAACGGCACCTTAATAACTGTAAATAACTGCACCTTAATAACTGTAAATAACTGCACCTTATAACTGCACCGTATAACTGTAAATAACGGCACCTTAATAACTGTAAATAACTGCACCTTAATAACTGTAAATAACGGCACCTTAATAACTGTAAATAACTGCACCTTAATAACTGTAAATAACGGCACCTTATAACTGCACCGTATAACTGTAAATAACGGCACCGTAATAACTGTAAATAACAGAACCCTTATAACTGTAAATAACTGCATTATATAACTGTAAATAACTGCACCTTAATAACTGTAAATAACGGCACCTTATAACTGCACCGTATAACTGTAAATAACGGCACCGTATAACTGTAAATAACAGAACCCTTATAACTGTAAATAACTGCATTATATAACTGTAAATAACTGCACCTTCTAACTGTAAATAACTGCACCTTAATAACTGTAAATAACTGCACCTTATAACTGTAAATAACTGCACCTTAATAACTGTAAATAACTTCACCTTATAACTGTAAATAACTGCATCGTATAACTGTAAAGAACTGCACCTTATATTGATTGATATACTATATTTCCTCTCTGCAGGGGATGACCTGGAACATATCATGTCTGAAGTACAGGGGACGTTGGAGTTTTCTGTAGAGCTGCACAAGTTTCACAATGTGGATCTCTTCCAGAGAGGGTGAGTGTAACGGAGGTGGACCGGTGAACCATGCTGTGATGAGTAACCTTGCCTTGTGACCTGAAGACTTGGGTCAGCTCCCCGGGCTATTAGTTAGGCTTTAACTCCGAGGGCTAACACATTCCTGTGGCATGTAGGAGACTTGGGTTCAAACTACAGTCTGACAGTCTCCGGCTGTTTCATAGTTCATATTCATTCCCACTGCTGCCGCAGTCTTAATGGTAACGCTAAAACGGACAGTTATGATTTAGAAAAGGGTCATCTTCATGCTGCACGGTAGGATGTGTCTGAGGACAGATGTGAGTGCTCTACATAGGGAATAGGGTGCTATCTGGGACACAGACATGATGAAGAATAGGGTCATCTTTATGCCCCACAGACACAGTGTATCTACTGAGAGATTGTGATCTGCCATATGGCTAGCCTCTGGGTTGTGACACTGGCTGACGGGAAGGTCATCCTTACCCAGATTAGATTTTCCTGGGTCCAAACAGGACAGAGGGGGATGTTATAATCCTTAGCTAAACCTGAGTGCACTAATATGAGAGTTTTTCATGGATTGCAGTGTCTGCCATGTTTCTGCTCCGAACAGCAACAAGGAGGGAGTAGGTCTGACGGGAGCACAGAACAGCGAGACAGAGAGTTAGAGAGTCCAAGTGACTGCTGGTGTCAAGATAACACTGTGATTTGCTATTGTGAGTTCAGGAGAATTGTACCCTGAAAAAGCCATTCACTTGTAAGTTTTATACAAACCCTATAGAGGAGTTCTTGCATTAAACGGAAGTCTTTGTTTGATGTTTAAACCAGGAGATGGTGATAAGAGCAGCGCAGGCCTTCTAGTTTAATGGAGGGTGAATTAGTCGCTTCTAACGTTGCTCTTGGTGTTATAATCTGGTTTGATTAATAATCCTGTCTGTAGTTTCTAGGAGCTTGTCTCCATTCAAAGTGTTTATCTGTTGATGGCGTTCTAACTAGCAGCAGGGACAACGCCACAATGACCGAATGTTTCCGCTGTTGTTTTTGTTGGAAATGTGTTCAAATGTCATAATGGTGCAGTGCATGATATCAAGACAGACTACAGGTATATTGAATATCGTATCCACATCCCCCGCTTCTCTCTGTCATGTTTTTTCTACAGTACACTCGGACTCTAAACCGTAAACAGGCCCTGCGTTGTGTGCAGTTGCGCTCTCACCTGCGTTAAGCTTCTCCCTAGCGATGACTCTACCCTTATTTATTTATCAACCTTAAAAACCTAATCCGTGCTCTTCACTGTCACGCCTCCATCTTCCAGAGGTGGTCCCTCACTAAAACCCTGCTGATACCATGTCTGTGCTCTTCACTGTCACGCCTCCATCTTCCAGAGGTGGTCCCTCACTAAAACCCTGCTGATACCATGTCTGTGATCTTCACTGTCACGCCTCCATCTTCCAGAGGTGGTCCCTCACTAAAACCCTGCTGATACCATGTCTGTGCTCTTCACTGTCACGCCTCCATCTTCCAGAGGTGGTCCCTCACTAAAACCCTGCTGATACCATGTCTGTGCTCTTCACTGTCACGCCTCCATCTTCCAGAGGTGGTCCCTCACTAAAACCCTGCTGATACCATGTCTGTGCTCTTCACTGTCACGCTTCCATCTTCCAGAGGTGGTCCCTCACTAAAACCCTGCTGATACCATGTCTGTGATCTTCACTGTCACGCCTCCATCTTCCAGAGGTGGTCCCTCACTAAAACCCTGCTGATACCATGTCTGTGCTCTTCACTGTCACGCCTCCATCTTCCAGAGGTGGTCCCTCACTAAAACCCTGCTGATACCATGTCTGTGCTCTTCACTGTCACGCCTCCATCTTCCAGAGGTGGTCCCTCACTAAAACCCTGCTGATACCATGTCTGTGCTCTTCACTGTCACGCCTCCGTCTTCCAGAGGTGGTCCCTCACTAAAACCCTGCTGATACCATGTCTGTGCTCTTCACTGTCACGCCTCCATCTTCCAGAGGTGGTCCCTCACTAAAACCCTGCTGATACCATGTCTGTGCTCTTCACTGTCACGCCTTCGTCTTCCAGAGGTGGTCCCTCACTAAAACCCTGCTGATACCATGTCTGTGATCTTCCCTGTCACGCCTCCATCTTCCAGAGGTGGTCCCTCACTAAAACCCTGCTGATACCATGTCTGTGCTCTTCACTGTCACGCCTCCATCTTCCAGAGGTGGTCCCTCACTAAAACCCTGCTGATACCATGTCTGTGCTCTTCACTGTCACGCCTCCATCTTCCAGAGGTGGTCCCTCACTAAAACCCTGCTGATACCATGTCTGTGCTCTTCACTGTCACGCCTTCGTCTTCCAGAGGTGGTCCCTCACTAAAACCCTGCTGATACCATGTCTGTGATCTTCCCTGTCACGCCTCCATCTTCCAGAGGTGGTCCCTCACTAAAACCCTGCTGATACCATGTCTGTGCTCTTCACTGTCACGCCTCCATCTTCCAGAGGTGGTCCCTCACTAAAACCCTGCTGATACCATGTCTGTGATCTTCACTGTCACGCCTCCATCTTCCAGAGGTGGTCCCTCACTAAAACCCTGCTGATACCATGTCTGTGCTCTTCACTGTCACGCCTCCGTCTTCCAGAGGTGGTCCCTCACTAAAACCCTGCTGATACCATGTCTGTGATCTTCACTGTCACGCCTCCATCTTCCAGAGGTGGTCCCTCACTAAAACCCTGCTGATACCATGTCTGTGCTCTTCACTGTCACGCCTCCATCTTCCAGAGGTGGTCCCTCACTAAAACCCTGCTGATACCATGTCTGTGCTCTTCACTGTCACGCCTCCATCTTCCAGAGGTGGTCCCTCACTAAAACCCTGCTGATACCATGTCTGTGCTCTTCACTGTCACGCTTCCATCTTCCAGAGGTGGTCCCTCACTAAAACCCTGCTGATACCATGTCTGTGATCTTCACTGTCACGCCTCCATCTTCCAGAGGTGGTCCCTCACTAAAACCCTGCTGATACCATGTCTGTGCTCTTCACTGTCACGCCTCCATCTTCCAGAGGTGGTCCCTCACTAAAACCCTGCTGATACCATGTCTGTGCTCTTCACTGTCACGCCTCCATCTTCCAGAGGTGGTCCCTCACTAAAACCCTGCTGATACCATGTCTGTGCTCTTCACTGTCACGCCTCCGTCTTCCAGAGGTGGTCCCTCACTAAAACCCTGCTGATACCATGTCTGTGCTCTTCACTGTCACGCCTCCATCTTCCAGAGGTGGTCCCTCACTAAAACCCTGCTGATACCATGTCTGTGCTCTTCACTGTCACGCCTTCGTCTTCCAGAGGTGGTCCCTCACTAAAACCCTGCTGATACCATGTCTGTGATCTTCCCTGTCACGCCTCCATCTTCCAGAGGTGGTCCCTCACTAAAACCCTGCTGATACCATGTCTGTGCTCTTCACTGTCACGCCTCCATCTTCCAGAGGTGGTCCCTCACTAAAACCCTGCTGATACCATGTCTGTGATCTTCACTGTCACGCCTCCATCTTCCAGAGGTGGTCCCTCACTAAAACCCTGCTGATACCATGTCTGTGCTCTTCACTGTCACGCCTCCATCTTCCAGAGGTGGTCCCTCACTAAAACCCTGCTGATACCATGTCTGTGATCTTCACTGTCACGCCTCCATCTTCCAGAGGTGGTCCCTCACTAAAACCCTGCTGATACCGGGGGAATGCTGGGGGGGGGGGGAATGGGGGATGTCAGCATTGACAGGATGATAATACTATTTTGAGTTGTTGTTATATTTAACCCTTATTTTACCAGGTAAGTTGACTGAAAACACATTGTCATTTACAGCAACGACCTGGAGACTAGTTACAGGGGAGAAGGGGGGAATGAGCCAATTGGAAGCTGGGCGGTGATAAGGTGGCCAGATTGGGAATTTAGCCAGGACACCAGGGTTAACACCCCTAGTACCAAGTATGCAAGAGACAATTACAAATGATATTATTAGGTATATAATATCTGTTTTTATCAGCTATTGTACAGAGCTCTACTACTGTTGACCTTCAAGCACAGACAGCAGCAGACTAACTGAAAGGATGTGCATTATTATGAGTAATGCATTATATATTGCCATTTGATCCTGTCCTTATTAATAATTAAGGTACATTTGTACAATTCCTTACCAGTTGTGTTTAACAGGACAGTACTAGCCTTTCCAGCTATTTCTTTCCATTCCATTCTGAACATTTGTTTCATATGCATTAGTATGTGTGTGGAATGTGTAGTGATGTGTACAGTAGTGCCGGTATGTGTGTAGTAGCTATGTACAGATGTTTATGGTAATTTGATCATCCTGTTGTTGCAGACATTTTAAAAAGACGGCTAAAATTTGTGATTTCCACTTTAAGATGTCAGACTTGATTTGCCCTAATGTAAAATGTATCAACCCCCTTCAAAAAATGTCCATTAATCATAATCCACAATATAATTCACAGTTTCTGTTGCTGCAGGATTATTTTCCCGCTGTAGCAAACTGGCTCAAATTTAGATCCTACATCTGTGTAGTAACTGAAGGTATTATATTGTTTTCTCCCTCCAGATTCTACCAGGTCCGAGCAGGGTTGAAGGTCTCTCCTCGTGTACCACACAGGGTGATAGCAACAACACCAGGAAATGCAGGTGATGAATTGTCTTCTCACATTGTGTTATATCTCGATAACGCTGGGTGTTTTTAATGCATAGTTTGCATAGAACTGTTTCTGTAGTTTTACAGATACTAATTCCCACACAGTATGAATCTCACTGATTCCAGCAATGGGTAGGTGGGCAAGACCCACACCAGCTTGTAGCAAACTGAGACTTCTATACTGTCTGTATCTATGCAGCCTGTTAGGCCAGGGACTCTGGTGGGTTGAGTGTGAGAGGATCATGGGTTGTCTGACACAGAGAATGTTCTGGTTACCATCCTACTACATGATTACGATCATCTTCTGTGATCCACATTCTTTGGACAGTTTCCTTTGATGTTTCTGAAAACAGTCATCTTTCACAATGTGTGCTTTTTTTTATAGCGTGTGGCCCACTGAAACTCTAGTGAATGGGAACGGTAGTGTGTCGGTAGTGTGCTGTGCTGGAGCCTTGTTCTTGACTGTTATCAGAGGGCTCAGGCCTGGGATTCTGTGTTGAAAGATGCTGTATGTTGAGTTTTATTTTACGGTCACTCTCTAGAATCTGAAACGTTTTGGTGGAATTCAGTCTGTACCACATGCTAACTGTGTGTATGGCCCATATTATTCATGTTTCTGAGGCGTTCTGCCATCAGGTCAGGCCACCATTAGCTCTATGGGGTGCTTCAGTGTTGCATGCTGGGCAGGAATCTAAGACTGCCATGAACACTGCTCATCTTTGTCTTAGAAATGCGAAACTAAAAGGTTTATTGAACATCATTGTGTCGACTAATGATTTAAACATTGCAAGTGCCTCAGCTGGCTATAAATAGACTGCATGTTCTGTAACAGAGAAAGTAGTCCCTCTCTTCCTCAGAAGAGTCCCACAGAAAGAGAAGTGACAAAGTTCCCGTGGCAACCAAGTGGCGTCGTCTCAAACAATCTGTTTAGGGGTGTGAAAGTATTCAGGAGAATGTTGTTATAACATGACAGAGTTATATGGGAAAGTTAAAACAAAATGCATGTGTGTTGAGAGAACAGAGGAAAGCTGGCCTTGGACACGCCAACAGAGAGCAGCGTATCTCTGTTTAATAGTAATACGCCTGGTTGTTATTGGCGGAGTGTTTTCTCTCTGTGGGGAAATGGGAAAATCAGTCTAGCTTATGTGCATGATGTAATTTCTCCCTTTGTGTTGCATCACAACTACAATTGTGTTGACCAGGTACTTGAGACTGTTCCAGTAGACCGGGCTGACACACTGTCATGGTCCTGTACTGTAGTCCCATCAGAATTAGCAGACAGATCTGGTCCTCTGGATAAGCAGGAAGACATGTTCCAGACATATTATCGGATTTACTGTAATAAAAAAAAATATATTTATAGTTCATTATGATTGGAAAAGGGCGCAGGGAACAGTGTGTGTGTGTACGTGTGCGTGTGCGTGGGCATGCTTTAGTACTTTGGGGTGTTCCTTCTTTGACAAGGGCACGCATGGTTGCGGCTACAAAACCCCCTTGTTGTGTTGGTCTGACCCTGACATTGAGATGTGATACTCAGGCATTTAATCAGACCCACCAGCCACCTGTTCCTCCTACTGAGACATGAATAATGTCACACTGACCTATGTAGGGAAGTCAGGGAGGCATTGATCAGACCAATGTGACCTGTTGTATGGAGCAGCTTCTCATGGTGCTGTGCACTATAAAACAACATAGTATTTTACTCCATCAGTTTGTGAAGTAGAGGGCAGCATATAATGAGATTTTAAATGTATATTGAACTACAGTATGTATTGTATCCAGTCTTTGATTAGAGAGGAGAACTGCATAAAGTGGAGGGCATCGACTTGAGCGAAATTTCAGCATTTAGCGCCCATAATATGTTCAGTCTGAAGTTGATAATGTTTTGTTTATTGTCCATAATATACTACATGACCAAAAGTAAATGGACAACATTTAATTACAAAATCATGGGCAATAAGTTGGGCATGGAGTTGGTCCCCCCTTTGCTGCTATAACAGCCTCCACTCCTCTGGGAAGGCTTCCCACTAGATGTTGGAACGTTGCTGCGGGGACTTGCTTCCATTCAGCCACAAGAGCATTAGTGAGGTCGGGCACTGATGTTGGCTGATTTGGCCTGGCTCGCAGTTGACGTTCCAAATCATCCCAAAGCTGTTTGATGGGTTTGAGGTCAGGGCTCTGTGCAGGCCAGTCAAGTTCTTCCACACCGGTCTTGACAAACCATTTCTTTATGGACCTCGCTTTGTACACCGGAGCGTTGTCATGCTGAAACAGGAAAGGTTATTCCCCAAACTGTTGCCACAAAGTTGGAAGCACAGAATCGTCTAGAATATAATTGTATGCTGTAGCGTTAAGATTTCTCTTCACTGGATCTAAGGGGCCTAGTGGGAACCATGAAAAACAACCCCAGACCATTAGTACTCCTCCACCAAACTTTACAGTGGGCACTATGCATTTGTAGTGCCAGTCTACTGCCAATGTTTGTCTATGGAGATTGCATGGCGGTGTGCTCAATTTTATACACCTGTCAGCAACGGTTGTGGCTGAAATAGCCAAATCCACTAATTTGAACTCATGATGAACAGTACTTGTGCTGACGTTGCTTCCAGAGAAAAGTTGGAACTCGGTTGTGAGTGTTGCAACCGAGGACCATTTTTACGCGCTACGTGCTTCAGCACTCTGCGGTCTCATTCTGTGAGCTTGTGTGGCCTACCACTTCACGGCTGAGCCACTGTTGCTCCTAGACGTTTCCACTTCACAATATCATCACTTACAGTTGACCGGGGAAGCTCTAGCAGAAATTTGACAAACTGACTTGTTGGAAAGGTGGCATTCTATGACAGTGCCATGTTGAAAGTCACTGTGCTCTTCAGTAAGGCCATTCTACTGACAATGTTTGTCTATGGAGATTGCATGGCGGTGTGCTCAATTGTATACACCTGTCAGCAACGGTTGTGGCTGAAATAGACAAATCCACTCATTTGAAAGGGTGTCCACATCCTTTTGTATATATAGTGTATGTGCACATTCAGCACTAATAGTCTCTGCACTGCCATACGATAACATCTACAAGTAATTTTTGTAGTGCAGAATATTCACATAGCCTAGACCACAGTGTCAGGATTGCCTGCACACACAAAGTGCAGCAGTGCCATAATATCTGTACACAGTGAGCGTCGCGAGCTACATTGCAGCAATGCACCATACAGTAACATTATATTTCCATATTCTAATTGGAGGGCTTAGCCAGAGCCCTCTTCCCCGTCTCCCTCCCCTCTCCTGCACTCCTCCTCTACAAGGTCACGTATTACAGCTATATGCCTTAAAGACAGACAGGACAGACAGGGCTACCAACCATAAATTCACCAGCCAATGATAAGCTCCGCTCTGGCCAGCCAGGAGAAAGACATTTATCAACCACAGAGACTTGGGAAATAATCCACCCACCGTACTGTGGGAGATTAAAGTGTTGTGTGCTTGACATTTCAATTGTCTGGTGCCCTTCAGACAAGGTGTGAAGGATTGTCTCGCTTCTGAATCCCAGCCATTTAATGACTGTAATTCATATAGAAAGACATTGTGGTTTGTTAAATCAGGATGGTGTTATATGAATTAGTTTAGCGTTTACTGTTCTGCTGCCTCCTTACTGTAGCTTAACTCTAAAGGTATTATGTCACACAAACAGTAAGAGAATATCCGAGAGAGAGAGAGAGGAACGTGAGATGGAGAGAGAGAAAAAGAGAGAGTGAACAGGACAACATACGACATTATTAAATCAGTGTACACAAACAACAAGTGTGCGGTTACAATTGACAAAAAACACACGTTTCTTTCCACAGGGGTGTGGGGTGAGACAGGGATGCAGTTTAAGCCCCACCCTCTTTAACATATATATCAACGAATTGGCGAGGGCACTAGAACAGTCTGCAGCACCCGGACTCACCCTACAAGAATCTGAAGTCAAATGTCTACTGTTTGTTCTGTCACCAACCAAGGAGGGCCTACAGCAGCACCTAGATCTTCTGCACAGATTCTGCCAGACCTGGGCCCTGACAGACCTGGGCCCTGACAGACCTTGGCCCTAACAGACCTGGGCCCTGACAGACCTGGGCCCTGACAGTAGATCTCAGTAAGAGATAAATAATGGTTCCAGAAAAAGTCTAGTTGCCAGGACCACAAATATAAATTCCATCTAGACACTGTTGCCCTTGAGCACACAAAAAACGATACATACCTCGGCCTAAACATCAGCGCCACAGGTAACTTCCACAAAGCTGCGAACGATCTGAGAGACAAGGCAAGAAGGGCCTTCTATGCCATCAAAAGGAGCATAAAATTCCACATACCAATTAGGGTCTGGCTAAAAATACTTGAATCAGTTATAGAACCCATTGCCCTTCATGATTGTGAGGTCTGGGGTTCGCTCACCAACCAGGAATTCACAAAGTGGGACAAACACCAAATTGAGACTCTGCATGCAGAATTCTGCAAATATATCCTCAGTGTACATTGTAAAACACCAAATATGCATGCAGAGCAGAATTAGGCTGATACCCGCTAATTATCAAAATCCAGACAAGAGCTGTTAAATTTTACAACCACGTAAAAGGAAGCAATTCCCAAACCTTCCATAACAAAGCCATCACCTACAGAGAGATGAACCTGGAAAAGAGTCCCCTAAGCAAGCTGGTCGAGGGGCTATGTTCACAAACACCAAAAGGCCCCACAGAGCCCCAGGACAGCAACACAGTTAGACCCAACCAAATCATGAGAAAACAAAAAGATAATTACTTGACACATTGGAAAGAATTAACAAAAAAACTGAGCAAACTAGAATGCTATTTGGCCCTTAACAGAGAGTACACAGTGGCAGAATACCTGACCACTGTAACTGACCCAAACTTAAGGAAAGCTTTGACTATGTACAGACTCAGTGAGGATAGCCTTGCTATTGAGAAAGGCCGCCGTAGGCAGACCTGGCTCGCAAGAGAAGACAGGCTATGTGCACACTGCCCGCAAAATGAGTTGGAAACTGTGCTGCACTTCCTAACCTCCTGCTAAATGTATGACTATATTAGAGAGACATAATTCCCTTAGATTACACAGACCCACAATCTTTTTTTAAACAAACCCAATTTTGCTAAACTCCCATATCTATTGGGAGAAATACCACAGTGTGCATCACAGCAGCAAGATTTGTGACCTGTTGCCCCAAGAAAAGGGCAACCAGTGAAGAACAAACACCATTGTAAATACAAGCCATATTTGTGTTTATTTATTTTACTATTTACTAACTATTTGCACATAATATGACATTTGAAATGTCTTTAATCTTTTGGAACTTTTGTGAGTGTAATGCTTACCATTCATTTTTATTGTTTATTTCACTTTTGTTTGTTATCTACTTCACTTGCTTTGGCAATGTTAACATATGTTTCCCTTGCCAGTAAAGCACTTAAATTGAATTGAAATTGAATTGAGAGAGAGAGAGAGAGAGAGAGAAAGATAATGATTGTATGTGCACAATGGCAAGGTGGGTGAAGTATCTCCTTTGTAATGCTATAGAATATTCATTATTTGGTTGCAGACATACTGTATATCTGTACTCGTATTACTCATAACTAATTACATCCCTTTAAATCGCAGTGAAGCCTCTTTAGTGCCTTGCCAGTTCTGCTCACTGTCTCCCTCTGTCCCCTCCCTGTAGAGCAGAACTAGAGATGCCATGTTTTTAGATGAGCCTGGAGTACTGAGCATTCACCCTCATTACAACTTTGTTGACAAACCGACTCTTCATCTGTAATAGGCTAGGATTGGTTTGGAATGAAATTAGAGTATTTCCACTAGCTGTAGCACATCATGCTGCCATCACACAACAGCCACACTGCCTTTCACTAAATTTAGTACACAATCTGACACTCATGCTGGTTGAAGCGACTGTTCTTTCTGGAGAGGGCTGCTGAGAGAGGGAGAGAAAGGGGAGAACAGAGAGAAGAGACAGAGAAACAGAGGGAGAGAAAGAGAGAGGGGGTTGGGGCATAGAGTTCATATCTACCTCTGTATTACAGAGGTAGATAAAAGGAGAGCACCTCAGTGGGGTGCTTCCTTCACAAAGGTCTATCACAGCTGCGCCTCCAGCAACCAGCTGCAGACAGCTGCTGTCTCACATCTACTCTACAGAAGCAAGCAGAAAACACCACTGACTATATAGAGATTTACTGGAAAACCATTTATTTTTATACCCAGAGAAATGTCAGATTGTATATAATCCACTGCTTCTGAGCCTCAATTATGTGGAGGACACGAAATGACAGTGATGGGAATGGTGATGTGTTTGTCATGTATGATGATGATCAGGGCCGCCTCTAGCCTTTTGGAGCCCTAAGCGAGATCTGGTTGGGGGACATAACCACCTCGCTGGCAAAACATTTAAGTTCATTTCCTGCAAATTGCCATGGGGCCAAGAGAGAATTTTGCAGTTTAACAACACATTTCATGCAATTGTACTAATTTTGCCATGGGCTGAGAGAAAATTGGGCAGTTTTAAAGCTAACTCTCTGCCATTATACACATTTAATCATTGGGTGGATACAATTTTGAAGTTTAAAAGATATTCTACACATTTTGCCATGACCTATACCAAGTTCATATGATATCTGAGTGAGAGTGACTAGCAAAATCAATGTGACCAGGCACGTTGTCACACCCTGGCCATAGAGAGGCTTTTATTCTCTATTTTGGTTAGGCCAGGGAGTGACTAGGGTGGGCATTCTATGTTCATTGTCTATGTTTTGGATTTCTTTGTTGTTTGGCCTGGTATGGTTCTCAATCAGAGGCAGCTGTCTATGGTTGTCTCTGATTGAGAACCATACTTAGGTAGCCTGTTCCCACCTGGGTTTTGTAGGTAGTTGTTTTCTGTTTTTGTGTCTGCACCAGACAGAACTGTTTCGGTCATTCTCTTTGTTGTTTTGTTATTCAGTGTTCAGTTCCAATAATAAAGATGAACACGTACCACTCTGCACCTTGGTCCTCACCTTCTTCCACCAACAGCCGTTACACACTTACCTTGCTTGCCTGGTCAGTAATTCAGCCATGATTACTACAAGGTTTAGATAGCTAGATAAGTTAGTCTTGCCAGCTATCTATAAAATGTTAGCTGACATGGGCAAATTGAATGACTGTCAATGACTGACATAACAAGAGAAGCTGCTGATGCACTACCAAATGTCTAAATTGCACCTTGTGTATTCTACTATTCTAACTGTCAATAATAGGTTGAGAGCCCAACTGACTTCCAAAAAATAAATGCAAAAATAGACAGACAAGTTATTATATTTTGGTCGGGGCCCCCTAGCTGCCACAGGGCCCTGCACGCAGCACGTAGTTTACGTATAGTCAGCGGCAGCACTGGTGGTGACGATGATGATGATGATGATGATACTGCTGCTGCTCCCACTAGGTGACTGTAGTTTCAGCTCTGCGGCGGTCCACGATGGGGTCAATGAGGACACTACGGTGTTCAGCCGGATCTTCCAGATCCTCTACCGAAACGAAGAGGTCAACGTCGATGACCGCATGCTCTTCAAGGTCCACCTACTGCTCGATGGGGAGAGGGTGAGTCACACACACGCACACGCACACACACGCACACGCACACGCACACACACACACAAGGTCACAAAACACACACAAGGTCAATTTAACCACTTAAAGAGCTTATTTCCTAAATGCTAAAACCAATGTATGTTACAAATGTATAATTTGTACAGTTCTTTATTAAAAATGTAGTTATTTGTTACATTTGACTGTGTAAAACCTAGCAGAACTACTTATTTCTCTGAGAGTGAGGCGGATATGTAACATTTAGCAAAAAAACATGATCAAACCAAGTGATAGATTTTAAACAAATACATGTCTGTCATTTAATGTTTAGATGGTGAGTTTTTTCACTATCACTTTCATAATTTCTTTAAAAAAAAGCTAATTTATGAACATTTCTGAAAATGGATATATAGCGTTTTGGAGTAATACTCTTCACTTGTATCTTCACCCATACGAGGGCGTATGGGTGAGACAGACTGAGGAAGCTTGTGAAGCTGCCAGACAGCTATTGATGAAGTGTCATATACAGTTGAAGTCGGAAGTTTACATACACCTTAGCCAAATACACCTTAGCCAAAGTACCCCCACAATATGATGCTGCCACCCCCGTGCTTCACGGTTGGGATGACGTTCTTCGGCTTGCAAGCCTCTCCCTTTTTCCTCCAAACATAATGGTCATTTTGGCCAAACAGTTCTATTTTTGTCTCATCAGATCAGAGGACATTTCTCCAAAAAGTACAATCTTTGTCCCCATGTGCAGTTGCAAACCGCAGTCTGGCTTTTTTATGGCGGTTTTGGAGCAGTGGCTTCTTCCTTGCTGAGCGGCCTTTCAGGTTATGTCGATATAGGACTCGTTTTACTGTGGATATAGATACTTTTGTACCTGTTTCCTCCAGCATCTTCACAAGATCTTTTGCTGTTGTTCTGGGATTGATTTGCACTTTTCGCACCAAAGTACGTTCATCTCTAGGAGACAGAACACGTCTCCTTCCTGAGCGGTATGACGGCTGCATGGTCCCATGGTGTTTATACAGATGAATGTGGTACCTTCAGGCATTTGGAAATTGCTCCCAAGGATGAACCAGACTTGTGGAGGTCTACAATTTTTTTTCTGAGGTCTTGGCTGATTTCTTTGGATTTCCCCATGATGTCAAGCAAAGAGGCACTGAGTTTGAAGGTAGGCTTTGAAATACATACACTGGTACACCTCCAATTGACTCAAATGATGTAAATTAGCCTATCAGAAGCTTCTAAAGCTAAGACATCATTTTTGGAATTTTCCAAGCTGTTTAAAGGCACAGTCAACTTAGTTTATGTAAACTTCTGGCCCACAGGAATTGTAATTAAGTGATTACTTGTGTCATGCACAAGGTAGATGTGGAGTGGTTGAAATCCGAGTTTTAATGACTCCAACCTAAGTGTATGTAAGCTTCCGACTTCAACTGTATATACATGAACCTACATCCTAACCTACAGAGTTAAACAGGAATCCTGGTTTCATCAGATTCATCTTCAGCTTGTTGGGTACATGGCAGGTCAGCTCTCCTAATTTATTTATTTAAAGTCAGCTACCTACCTGGCAAGTCTTCTAAATTTAGAATTTTTCATTAAATGTATGACACATTATTTATGTGAAGGTGAGAAAGAGCGAGATAGAGGCTGTGGGCTGGAAGGGTAGATCAGATTTCAGCCATCCCCTCTTCCAGAGGTTAACTCCTTTTATCTCTCTATCTATCCCTCTCACTTTCTCCATTTCCCTCTCTCTCCCCCCTAACCTCTCTCTCTACCTCTCTAGCCCCTCTCTTTCCTTCCCTCCCATTCCTATCTTCCCCCCTCTCCCCCTCTCTCTTCCCCACCATCTCCCTCTAAGTCTCTCTCCCTCTGTCTCTCCCTCTGTCTCTCTCTCCCTCTGTCTCTCTCTTTCTGTCTCTCCCTCTTTCTCTCTCTCTCTTTCTCTCTCTCTCGTTCTCTCTCTCGTTCTCTCGCTCTCTCTCTCTCGCTGTCTCTCTCTCTCTCTCTCTCTCGCTGTCTCTCTCGCTGTCTCTCCCTCTCTGCTGTCTCTCTCTGCTGTTTCTCTCTCTCTCTCTCTTTCTGTCTCTCTCTCTCTCTCTGCTGTCTCTCTCTCTCGCTGTCTCTCTCGCTGTCTCTCTCTCTCTCGCTGTCTCTCTCTCTCGCTGTCTCTCTCGCTGTCTCTCTCTCTCGCTGTCTCTCTCTCTCTCTCTCTCTGCTGTCTCTCTCTCTCTCGCTGTCTCTCTCTCCCTCTCTGCTGTCTCTCTCTCTCTCTGCTGTCTCTCCCTCTCTCTCTCTCTCTCTCTCTCTCTCTCTCGCTGTCTCTCTCTCTCGCTGTTTCTCTCTCCTCCCATTCCTATCTTCCCCCCTCTCCCCCTCTCTCTTCCCCACCATCTCCCTCTACGTCTCTCCCTCTCTCTCTCTCTCTCGCTCTCTCTCTCTCTCTCGCCTTCCCTCTTCCTCCCTCAGACTCTGATAAAAAGGACAAAAATAGAACTCAATTTCCCCAGAGCGTGTGTTTAATCAATCAGAATATCAATAGGATTTGACAGTGCTGTTTGTTCTACTACACAGAGCTGTGTGTGTGTGTGTGTGTGTGTAAGGCAGAATATACTGTATTATTGTCTCACAATAATATTGTTACACTGATATGGATGTTTTATTACCCAAATATGTTTTTTTTATTGCAGATTTGTCTAATTGAGGTTGATCCAGTCTTGTTGATATTGTGACTGTTTCTGTTCTCACAGGTGGAAGAGGCTCTGAGTGAAGTGGACTTTCAGTTGAAGCTGGACCTTCACTTCACAGACAACGAGGAACAGTATGTTACACACTCAGTTACATATTTTATTTTCTCTGGCACTTTCTCTTTCTCCCCATCTCGCTGTCTCTCTTCCTATCCTCCCACCCCATCTCTCTGTCTCTCTTCCTATCCTCCCTCCCCATCTCGCTGTCTCTCTTCCTATCCTCCCACCCCATCTCTCTGTCTCTCTTCCTATCCTCCCTCCCCATCTCGCTGTCTCTCTTCCTATCCTCCCACCCCATCTCTCTGTCTCTCTTCCTATCCTCCCTCCCCATCTCGCTGTCTCTCTTCCTATCCTCCCACCCCATCTCTCTGTCTCTCTTCCTATCCTCCCTCCCCATCTCGCTGTCTCTCTTCCTATCCTCCCACCCCATCTCTCTGTCTCTCTTCCTATCCTCCCTCCCCATCTCGCTGTCTCTCTTCCTATCCTCCCACCCCATCTCTCTGTCTCTCTTCCTATCCTCCCTCCCCATCTCGCTGTCTCTCTTCCTATCCTCCCACCCCATCTCTCTGTCTCTCTTCCTATCCTCCCTCCCCATCTCGTTGTCTCTCTTCCTATCCTCCCTCCCTCCCCATCTCTCTGTCTCTCTTCCTATCCTCCCTCCCTTCCCATCTCTCTGTCTCTCTTCCTTTCCTCCCTCCCTCCCCATCTCGCTGTCTCTCTTCCTATCCTCCCTCCTTCCCTCCCCATCTCGCTGTCTCTCTTCCTATCCTCCCTCCCTCCCCATCTCGCTGTCTCTCTTCCTATCCTCCCTCCCTCCCCATCTCTCTGTCTCCTTCCTATCCTCCCTCCCTTCCCATCTCTCTGTCTCTCTTCCTTTCCTCCCTCCCTCCCCATCTCGCTGTCTCTCTTCCTATCCTCCCTCCCTCCCTCCCCATCTTGCTGTCTCTCTTCCTATCCTCCCTCCCTCCCCATCTCGCTGTCTCTCTTCCTATCCTCCCTCCCTCCCTCCCTATCTTGCTGTCTCTTCCTATCCTCCCTCCCTCCCTCCCCATCTCGCTGTCTCTCTTCCTATCCTCCCTCCCTCCCCATCTCGCTGTCTCTCTTCCTATCCTCCCTCCCTCCCTCCCTATCTTGCTGTCTCTTCCTATCCTCCCTCCCTCCCTCCCCATCTCGCTGTCTCTCTTCCTATCCTCCCTCCCTCCCCATCTCGCTGTCTCTCTTCCTATCCTCCCTCCCTCCCTCCCCATCTCGCTGTCTCTCTCTCCTCAGTTTTGAGAGGTCCTCAGTTAGTAGTGCTGAGGTCCAGGTCTTAATGATGTCCTGCCAGTGAAAAGCCTCTGGCTCTAATAGACTGACAGACTGCATAGTCAAGAAAAAAAAATAGTCCATTGAAAACACTACTATATCACGTCTCTGTGCGGACTTGCATGTGTGTGCACAAAAAAAATTGTGTGTATGTGTGTGTGTGTGTGTGTGTGTGTGTGTGTGTGTGTGTGTGTGTGTGTGTGTGTGTGTGTGTGTGAAAGATGAGTTTGTGTTGGATCTGCACATTTGGAACCGTCACTCCGTGTGACCTCTGTGTGTTTGTGCTCAGTAGGTACTGTGGGCCACAGATAGATGATTTGTAATGGCTCCTGGATGGCTCATTAAACATCCCATTTGGAGCCCTTGCAACTTCTCGGACGTTGCTGCTCAGAACTGATACTATTTGGAGTCCCCCAGTGTTAGTGTGTGTAGAACATGACCAATTTCAACTTTCAACTTTATTACCCCAGAGGGAAATTCGTTTTTCACCATACTTGGATGCTTTTTTGAATTGACTCTTGTCCTAGCTGGATACTAGCAGTTAAATAACCCATAACGTGATGTCCTTTAAGCAGGTAATAGTTGTCAATGTTGCGCAATGCATTTTAAACTGGCATCCACTGTCCATGGCACATGTATGATGCTGTGACTGAATAATGTTCTGACATGACCTGCCACTGTTGTTGTCCTCAGGCTGGGTTAGATACTAACTGTGTTGTCTCTAGGTTAGGGGACATCGTGACAGTCCCAGTCATCAGCAGTAGAACCCTGGGTCTCCACTTCCACCCCAGGAGAGGTCTCCACCACCATGTACCTGTCATGTTCGACTACTTCCACCTGTCCGTCATCTCTGTTTCCATACACGCATCCTTGGTGGCCTTGCATCAACCTCTCATCAGGTGTGTGTATGCGTGCTTATCTACTTTACCACCAACATGTCACACTGGTGCTCACTACTTAGCTGTCACACCACGTAGCTCCTCTCCTGTTAGAATGGGTTTAGTTTGGCAACCTGCTCTGAGAGGGCATCCACTGGCCTGCTACTTGAATAAATAGTTTTCTTAACACTTAGGTGGTAAATCCAGCTGCCAATATCTTAACGTGAATGTTCAGCCATCCATTACCCTGATTAACCATTACTCTGAGAGCTCTATTGATTACATAAGGACTAACTGATCTTCTCTCTCTCTCTCTCTTTCTGCCCCCCCCCCCTATCTCTCTCCATCCCCCTCTCCATAGTTTTGCCCGTACAGGGAAGGGTTCCTGGTTGGGGAAGGGCTCTCCGGAGAACGGTACTGACGTGTCAGCCATGGGGGTATCCATGGAGAACCTGATGTTTGGGGCTGGATACTGCAAACCTGTCATCACAGAGGTACGGTCAAATCAAGTCAAAGTACATTGTAAGTGTATGATTACAAGGTCTCTCAATACACTTTACAGAGGACAATAGTTGATCAACCCAAACAAGCCTAGTCTTTGACTTTAAAGGATTCCAGAGGGCAATCTGAATTTGGGAAAGCAGCCCACAGAGTTCACACTGAAGATGAGAGAATCATGAGAACAGAATATCTGAATCAAAGCTCTTTCTCTCTCTCTGTGTTCTGTGTGTTTTTGTGTGCAGTGGCTACACAGGTAAACATGATCACCTGTGTATGGGTGAGTTAGTGTGACCCTCTCTCTCTCGCTCTCTCTCTCGCTCTCTCTCTCTCGCTCTCTCACTCTCGCTCTCTCTCTCTCGCTCTCTCTCTCGCTCTCTCTCTCGCTCTCTTAAATGATTTCTTTCTCTCTCACTCTCACACTTTCTCTCCATGTCAAGATGTGTATGAAGGCGAAGTCAGGAGCAGGAGAGCAGAGTATGATAAATAAAGTGCACTTTATTATAGTTCCAAACCGGGAGCACAACAAAACAAACGCGCTCCAAAAACAGAACAATAAAGTAAAGCGCTTAACGAACATCACTTGACATGAAAACAATTACACACAAAACATGATGGGAAGCAGAGGGTTAAATACAAGTAGATTGATTGGTGAAATGAAAACCAGGTGTGTATGAAAACAAGACAAGACAAATGGATATATGAGAAATGGAGTGGCGATGGCTAGAAAGCTGGTGATGTCGATCGCCGAACGCCGCCTGAACAAGGAGAGGAGCCAACTTCGGTGGAAGTCGTGAGAGTACCCCCCCCCCCCCCCACTATATGAACAATGGGGATCCCTAACCTAATGGCTAATGCTCTGTCGATAAAATTCCCAGCTGCGCTTGAATCGACGAGTGCCTTATGCTGGGAATGTTTGTAAAACTCCTCAGGGAAACAAACAGGCACAAACAGTTGATCAACAGAGGACTCTGGATGAGTGTGGTGCAAACTCACCTGAGGTGACGCCAGAGTGCCCTGCCTCGACTCCCAGAGGAACCAACACGGCACCGACCGGCAGTGTGACCTCTGCGGCCACAGATGGTGCACGTGATGGCTCCTCCTCCAGTCTCCCTATGCGCCGCACCTCCTAACTCCATGGGCTCCGGAGCGGGGGTGCTGGATGATGGAACCAACAGGGCCCCCTCTGGACGTCCGAGGTTGACCAGCAGGTTATCCAACCGGATGGACAAATCCACCAGTTGGTCAAATGTTATGGTGGCATCCCTGCAGGCCAGCTCACGTCGGACATCCTCTCGTAGGCTGCATCTATAGTGGTCGATGAGGGCTCTGTCGTTCCAGCCTGCTCCGGTGGCCAAGGTACGGAATTCAAGGGCGAAGTCCTGGGCGCTCCTCGAATGGAAGAGCCTCTCCCCCGCCGCTCTGCCCTCGGGTGGATGGTCGAAGACGACCCTGAAGTGACGGGTGAAATCCTCGAAGTGGTCTGGAGCCGTGTCTTCTTCTCTCCACAAAGGCGTTTTCCCACTCCAGCGCTCTCCCTGTGAGACAGGAGATGAGAGCGGCCACTCTCTCCCCTCCTGAGGGAGCTGGGTGCACAGTGGCCAGGTAGAGGTCCAGTTGTAACAAGAATCCCTGGCACTGTGCTGCTGTTCCATCATACTCCCTGGGAAGGGAGAGGAGCATCCCGACGGAATTCGCTCCGGATGGAACGGGTGGAGACTGGTCGAGGCACTGGGGAGGCACTGGGGAGACCTCCTGTCTCTCCCAGTGGTTCATGGTCTGGACAACGCGATCCATCATGGCACCAAGATGATGTAGCATGGCCGAATGTTCTTGGACGCGCTCCATTCAGTCGGTGCGTAATTCTGTCAGGCTGTGTATGAAGGCGATGTCAGGTGCAGGAGAGCAGAGTATGATAAATAAAGTGCACTTTATTATAGTTCCAAACCGGGAGCACAACAAAACAAACGCGCTCCAAAAACAGAACAATAAAGTAAAGCGCTTAACGAACATCACTTGACATGAAAACAATTACACACAAAACATGATGGGAAGCAGAGGGTTAAATACAAGTAGATTGATTGGTGAAATGAAAACCAGGTGTGTATGAAAACAAGACAAGACAAATGGATATATGAGAAATGGAGCGGCGATGGCTAGAAAGCTGGTGATGTCGATCGCCGAACGCCGCCTGAACAAGGAGAGGAGCCAACTTCGGTGGAAGTCGTGACACTCCATTTCTCTCTCTCGCTCTCTCTCTTTCTCTCTCTCACACTTTCTCTCTCTCTTTCTTTATTTCTCTCTCTCTCTTTCATTCTCACTCTCTCTCTCTCACTCTCTCTTCCTCTCGCTCTCACACTTTTTCTCTCTCTCTCTCGCTCTCTCTCACTCTCTCTCTCTCTCACGCTCTCTTCCTCTCGCTCTCACACTTTTTCTCTCTCTCTCTCTCGCTCTCACACTTTTTTTCTCTCTCTCTCTCTCTCTCTCTCTCTCTCTCTCTCTCTCTCGCTCTCACACTTTTTTTTTTCTCTCTCTCTCTCTCTCTCTCTCTCTCTCTCTCTCTCTCTCTCTCTCTCTCTCTCGCTCTCGCTCTCTCTTCCCCCCACACACTTTTGTAAGGCCAGATCATCAGCCAGGTCCCTCTAGAAGTATTAGAGACAGTTTTAGTCCCCCACATGATGAGTACTATTAATGTCTCATTAACCCACATGGCCAGATCAGTCTCGCAGGACACGTCCCAAATAGCCTTATTCCCTGTATAATGCTCTACACTGGTCAAAAGTAGTGCATTTTGTAGAGAATAGGGTTTCATTTGGGACACTGCCCGAGGCTGGCAGGACACTGAGACAGGCTGAACTACTGTAGCCTGGTGTCTGGAGGAGAAACAAGGGTTCATCTGCCTCTGGAGAAGAAGACTAAGAATAATAGTATACACTAGTGATGGTTTCTACAGGTGTAAAGGCTCATTAAGTGGGGTGAGAGCTGTGGGAAGCCAGAGAAAGTGCTTAGCTGGATTGATACATCAACCACAGCCACCACTCACGTGTCTCTCGCTTCTGGAGGTGTGTGAGGGTGTGTGTTTGAGGTGTGTGTGTGTGTTTGTATGAGGTGTGTGTGAGGGGTGTGTGCGGGTGTGAGTGATAACTATATGGTTGTGTACATCAAGCAGAGAAGCTATTTTTCATTAGATCATTACGATGTGTCTTATCCAGCGTAGGTAATTTCCTGTATGGTAGGACGCTACTGTGATTGGAAACCTGTTGGTCACACAAACGTGTCTCATACACACACCCTAATCCAGCCCTTCGGCCGACGTCACAGACTAGGCAGTAAATCTTAATGAGAGTTGGGCTTGTCCCCCCCCTGTCCCCTCCTCTCTATTTGTCTCCCTTGTTCCTTGGTTACACACACACACACACACACACACTAGGCTCGGCCCCCCCTGTTTCTGGGTTTTACACAGCGCCTCCAACAGGGAGCTTTAATAAGCACTGCATTTAGCCAGGCGGGGGGGCGATGTTTGATCCCCGTAATGAGTTCTCCTCCAACCGCCATGTAGCTTAAATGTACCTGCATGTGAAATGTGTACAGAGCCCTGTGTGTGTGTGTGTGTGTGTGTGAGAGAGAGCATGCGTGTGTGTGAGCCATCCCTCTCTCCCTTTTTCCTCTCTTCCAGCCCTTATTTATTTAAGGCTTTCTACCTGCAGGGTATAAGCACATTTTCAGCACTTTCACTGCTGGAGCGTTTCCATGCTAACCAAGCTACTTTTTCAATTTTTTATTCATTACTAAGAGTGTCGTTATTGCACAATCTGGACACGTGTCGTTGGAAAATTCCATCGGTATCAGCTGAATTATAGTGGTGCTGCCTCTCTTGTGGTGGGCAGGAAATGGATGTTGCCTTTCTTTTTCCATTTAGACCTTTCATGTTTCCTCATTGGTTTAAAAATGTGTATCTCAGAAATATCAGAGGCGATAAAGATACATTTTCTGAGAGCCCCTGTTAAGAGTGAGATACTCGTCTTCGACCCTCGTGGGGTGGTTGAGAATGTCAAGTAGCAATCCAAGAGGATAGGCAGATATCATCAAATAATCCTGAAAGCACACAGTCTTTCATAGAGAGAGAGACCTCTCCCGCTGTTTTTACCAGCTTGTCTGTCTGACAAGCTGCTGGCTTGTCCCTCGTTCCCGTTGTATGTAGATGTGAGCCATAGAAATAGAATTACTAGATTAGGAGTTCCCATTCATGTTAGTGTTCTGTAATTCTTAGGTCTATTTCTACCAGAGCAGATGGACCCCCTGTGACTAGGTCTCCCACGGTGCACTGCAGCAGCCATCCGATCCAGTATGTCACCTGGGTCCTCAGCCCTGTGTTCCAGTAGCAGACTGTCAGCTTCACATGACGCTGCTGCTGACAAATGGGATTTAAGAAGACTAATACGGTATCCAAAGGAAAATAAATGTACTGTATTTATACAGAATGTCTCGGACCCTCTTGCTTGGTAAGCTCTGGCTCCCCAAGTCCCATAGTGGATATACACTACACAAGGCGGACTTCCTCTCTGGGTGGAACGCAACCACGGCGTGGAGAAAAGACACTTGACTCCGCCCTTGCACGCGCTCGGACGTCGATCGACAGAGTGAAGTGTGTAGAGACTCTTAGACTACAAGTTGGGGAGAGGTTGAACACAACTCATCCATTGTCTGTTAAGAATAAACTGTTTTGCTTTGTGAGGGAGGGGGGATAATGACTGTGTTCATAGGGTTAGAAATAGCTGTCCTTTGCCTCTGTAGTTGCTTCAAGTCCCAACCCCCATATCCCAGCATGCCTCTATAAAGGTAAAAGGAATTCTGAAAGTAAACATACAGGTGTTCCTTTCTGGTTGTGGAGGATCCAGCAGTAGTAACTGTTATTACAGAGCAGAGTACAGCATTGATGATAGGGCCTTGTGCTTTACTGCCCCCGGGTAAATTATAGTAGGCCTTCAAACTCACATACACCAGCATTACATGCCTTTGAAACTAACACACATACACAGACATTATCCACACATACACCAGCATTACATGCCTTTGAAACTAACACACATACACAGACATTATCCACACATACACCAGCATTACATGCCTTTGAAACTAACACACATACACAGACATTATCCACACATACACCAGCATTACATGCCTTTGAAACTAACACACATACATAGGCATTATCCACACACCAGCATTTGAGCGTTGGGCCAGTAATTGAAAGGTTGCTGGATTGAATCCCCGAGCTGACAAGGTAAAAATCTTGTCGTTCTACCCCTGAGTAAGGCAGATAACCCACTGTTCCCTGGGCACCGAAGACTTGGATGTTGATTAAAGCAGCCCCCCGCACCTCTCTGATTCAGAGGGGTTGGGTTAAATGTGGAAGACACATTTCAGTTGAAAGCATTCAGTTGTACAACTGACTAGGTCTCCCCCTTTCCCCTTACATCCATTTAAAACTGCCAGAACAGTCAGGCAGTCACAAGAAGATGGACCCAACCCAGGGAACTGACAGGGGCCAGGGGCCAGGAGGGTCCCAAAGGGCTGGGGCCTGTGTGTGTTGGAACTGGGAAGGGGTCAGAGGTGACCTGTCCCAGTCTGACCTGACCATGCCTTGTCTCTAAAAAGATGACAGCCGGCATCTGAACCGATGGGTGTTGTTTGGGTCCTTGACTAGAATAACTTCTTTCACAATCTTACTCTTGACCTGGATATGTAGTAGCTGGGCTCTGTGGCTCCTATTGATTGCAGAAGAGACCAGAACTGTTTCTGTAGGTTACAGGCCTGTACAGAGAATAGGATGAATGTGATTGTCCAGTGAATGTACTGTGTGTTTTGGGGTTAGAGAGCCCCCTGCTGGGGAGAAATAGGAACACTCCCTGAAATGGTACTAAATCAAATCCAATTTTATTTGTCACATACACATGGTCAGCAGATGTTAACGCGAGTGTAGCGAAATGCTTGTGCTTCTAGTTCCGACCATGCAGTAATATCTAACGAGTAATCTAACCTAACAATTTCACAACAACTACCTTATACACACACAAGTGTTAAGGAATGAATAAGAATATGTACACACAACTATATGAATGAGCGATGGCCGAACGGCATAGGCAAGTTGCAGTAGATGGTATAGAGTACAGTATATACATATGAGATGAGTAATGTAGAGTATGTAACCATTATATAAAGTGGCATTGTTTAAAGTGACTAGTGATACATTTATGACATCAATTCTTTCATTATTAAAGTGGCTGGAGATGAGTCAGTATGTTGGCAGCAGCCACTCAATGTTAGTGGTGGCTGTTTAACAGTCTGATGGTCTTGAGATAGAAGCTGTTCTTCAGTCTCTCCCAGCTTTGCTGCACCTGTACTGACCTCGCCTTCTGGATGATAGCGGGGTGAACAGGCAGTGGCTCGGGTGGTTGTTGTCCTTGATGATCTTTTTGGCCTTCCTGTGACATTGGGTGGTGTAGGTGTCCTGGAGGGCAGGTAGTTTGCCCCCGGTGATGCGTTGTGCAGACCTCACTACCCTCTGGAGAGCCTTACAGTTGTGGGCGGAGCAGTTGCCGTACCAGGCGGTGATACAGCCCGACAGGATGCTCTCGATTGTGCATCTGTAAAAGTTTGTGAGTGTTTTTGGTGACAAGACACATTTCTTCAGTCTCCTGAGGTTGTACTACACAGTGACATCATTGGGGGACAGATTGGCTTTTGATCCATTACCTTCCCTGTCTAAGAAATGTATGAAACATCACAAGTCATTTACTGATGTCTGGGTAGTTTGTGGTTACTGGGAAGTGTGGGGTTAGTTCGTTCCTGTCCACAGGACATGTTAATGGTCATTCTGCTCCTGTCTTCTACATCTTCCAGTGCCACGACCACATCCATGTGTTTTACTACTGGGTAATAAGCTATGTTTAGGAGCTGCTTGTGTCCAAAAGATGATTTGATCCTCCGATAGTTACTGAGACTTTACACATTGGTGTTAACTCACTAAACAAGGTCCATAACAGGGTCCTGTTCCAGACCAAGGTCAATTACAAGGCTACACGGAGGGAGTCCATTGGTTCTTACTGCGGAGGCTGTAAAGTCCCAGTATGTGAACTTGGCCGTCATTAAAGCAGCTCATTATCTTTTTATCTAGATGGAGTGACCAACGTTTTCTCTTCTTCCCTGTCTCTTCCCCTGTCTCTCCTCTCTCTGTCTCTTCTCTCTTCCCTGTCTCTTCCACCTGTCTCTCCTCTCTCCGTCTCTTCCTCTTCCCTGTCTCTCCTCTCTCCGTCTCTTCTCTCTTCCCTGTCTCTCCTCTCTCCGTCTCTCCGTCTCTTCCCTGTCTCTCCTCTCTCCGTCTCTTCTCTCTTCCCTGTCTCTTCCCCTGTCTCTCCTCTCTCCTGTCTCACCTCTCTCCCCGTCTCTCGTCTCTCCCCTGTCTCCTCTCCCCGTCTCTCGTCTCTCCCCTGTCTCCTCTCTCTGTCTCACCTCTCTCCCTGTCTCACCTCTCTCCCCGTCTCTCCTCTCTCCCCGTCTCTCCTCTCTCTGTATCTCCTCTCCCCGTCTCTCGTCTCTCCCCTGTCTCCTCTCTCTCTCTCCTCTCTCCCATGTCTCCTCTCTGTCTCTCCTCTCTCCCATCTCACCTCTCTCCCCTGTATCTCCTCTCTCCCCTGTCTCTCCTCTCTCCCCTGTCTCTCCTCTCTCTGTCTCTCCTTTCTCCCCTGTTACTCCTCTCTCCTCTCTCCCTGTCTCTCTCCTCTATGTCTCTCCTCTCTCCCCTGTCTCTCCTCTCTCCCCTGTCTCTCTACTCTCTGTCTCTCCTCTCTCCACTATCTCTCCCTTCTCCCCTTTCCTGTATCTCTCCCCTCTTCCATGTGTCTATCCTCCCTCTTCTCTTCCTCTCCTTCTCCCCTCTCCTACCTTCTTCCTGTCTCTCCCCTCTCCTCCCTCCTGTCTCTCCCCAGGGTAGTTTCTACGTCCCCAGTGAGAACTGTCTTCAGAGAGCTCACACGTGGCATGGTAGACTCTGTCGCCTCCTACTGGTGGTACACCGAGGCGTACGCTGCTACTACACCACTCTGATGAAGGAGATACCACAGCTGGACCAAGTGGAAATAGGTGAGGCAACAAGATGTTACAATAGCATTTCCTCAATATTTAGCTATGTCTATGTGGCCATCAGTCAAGTCAAATATTTTGTTGTTCAAAATAAAGTATGATACTTAGTAGACTTGAGCTATGCTGTAGTAATCTCTTTCTCTTGTCTTTCTCTCCACAGAGGAGCTACCTGTGGAAGAAACATTAAATCAGCTCACAATAGAATTACAGGTATGTGGTGTATGAGACATACAGTACTGCTAAAAACCAAGATCAACGTTTTATATTAGCTATGCTTTCTTTCTTCTGTTCTACTAGTATTTCCATCAACATTTTATATTAGCTATGCTATCTTTCCTCTGTTGTACTAGTATTTACATCAACAATTTGTTTCCTAACTGCCTAATTAAATAAAGGTTAAATAAATTCCATTATTCATTTTTTAACTTGAACAACGTACAGGTAACTGCCAAAATAAAGGAAACACCAACATAGTGTCCTAGTGTTTACATTGTTTTCATGCTCATCAAACCATTTAGTGACCACTCATGCATGGGGGCATAGCCATGGTAGCCAAACTAATGGCCTTCCCAGCATTTTTATACATGACCCTAAGCATGATGGGATGTTAATTGATTAATTAAATCAGGAACCACACCTTTGTGGGAGCTTTCAATATACTTTGTATCCCTCATTTACTCAAGAGTTTCCATTATTTTGGCAGTTACCTGTACTATATATCTAAGATAGCAGTGGCATCTGGATAAAGTCATTGAGTATATAAATAGATACTATCTGTATCCACTCTCTTCTCCTCCTCTAGGTTCAGGGAGGCCATGAGAAGGAAGCAGAACATATCAGTAGAGACCTGACCCAGCTCTGGTCCACCTAACCTGCCCTTTGACCTCCAACCAGCCTCTAAACCCTCTAACCAGCACCACACACTGACCCTCGTCTGTCTCCTCTCTCCTCTCCTTCTCTAGCTGCAGGGGGGCCATGAGAAGGTAGCAGAACAGATCAGTAGAGATCTCACCCTGCTCTGCTCCCAGCTGTCGGCTTTGTGGACCCGCTTCCTGGAGGCTGCCGTACCCAACACACATATCCTGTCCCACCTGGCCCAGGAACACCACACACTCAGGGTGAGCCCTAACCCCTGACCTCCTCAGGAACATCACACACCCCCCTAGATGCTATCTGATATATTATGAAGTATGCAACACTAGAGGACGAGGCCTTGAACCCTCCAGAGTCCACTATTCTGATTAGGTTTTGTGTATGAGGTTGCGTAAGAGTTTTACAGCCAGATAAAACACACCAGCTGATGATTAGTCCCTATAGACCTCAATGCCTTGAATAGACATTATATCTGAGAATCCCAAATGTAATTTGCATTTAGTCATTGGAATGATTCATATTAATGTAATGTAATTCCCACTCCTCTCCTCAGTGTTGCTAGCAGGCCTCCAGGCTCTTGTCTCCCACAGTGTTAGTTTCATCTCTCCTGTCTGTCTGTCTGTCTGTCTGTCTGTCTGTCTGTCTGTCTGTCTGTCTGTCTGTCTGTCTGTCTGTCTGTCTGTCTGTCTGTCTGTCTGTCTGTCTGTCTGTCTGTCTGTCTGTCTGTCTGTCTCCTAATGAACACAGCATGTCTCCATCACAGGAGGTTGGTGACGCCTTAATTGGGGAGGACGGGCTCGTGGTAACGGCTGGAGCGGAATAGGTGGAATGGTATCAAATACATCAAACACATGGTTTGATGCCATTCCGTTAGCTCCGTTCCAGCCATTATTGGGCGCTGTCCTCCCCTCAGCAGCCTCCACTGGACTCTCCATATCAGTTTACCTTCAGGGGTTAGTTTCATGGTTCCACCCACAGGAGGGTGGGATTTCAATGGACATTTATTGTGTAATTATCCTAAGGAACAAACATACAGAAACACTGTAACACTGTTTCTTGATGTTCCTGACTCTGTCTGTCTTTGTGACTTCATAA
Organism: Oncorhynchus mykiss; assembly: GCF_057628025.1. Classification (NCBI taxonomy): domain Eukaryota; kingdom Metazoa; phylum Chordata; class Actinopteri; order Salmoniformes; family Salmonidae; genus Oncorhynchus; species Oncorhynchus mykiss. The sequence goes on from NC_143051.1 coordinate 27,211,513, forward strand.
CAGGAGGCAGGTTTAGTTACACTTTAGTGGGATTTTTGTATTTATTTCTGTTTAGGGGATTTTTATAAATGACTCTAAGCATGATGGGATGTTAATTAATTGCTTAGATAACTCACACCTGTGTGGAAGCACCTGCTTTTAATATCCTTTGTATCCCTCATTTACTCAAGTGTTTCCATTATTTTGGCAGTTAGCAATACTTTTACACCATTTCTCTTTTTGATGTTGTTATTTTGAAGATCAAGTCATTGCCTTTTGTGCAGACAGTACTAACTCGGTAAGTTTCTCAGTGAGGAAATGAAGATTGTTTTTGTTTGTATTTTGTGCCGATGTCAGGTCAGGCGATTTTCAGAGGCATACTTCTTCACAGAACACCCCAAAGAGACGTCCCTGACATTTCAAGAGGACCTGTGAGTACTGCCATGCCAGGAGCACAATGATGCAGTTTTGTCACTCTGTTTTAGATTTAATTTGATGTTAATGCTTTATCTAAGACATCCTTCTATGAACAGAGAAAAGGTAGGCCTAGTGTGTTTGAGTGATTATGACAGATATCTTCTATCTCCTGGTTAAAGGATCAACAGACACTGTCAGATAGCTGTGGAGGTGCGTAACTCCAACTACCTGACCAGGATGCCACCATTACCTGTAGAGTGCCTGGACATTGACGGAGACTGGAACAGCCTGCCTATCATCTTCGAAGACCGATATGTAGAGTCTCCACGGACAGGTGAGTTGACTAAGTCTAGGATTTCATTCAACAGCGATAAACTTTAACCCTTGGCCTACAATTTCTGCGACCCCGCAGAAATCTAATAAAAATAATACAAAAATCCCCATTAAAATCTGTTTAGGGGCCTCCCGGGTGCATCGCAGTGATAGCTGTGCCACCAGAGATTCTGGGTTTGAGCCCAGGCTCTCTCGCAGCCGGCCGTGACCGGGAGGCACATGGGGAGGTGCACAATTGGCCCAGCATCGTCCGGGATAGGGAGGGTTTGGCCGGCAAGAATGTCCTTGTCTTATCGCGCACTAGCGACTGTTGTGGCGGGCCGGGCGCAGTGCACGCCGACCAGGTCACCAGGTGTACGGTGTTTCCTCTGACACATTGGTGTGGCTGGCTTCCGGGTTGGATGTGCATTGTGTCAAGAAGCAGTGCAGTCTGGTTGTGTTTCGGAGGACGCATGGCTCTTGACCTTTGCTTCTCCCGAGTCCATACGGGAGTTGCAGTGATGAGGCAAGACTGCCAATTGGATACCACGAAATTGGGTAAAAAATAAAAATAAAATAAAATATCTGTCTGTTTAAACTAGAGAGATATGTTGTTTTTTTTGCATGGGCTGCGTTTCAATCCACTGCATCTGCCGATGTCGCCCTTCTGCATCTGCGCTGAAAGGTGGCAGAGAGAGAGTGGTGTTTGTCATACCATAAGACATCTAGAAAAATCTGTCTTCTTACGAAAACTTCTGTAGCTTCTGAACGGTTTGGCTTACAAACTGTTATGATCACGATGCTCTAGGATGCCCACAAGCCTCACAAGCCTCATCTGAAGGCCCCCGGTACCATTTAAAACAATGTATGGAAGTATATATGGAGAAAGTTTAGTATCTAAAATAAGGGGATTAATACATGTGAAATATCTTTCTTATATCTCTCAGATAGATTCAGAACCAATTCAGAACAAACTTCATTTAGTTGTTTGGGACTATCTGTTGTTTCATGGAGTGAATCTGTTATTACATTGGCTAAGAGCAGTAATGCCAAATTCAATGTTTCATCCAATATGTTTTTATATTTTTTTGAATACCTCAAGGGGTCTTAAAATTCAAATCAAATAGCTAAATGATCCTTGGTATGACCTTAAAACAATTCCATATTTTAGCTTAGAGGATTAAAGGCAATTTCCTGACGTTAGCGGCGATCTTGATCGCTGCTAGTTCAACAAGAATTCACCTTTAAGCAGTACATAGGTAGTTTATCGGTTTTAGTTTGAATCCTGACCTGTCTGCTTTTATTTTTGCTAACAATACTGTTTTATCTGGTTCAGATCCATACGTATTTAAGTAGTGTAGACCAGTATAATTTAAACATCTAGTATTAGCGTAAGACCTAACATTTTTCTCCATCTTTATGTATAGATTGGGGATCATATGCACCAACACATCTGCCCACCAGTGAGCAGGCCATCCCCAAACCTCCTGTCACTGATACAAACATTAGTCCTCCTGCCCTGGACCAGCTCGCCAGCTCACCAGCAATACCAACCCAGGAGCCTAAAGACAGTGAGGCTACGTACAGGTCTCTCATAGGAGAGCAGAGCACCAGCGTTATTACTGACAAGATAGGTTCTCCATCTATTGAGACTCCAGAAACAGACCGGGGAGAGCCAGTCCAGCCAGGGGATCCAGAGGAGCAGACTGAGACAGAGGAGATCTCAGAGGAGAGCCCTGGTTTAGGCCTGAGGTTCCTTACAGTCAGACCCACTGATGTGGATCCGTTCAGAGGAGAGGCAGTGCTCTCCTCCAAACACTGTACAGACCCACAACATACTTTTAACAGTGAAGACACAACTTGGAAAGACTTGGAGAACCACCAAGACATCATCACACAGAGATACCAGAACATTATCAGTACAGGAATTGACTTGGATGTAGAAGAGAAGGACGTTGCTATAGACGCCGACAGCAAGGATGTTCCTCTGAGCAGTCTAACCACTAACTCCCAGGCTCCACTCAAAGATCATCCCCTCACGCCCCCTCTACCTACAGACCTGAGGAGAGAACTGGCCAACCGAGGGGTGGGGGTTGGTGGCTCCAAGATCCTAAACCGCTCCCCCTCCGTCATCTCCGACTCTGGCATCGAGAGCGAGCCCAGCTCGATGGCCTGGCCCCTGGATGTTTATCGGATGGGAGGAGGGCGCCCTCTGGAGGAGAGCCTGGTACTGCAGCGCCTGGCGAGGAGAAACCCGGCCCACCGCAGTTCCCTAGAGGGCCTGCAGACAGAGAGCGGAAACAGCAGGGGCAGCCTGCCCAATGGAGGGGGTGGCAGCTCTGGCATCCAGGCCTCCCTCACCTCCATCTCCTCCCTACCCTACGAGGACGACGAGGAACAGAGGAACCAGCTCAGTAAACTGACCAAGTCTGTCTCAGCTCCTCAGATCTCCAGCCCTGAGGACACAGAAGAGGGCCAGGGAGGAGCGGAGGAGGAGGTAGACACGGAGAGCGAGGGGACCAGCGGGTACCAGGACCAGGAGGAGGGATACACCACCATCTCCACTGCTGCCACTAATGTAACGACTGGGGATGTGATCAGACACCTGGAGTCCTTATCCGGGGTTAACCACTCCTCTCTGGAGGACATCCAGGAAGGAGAGCTGCCTGAGGTTGGTCTGTTTGACTGGGGAGCAGCTCCGTCACCACCCCAGCAGGTGACCAGAGCTCATCAGGAGAGTGGTTGTGATCTTAAAGAAACTCTTAGATCTAATGAATCTGCTCTGCCAGAGACCCTGTCATACACTCAGGACATGAAGGCAGTCTTAAGTGGTATTAGTCGAGTTCCTGAAGTCTTGCTGTTCCAACAGTATGTTGAAGGTCATGATGACGTGAAGGATCCAGCTATAGTCCGTCAGATGGAGGATAAGAACCATCACAGAGGAGATAGCAGTGGTGTGTTAAACTCAGTTGACCCAGGTCTCTGTGAAGTAGAGATCGCCCCCTGTAGCTGTGAGACCAAACCCAAACCCTGTGAACATGACAGCAGTGTGCTGGTGGATGATGTGAAGGTTAATCCTGTCAGGGATGACTGTCAGAGTCTCCATCAGATTGGGTTGAATGACCTTGTTGACCAGGAACGGCTGAATCATCACCAGACTCCGTCCCAGAGCCTCCATCGGGTCGGGTTGCGTGACCTAGTGGTGGTCTCACAGAGGAAGAGCCTCCATGACCCCAGGCCTATCCCCTCTATCCCCAACCACACAGAGAGACCCATCCACCTCCTAGGCCTTATTGCCAATGATACGGCCAGGCCTGATGACCTCATAGGGCTCTCGGCCAATGAGAGAGAGGAGCTGGATCTCAACGGTCAGACCAAGCTGGCTAAGATCCCCAGTAGCTCGGGGTCAGGGGCGGGCTCGGGGTCAAGCTCAGGGTCAAACTCAGGGTCAGGCCTATCCTTTATGAACAGGAAGATGGTGGAGGTGGTGAATATGTCTGTGTCCTGCGCTCCAACCTGTCTTCCCTTCTCCTCCGTTGTCCGGGACTCACCGTCCATTAGCGGCATCTCTACTCGACAAGCCGCATCCCCCATTACCCATCAGCCCCTGGGCTCCTTCGGCATCATCTCTTCGTCCTCGTCCAATGCCCTGGGGCCAGATGACGAAACAAACGAGAGGATGCTGCAGTGAGTTGTTTAATCTTTCTAGTTTTAGAATGAGAAGAAATGCTGCAGTGAGTTGTGGGGAACCAGTTATAGATGTGTGAGAAGTCAGACGTTTTCATTGCTCTTTTTCCTCTTTGATGATGAGTTCTTCTGAGCGTGTGCATATGCATATAACATTGTGATTTCCCATAATGATGCCACCTCTGCCTGCATTGTGTTCCAGTTTCTACAGGTCCAAAGAGGATCTGGTGAAGGAGCTGGTATTCCAGGCAACCCTGTACAGTGACCTCCCTCACCTGGCCTCCGACCTGCCCTACTTCCCCCCTGAGGAGGAGGATGAGGAGTTTGAGGATGGCATACACCTGGTCGTCTGTGTCCACGGCCTTGATGGTGAGACCAATCAATCTACCAATCAATCAAACCACCAGATCAGCCAGATCCGGATCCACCAGGTTGTATATGTCCATTGCCTAGATGATAAAACATCACACAATGTTGTCCAATGCTAGAACAATAAAGCTTTACTCAAAAGAACTGAATAGTTCAGAATATGGTTTGGGTCCGCCCTCTATACTTACATACTGATCAGGGCCAGGAGTTTAAAGCTGTATTGTTGTATTGTCTCCTAGGCAACAGTGCAGACCTTCGCCTGGTGAAGACCTTCATAGAGCTGGGATTACCAGGGTCCAGACTGGACTTCCTCATGTCTGAGAGGAACCAGGTAAAATACTGAGTATTCTGTCCGCACATTAATACAATAAACATTGATTTTAGAGAATCCTGTGAATATGCTTTAATTTTAGGCTACGTCTGCCAGATCACCCTTGTAAATAAGTTATTTTGATCTCGGTAGGATTTCCTGGTTAAATAAATGTGAAAATGTGTTGTTTTCCTCTTCCTTGGCTGCAGACTGACACGTTTGCAGATTTTGACACCATGACGGACAGGCTACTAGACGAGATTATCCAGCACATTCAGCTGTACAACCTCACCATTGGACGGATAAGGTCAGTATCCTAACCACTACACAACATTAAGGTCAGTTCTAACCACCACACAACATTATGGTCAGTTCTAACCATCACACAACATTAAGGTCAGTTCTAACCACCACACAACATTATGGTCAGTTCTAACCATTACACAACATTATGGTCAGTTCTAACCATCACACAACATTAAGGTCAGTTCTAACCACCACACAACATTATGGTCAGTTCTAACCATCACACAACATTAAGGTCAGTTCTAACCACCACACAACATTATGGTCAGTTCTAACCACCACACAACATTATGGTCAGTTCTAACCATCACACAACATTAAGGTCAGTTCTAACCACCACACAACATTATGGTCAGTTCTAACCATCACACAACATTAATGTCAGTTCTAACCACCACACAACATTATGGTCAGTTCTAACCACCACACAACATTATGGTCAGTTCTAACCATCACACAACATTAAGGTCAGTTCTAACCACCACACAACATTATGGTCAGTTCTAACCACCACACAACATTATGGTCAGTTCTAACCATCACACAACATTATGGTCAGTTCTAACCATCACACAACATTAAGGTCAGTTCTAACCACCACACAACATTAAGGTCAGTTCTAACCATCACACAACATTATGGTCAGTTCTAACCATCACACAACATTATGGTCAGTTCTAACCACCACACAACATTATGGTCAGTTCTAACCATCACACAACATTAAGGTCAGTTCTAACCACCACACAACATAAAGACACAGTACAGTAATAGGAGGGAAATGGAGAAACAAAATTGATGTAGTATTCTATATACCCACTAGATGGAGGCATATGAATACGTGATGATATTCCCTGGCAGGTCCTCAATTGCGTTCCCCTTGCATCCTCTCTCCTAATCTCCTTCTTAAAACCCATTGGAGGAGAAAGGAGGCCAGAAAAAAGGTCCTTCCCCTCTGACCTTCTCCAATGGGGTTTGAGAAGAAGACAAGGAGATAGTACGCAAGCAGTACTTTGAGATCTTCCCCACGGCCTTTTATCAATTCGATTTGCTCACCTCCTCCGTCCTCTCGCCTCCGTCCTCTCTCCTCCGTCCTCTCGCCTCCGTCCTCTCGCCTCCGTCCTCTCGCCTCCGTCCTCTCGCCTCCTTTCGAAAAGGTCAAAGTTAATGAAGGAGAGTCAGCAAGGAGAGTCAGCGTGGGTGGAAATGTGCTTGCTTGAAATGAGACGGTCCTTCTCCACTCACAAGTCATTGGGCAAATGACGTTCACAGGGGTGGATCCCAAAATAAATATGTAAAGTGATCAAAACAAATGAAGTTATTTTTGCACTGCATTTTATAAAAATAATAAGTAGTGTATTGTTTTTAAACGTGTGCATGTAATTCTCCTCTGACAAAGCAAAATCTGATTTAAAGGCGGTGTGGCAGATTTCCACGTATCGGTTTTCAGGTCATGGAGGAGAGAAGACGGAGGATGGACTTTTGCCCAAAAGAGAACCCCCCCCTGTCTCAGATCAATTCCAAACCCTATCAAACTGATAGCCAGTTAAAGCAGAGGAGGCTGGTGGGAGGAGCTATAGTAGGACGGGCTCGTTGTAATGTCTGGAATGGAATAAATGGAATGGCGTCAAACATGTGGTTTCCATATGTTTGATGTATTTTATACCGTTCCATTTATTCCAATCCAGCCATTACAATGAGTCCGTCCTCCTATTGCTCCTCCCACCAGCCCCCTCTGAGTTAGAGGTTTTAATAACCCAGTAATGAAGGATATTCCCATGCACTGTCAATCACTTAGCATTGTCTTTGATATGAAGAACTGAAACGTTTAAATTATTTTATTTAACCTTTATTTAAATAGGCAAGTCAGTTTAGAACAAATTCTTATTTACAATGACGGCCTACCGGGGAACAGTGGGTTAACTGCCTTGTTCAGGGGCAGAACAACAGATTTTTACCTTGTCAGCTCGGGGATTCGATCCAGCAAACTTTTGGTTACTGGCCCAATGCTCTAACCACTAGGCTACCTGCCTCCCCGGCATATTTTTCTCCGCAGCATAACACTTCTAATGGGTCCAAGTATAGTAATTCATCATGTACAATAATTGCCCTAAATATGCCAATGTTCCTATCTGAGTTTCTGGGTATGCTATTTAAGTATGTATTCTTTTCAACATTGTTTATACTCTGAAAAACTGTGACTAAAGACATGGAGTGCCACAGAAGCAGCTGTCTCTCTCCACATCGCCTCTATACTTAGTGTTAGAGAAAACCGATGAAGAAGTTGTCAGGAGCTGGTGTTGAGGGAAGCTGCCCAGTACTTTGATGATGGTGATACTACTGTAATTAGCAGATGGGAAATGAACATCTAAGGAAATCTAGTGTCTCATTGACTACTGGGACAAAGCAGCTCATTACTCTAGCTTCCACTATCGTAGCCATTAAGACGGCACGACGGCGCCTTGCTTTGGAGGACGATTATTTGAACATTAATCATTTATTTGGAGTTGGATGAGCTACCCTCATCCTGAACACTTTATACTAATAGAGTAAATACCAGGGGGCAAAGAATTGGAGGCACTTATTTCTGTGCATAGCTTCTATTCTGGAGGTCTTGTCATTTGGTACTCTTTACTCTAACAAGATCTGGGTAGCAGCAGAGGGATTTTTCTGAGTGATCTCTTTTCAACCCTCAGTTTCATCGGTCACTCTCTGGGGAACGTGATCATCCGGTCGGTTCTGACAAGGCCTCGGTTCCGCTGCTACCTGATCAAACTGCACACCTTCCTGTCTCTGTCCGGACCACACCTGGGAACTCTGTACAACAACAGCACGCTGGTCAGCACAGGTGAGGTGGGGAGGGGTCAGTATACCTACCTACTTGGACCTTTGAAATCCTTGCAAAACCTAGGCCATTGACTCAGCATGGAGAATAGAAACAGCTCATTGCTGATATATACTATCTTACTGCAAGAAGTGTTTCTGATTTTCGTCTTACCATTCTGTGTAGTAATTGCATTCAGCTCTGCTCTGTCCTCCTCCCAGTGTCTTCAAAGGGGGAGTGTATGTCTAATTCAGAGGACTGTTACAGGTCTGTGGCTGATGCAGAAGCTGAAGAAATCCGGATCGTTGCTGCAGCTTACCTGCAGAGATCATACCGATCCTCGGAAAACATTCCTCTATCTCCTCAGCCAGAAACCAGGTAGATACTGATATAATGGATGAGGAGCTATACTGTAAGAGCACAATGAGTTAAAATATTCATAAATACATTTGGTCATCTTGTCTTTTTTTGTTTTGTTTTCTCTTTTCCTCTCCATATCATGTGGCTAACTCAGACTCCACTAGCTAGCTCTGTTCTGGGAAGCCCCCCTCCACTGTGTGAGATGAACAAAGCAAAGACACCAAGTAGATGAAACACTTTTTTTCTTCGAGCTGTGTCGGGCTGACAAAATGATGCAAACCCTGTCATTTGAAACCCAGCAGTGCACTCCTTTAAAAGCACAGTGACAAGAGACACGAGAAAAAACACCGCTTTATCAGTTGAGGGCTGTCAAACGATGATGATGGCAACAAGTCATACATAAATATAACCTACAAACACTTTTGCTCTCTCTCTCTCTCTCTCTCTCTCTCGCTCTCTCTGTGTGTCTCTCTCTCTCTCTGTCTCTCTGTGTGTCTCTCTCTCTCGCCGCCCTCTGTTTGTCTGGTTTCTCAGGGCTCCAGTTCTTCAAGAATGTGGTGTTGGTGGCATCACCTCAGGACAGATATGTTCCCTTCCACTCTGCCAGGATAGAGATGTGCAGGACTGCACTCAAAGACAGGACCACAGGTTAGCACCACTCACTGCAGCTCCTATTTTCTTATTGTTCTCCACCAAATGTATCTAAGAAGCATTTCATCACATAATGTACCTATCTCTTTGTTGACGTGCCAATGTGATTACATAAATACAGAAAGCTTTTAACGTTCCGTCAGAGACTGAACCCTAACATGTGTCTGTCTGTGTTTCCACACTGTAGGTCTCCATGTAAACTAACTGACATGCGCTTCTGTCTCCATATCCAAGGTCCAGTGTACACGGAGATGATCAACAACCTACTCCAGCCGTTGGTGGGGTCTAAAGACTGTCGTCTGATTCGCCAGAATGTGTTCCACGCCCTGCCCAACACCGCCAACACTCTGATTGGCCGAGCCGCTCACATCGCCGTGCTCGACTCTGAACTCTTCTTGGAGAAGTTCTTCCTGGTAGCAGGGCTCAACTACTTTAAATAGAACTTCAAACTACTTAAAACAGTATTTCAAACTACATTAAAGGGATACTTCAGGATTTTGGCAATGAAATCCTTTATCTACATCCCCAGAGTCAGATTAACTTGTGGATACCATTTGATTGTCTCTGTGTGCAGTTTGAAGGAAGTTGCTAACTAGCTTTAGCGCAATTGCTAACTAGCATTAGCACAATGACTGGATGTCTATGGTAACTGCTAGCATGCTATATACCATAGACTTCCTGTCATTGCGCTAACGCTAGTCAGCATTTGCTCACAAAACGACCTCTAACTTCCTTCATACTGGATGCAGATACATGGTTAAAAAATGTATGAGTTCATCTGACTGGGAAAGTAGAAAAAGGGCTTCATTGCCAAACCCGAAGTATCCTTTTAAATAGAGGCTCACCTACTTCAAGTACAGGCTCAAATACTTAAAGTAGATCCACTACTTCAAATAGAGCTGTAGCTACAAATAAACTGTGTGTATGTGTGTATGTATGTATGTATGTATGGCTTAGAGAGGCCCTAGGTCTTAATGAAGATCTCCTTGTTGTGGTTGACTGGCGAGGAGGATTTGGTGAGAGAAAGGGGGTTGCACCATGACTATATTGTGTGTGTGTATGTGTGTGTGTGTGTGTGTGTGTGTGTGTGTGTGTACACAGTACCAGTCAAACGTTTGGGCACACCTACTCTTACCAAGGTTTAAAAAAAAAAAAAACTATTTTCTACATTGTAGAAAGAATAGTGAAGACATCAAAACTATGAAATAAGACATATGGAATCATGTAGTAACCAAAAAAGTGTTAAACAAATCTAAATACACTGCTCAAAAAAAATAAAGGGAACACTAAAATAACACATCCTAGATCTGAATGAATGAAATATTCTTATTAAATAATTTTTTCTTTACATAGTTGAATGTGCTGACAACAAAATCACACAAAAATTATCAATGGAAATCAAATTTATCAACCCATGGAGGTCTGGATTTGGAGTCACACTCAAAATTAAAGTGGAAAACCACACTACAGGCTGATCCAACTTTGATGTAATGTCCTTAAAACAAGTGAAAATGAGGCTCAGTGGGGTGTGTGCCCTCCACGTGCCTGTATGACCTCCCTACAACGCCTGGGCATGCTCCTGATGAGGTGGCGGATGGTCTCCTGAGGGATCTCCTCCCAGACCTGGACTAAAGCATCCGCCAACTCCTGGTCAGTCTGTGGTGCAACGTGGCGTTGGTGGATGGAGCGAGACATGATGTCCCAGATGTGCTCAATTGGATTCAGGTCTGGGGAATGGGCGGGCCAGTCCATAGCATCAATGCCTTCCTCTTGCAGGAACTGCTGACACACTCCAGCCACATGAGGTCTAGCATTGTCTTGCATTAGGAGGAACCCAGGGCCAACCGCACCAGCATATGGTCTCACAAGGGGTCTGAGGATCTCATCTCGGTACCTAATGGCAGTCAGCTACCTCTGGCGAGCACATGGAGGGCTGTGCGGCCCCCCAAAGAAATGCCACCCCACACCATGACTGACCCACCACCAAACCGGTCATGCTGGAGGATGTTGCAGGCAGCAGAACGTTCTCCACGGCGTCTCCAGACTCTGTCACGTCTATCACATGTGCTCAGTGTGAACCTGCTTTAATCTGTGAAGGGAACAGGGCGCCAGTGGCGAATTTTCCAATCTTGGTGTTCTCTGGCAAATGCCAAACGTCCTGCACGGTGTTGGGCTGTAAGCACAACCCCCACCTGTGGACGTCGGGCCGTCATACCACCTCATGGAGTCTGTTTCTGACCGTTTGAGCAGACACATGCACATTTGTGGCCTGCTGGAGGTCATTTTGCAGGGCTCTGGCAGTGCTCCTCCTGCTCCTCCTTGCACAAAGGCGGAGGTAGCGGTCCTGCTGCTGGGTTGTTGCCCTCCTACGGCCTCCTCCACGTCTCCTGATGTACTGCCCTGTCTCCTGGTAGCGCCTCCATGCTCTGGACACTACGCTGACAGACACAGCAAGCCTTCTTGCCACAGCTCGCATTGATGTCCCATCCTGGATGAGCTGCACTACCTGAGCCACTTGTGTGGGTTGTAGACTCCGTCTCATGCTACCACTAGAGTGAAAGCACCGCCAGCATTCAAAAGTGAGCAAAACACCAGCCAGGAAGCATAGGAACTGAGAAGTGGTCTGTGGTCACCACCTGCAGAACCACTCCTTTATTGTGGGTGTCTTGCTAATTGCTTATAATTCCCACCTGTTGTCTATACCATTTGCACAACAGCATGTGAAATTTATTGTCAATCAGTGTTGCTTCCTAAGTGGACAGTTTGATTTCACAGAAGTGTGATTGACTTGGAGTTACATTGTGTTGTTTAAGTGTTCCCTTTATTTTTTTGAGCAGTGTATATTTTATATTTGAGATTCTTCACAGTAGCCACCCTTTGACTTGATGACAGCTTTGCACACTTTTGGCATTCTCTCAGCCAGCTTCATGAGGTAGTCACCTGGACTGTATTTCAATTAACAGGTGTGCCTCGTTTGAGCCAATCAGTTGTGTTGTGACAAGGTATGGGTGGTAAACAGAAGATGGCCCTATTTGGGAAAGACCAAGTCCATAGTATGGCAAGAACAGATCAAATAAGCCAAGAGAAATGACAGTCCATCATTCATTTAAGACATGAAGGTCAGTCAATCTGGAAAATTTCAAGAACTTTGAAAGTGTCTTCAAGTGCAGTAGAAAAAAACCATAAATCGCTATGATGAAACTGGCTCTCATGAGGACCGCCGCAGGAAAGGAAGATCCAAAGTTACCTCCGCATTAGAGTTACCAGCCTCAGAAATTGCAGCCAAAATAAATGCTTCACAGAGTTCAAGTAACGGACACATCTCAACATCAACTGTTCAGAGGAGATTGTGTGAATCAGGCCTTCATGGTCTAATTGCTGCAAATGTACCACTACTAAAGGACATCAATAATAAGAAGAGACTTGCTTGAGCCAAGAAACCCGAGCAATGAACATTAGACCGGTGGGAATCTGTCCCTTAATCTGATGAGTCCAAATTTGATATTTTTAGTTCCGACCACCATGTCTTTGTGAGACGCAGAGTAGATGAACGGATGATCTCTGCATGTGTGGTTCCCACCATAAAGCATGGAGGAGGAGGTGTGATGGTGTGGGGGTGCTTTTCCAGGTGACACTGTCAGTGATTTATTTAGAATTCTAGGTACACTTAAACGGCATGGCTACCACAGCATTCTGCAGCGATACGCCATCCCATTTGGTTTGCGCTTAGTGGGACAATCATTTGTTTTTCAACAGGACAATGACCCAAAACACACCTCCAGGCTGTGTAAGGCCTATTTGACCAAGAAGGAGAGTAATGGAGTGCTGCATCAGATGACCTGGCCTCCACAATCAGCCGACCTCAACCCAATTGAGATGGTTTGGGATGAGTTGGACTGCAGAGGCAAGGAAAAGCAGCCAACAAATGCTCAGTGAATGTCAGAACTCATTCAAGACTGTTGGAAAATAATTCCAGGTGAAGCTGGTTGAGAGAATGCCAATAGTGTGGAAAGCTGTCATCAAGGCAAAGGGTGGCTACTTTGAAGAATCTAAAATATATTTTCATTTGTTTAATACTTTTTTGGTCACTACATGATTCCATATGTGTTATTTCATAGTTTTGATGTCTTCACTATTATTCTACAATTTAGAAAATAGTAAAAATAATGAAAACACTTGAATGAGTAGGTGTGTCCGAACTTTTGACTGGTACTGTAAATATATAACATATGTTTACCCCTGTTGTCAAGGAGGTGGTCATAAGCTCTATACAATCCATCCATATGAACAGTTGTATTGAGTATGTCAAGTGAAATGACTGACGTAGTGCATCGTGTGGCTCATGTTGATGTTGTGTAGGCCTTATGAACTCCCCTTCATCCCAAAGTATAGTCAACGTAATGTTCATCCCAAAGCACTACCAAATGATATTTATACTCAAGAGCATTTCTTTTTTGGTCATGAATCCTGACCTGAAATGACTAGTCTGAATGAATCACTGGATAAAGGATCTACTTGAAGGTTTGCATGTATGAAATTGATAAAAAAAAACTAATAAGATAGTTGCTTGGAATTGAACTACTTGATTGTACATTTTATAATAGACATGTTTCAAACTCTACAGATAACTATTGTATAAAGTACAATTGTTTCTTTTTACGAATGGAATTTAGATATCATTTTAAATAATGTATTTTTTATTATGTCATATCTATACGTTCGTCAGACTATGAACATTGTATTGTGGATTTTATATCATACAATTTAAACATATAACATGAAGGCCAAATCAAGAGGTTAACCCTCTCGGCAGTATACACTGTAATATATACAATGCAAGGAGAAGGTGTTCCATATATTTATTGTCTAAGTTGATATATATTACATATCTAAAAAGTGTGTGTTTGTGGAAAGAATTTGTGTGTCAATCAAACTGCTAAGTTGAGTTGAATGCTTATCAACCATGTAATGCCTTTGTGTTCTTTAAAATAAGGTATATCCCAACCTCCATAAGGTATAATTTACCTTCTACCTACTGTATTGATCCTATTGAGATATAAGCATTACTACACTGAGATATGATAATTGCTATACTGAGATATGAGTATTACAATACTAAGATACAGTTGAAGTCGGAAGTTTACATACATCTTATCCAAATACATTTAAACTCAGTTTTTCACTATTCCTGACATTTAATCCTAGTAGAAATTCCCTGTCAGTTAGGATCACCATTTTATTTTAAGAATGTGAAATGTCAGAATAATAGTAGAATGATTTATTTCCGATTTTATTTCTTTCATCACATTCCCAGTGGGTCAGAAGTTTACATACACTCAATTAGTATGGGTCAAACATTTCAGGTAGCCTTCCACAAGCTTCCCACAATAAGTTGGGTTAATTTTGGCCCATTCCTCCTGACAGAGCTGGTGTAACTGAGTCAGGTTTGTTGGCCTCCTTGCTCGCACACGCCTTTTCAGTTCTGCCCACAAATTTTCAATGGGATTGAGGTCAGGGCTTTGTGATGGCCACTCCAATACCTTGATTTTGTTGTCCTTAAGCCATTTTGCCACAACTTTGGAAGTATGCTTGGGGTCATTGTCCATTTGGAAGACCCATTTGCGACCAAGCTTTAACTTCCTGTCTGATGTCTTGAGATGTTGCTTCAATACCTGTATATCCCCATAATTTTCCTCCCTCATGAAGCCATCTATTTTGTGAAGTGCACCAGACCCTCCTGCAGCAAAGCACAAAATGATGCTGCCATCCCCGTGCTTCACGGTTGGGATGGTGTTCTTCGGCTTGCAAGCCTCCCCCCTTTTCCCCCAAACATAACAATGGTCATTATGGCCAAACAGTTCTATTTTTGTTTCATCAGACCAGAGGACATTTCTCCAAAAAGTACGATCTTTGTCCCCATGTGCAGTTGCAAACCGTAGTCTTGCTTTTTTTATGGCCGTTTTGGAGCAGTGGCTTCTTCCGTGCTGAGCGGCCTTTCAGGTTATGTTGATATAGGACTCGTTTTACTGTGGATATAGATACGTTTGTACCTTGTTTCCTCCAGCTTCTCCACAAGGTCCTTTGCTGTTGTTCTGGGATTGATTTGCATTTTTCGCACCAAAGTACATTCATCTCTAGGAGACCGTCTCCTTCCTGAGCGGTATGATGGCTGCACGGTCCCATGCTGTTTATACTTGTGTATTATTGTTTGTACAGATAAACGTGGTACCTTCAGGCATTTAGAAATTGCTCCCAAGGATGAAGCAGACTTGTGGGGGTCTACAATTTTTTTTCTTAGGTCTTGGCTGATTTCTTTTGATTTTCTCGTGATGTCAAGTAAAGAGGCACTGAGTTTGAATGTAGGCCTTGAAATACATCCACTAGTACACCTCCAATTGACTCAAATGATGTCAATTAGCCTATCAGAAGCTTCTAAAGCCTTCACATCATTTTCTGGAATTTTCCAAGCTGTTTAAAAGCACAGTCAACTTAGTGTATGTAAACTTCTGACTCACTGGAATTATGATACAGTGAATTATAAGTGAAATAATCTGTCTGTAAACAATTGTTGGAAAAAAATACTTGTGTCATGCACAAAGTAGATGTCGTAACCGACTTACAAAAACTATGGTTTGTTTATAATGAATGTGTGGAGGGGTTGAAAAATGAGTTTTAATGACTCCAACCTTAGTGTATGTAAATGTCCGACTTCAACTGTATGAGTATTAGTATACTGAGATATGAGTCTTACTAACTACACTGAGATATGAGTCTTACTATCTACACTGAGATATGAGTCTTACTAACTACACTGAGATATGAGTCTTACTAACTACACTGAAATATGAGTGTTACTATACTGAGATATGAGTGTTACTATACTGAGATATCAGTCTTACTATCTACACTGAAATATGTGTCTTACTATCTACACTGAGATATGAGTCTTACTATCTACACTGAGATATGAGTCTTACTATCTACACTGAGATATGAGTCTTACTAACTACACTGAGATATGAGTGTTACTATGCTGAGATGTGAGTTACTATCTACACTGAGATACAGTGCCTTGCGAAAGTATTCGGCCCCCTTGAACTTTGCGACCTTTTGCCACATTTCAGGCTTCAAACATAAAGATATAAAACTGTATTTTTTTGTGAAGAATCAACAACAAGTGGTGCACAATCATGAAGACATTTATTGGATATTTCAAACTTTTTTAACAAATCAAAAACTGAAAAATTGGGCGTGCAAAATTATTCAGCCCCTTTACTTTCAGTGCAGCAAACTCTCTCCAGAAGTTCAGTGAGGATCTCTGAATGATCCAATGTTGACCTAAATGACTAATGATGATAAATACAATCCACCTGTGTGTAATCAAGTCTCCGTATAAATGCACCTGCACTGTGATAGTCTCAGAGGTCCGTTAAAAGCGCAGAGAGCATCATGAAGAACAAGGAACACACCAGGCAGGTCCGAGATACTGTTGTGAAGAAGTTTAGAGCCGGATTTGGATACAAAAAGATTTCCCAAGCTTTAAACATCCCAAGGAGCACTGTGCAAGCGATAATATTGAAATGGAAGGAGTATCAGACCACTGAAAATCTACCAAGACCTGGCCGTCCCTCTAAACTTTCAGCTCATACAAGGAGAAGACTGATCAGAGATGCAGCCAAGAGGCCCATGATCACTCTGGATGAACTGCAGAGATCTACAGCTGAGGTGGGAGACTCTGTCCATAGGACAACAATCAGTCGTATATTGCACAAATCTGGCCTTTATGGAAGAGTGGCAAGAAGAAAGCCATTTCTTAAAGATATCCATAAAAAGTGTCGTTTAAAGTTTGCCACAAGCCACATGGGAGACACACCAAACATGTGGAAGAAGGTGCTCTGGTCAGATGAAACCAAAATTTAACTTTTTGGCAACAATGCAAAACGTTATGTTTGGCGTAAAAGCAACACACCATCCCCACTGTCAAACATGGTGGTGGCAGCATCATGGTTTGGGCCTGCTTTTCTTCAGCAGGGACAGGGAAGATGGTTAAAATTGATGGGAAGATGGATGGAGCCAAATACAGGACCATTCTGGAAGAAAACCTGATGGAGTCTGCAAAAGACCTGAGACTGGGACGGAGATTTGTCTTCCAACAAAACATAAAGCAAAATCTAGGGAATGGTTCAAAAATAAACATATCCAGGTGTTAGAATGGCCAAGTCAAAGTCCAGACCTGAATCCAATCGAGAATCTGTGGAAAGAACTGAAAACTGCTGTTCACAAATGCTCTCCATCCAACCTCACTGAGCTCGAGCTGTTTTGCAAGGAGGAATGGGAAAAAATGTCAGTCTCTCGATGTGCAAAACTGATAGAGACATACCCCAAGCAACTTACAGCTGTAATCGCAGCAAAAGGTGGCGCTACAAATTATTAACTTAAGGGGGCTGAATAATTTTGCACGCCCAATTTTTCAGTTTTTGATTTGTTAAAAAAGTTTGAAATATCCAATAAATGTCGTTCCACTTCATGATTGTGTCCCACTTGTTGTTGATTCTTCACAAAAAAATACAGTTTTATATCTTTATGTTTGAAGCCTGAAATGTGGCAAAAAGTCGCAAAGTTCAAGGGGGCCGAATACTTTCGCAAGGCAATGTATGTATATGTTGCTATGCTGAGGTGTGAGTCTGACTTTACTGAGTCCATTGTGTAATTATCTGGGTTGATTAAGATTTTAAATATCATAGAATCATGAAATAACAATGGCTTTGCCACATATCCTTTGGAAACTACCATAGATTAAAAAAAAAAAAGATTTATCACACTGTTTGTGCGTTGCTTTTAGAGTTATATTTTGTATGCACTAATCGAACCTTTAAATGTTGCTACCTTGTCTATGACAGGAACAGTATAATAAGGAAGTCACTTTCCTGCATCTGAGGACAGTGTCTCTCCTATAGACACTGACTGGCAGGCACTGTGCTTCTGTTCATCAAGATCAAATAATGTTTACATTTTTAGATTTACAGGGATGTTGTCATGGCATCACATGGATGGTGACTGAAGGTGTGTCTATGGAGGTCATATACCTATACAGACCTGTATTTATTATTTGCACTGGTTTGACTGACAAGTGCACTTTATGGTGGACGTTTACATCAAGTAGGCCAAAAGAACCACTTGCTTTACGAAGTCCACGCACTCCAACGTTGTCCTTCATGGATGGATACTTTACATGTTATTGTACATACTCCGTTCTCCCTGCACAGGTCAGCTTTGAAGGATGTGTCCATGCAGCTAGCGCCATGCCACAAAGCTTGACCTTACTCGTCTCCTATTGTAACGTCTCCTAGTGTTCTGTTGTCACTGTCATTAAGCCCTTTCCTAGTGTCCTTGCAGTACAAAAGGTGACATCTCCAAGTGGTATTTTTCTTAAGTTGAGCTCCCGCGGCTGCTCTGTGTGCTACAGTGCTGCCTGGTAAGCAGAGTGTCACTGTGATTGACTTGAATTAAATGGCTCCCGTTAGGACACACACACACATGAGCGCACGCACGCACGCCGCGCACACATACACACCAATAGAAAGGTGGCTAGGTTGTTCCCGTTAGGACGATGAGGAGATGGCTGGTTGTGAAACCTCTACAGCAGCTGTGTCAGCAGTCTGGTAGAACTAGCAGGCTTCATGCATCATTTCCTTCTGACATCCCTCTTGCCTGTTTGCTTTTACCCCCAAAGGGCCAAGTTCTGTTTGTCTGTTTGCCCAAAGGTTTACATTGTTCGTGAAGTAAAGGTTTGAGTTTTCATGCTCTCCAAGGGCATGTATGGATTTTTGATTTTGATGTCCATGCTTTACAGGTTGTGTGGTTTAAGTTATTGATATGTCATAATAGTTTTGTGTGTCTATATTTTCCTGAAGGTACATAATACAGTCACTGTAGGCCTACACATCTTTATACTCAACATGCAGCTTTATTCAATGGATTTTGATCATTATGTTTCTTTGGTCAAACAAAACATTCTGATAGGAAAATCCTTGTCTGCTTTCGCACAGTCAGACAGGTCTGCTGTTCTGGTGCTGTTATGAAGAGATGAACACTTTCCATTTCAAATTGTTTTAACTTTATTTAAACATGGTTATTCTTCTTTATTTCATGTTCACCCCTACAGTAGATATGACTTACCTCTGTCATCATAACAACCCATGATATGGTTGACTGAACTTTTTGTATTTTATTCATTATTATTCATCATTGTGAGAGTGAATACTTATTTGTTACACTGTGTGTGTGTGTGTGTGTGTGTGTGTGTGTGTCACAGGCCGACTGGTGGCACCTTAATTGGGGAGGACGGGCTCATAGTAATGACTGGAATGGTATCGAACACCATTTCATTCACTCCATTCCAGCCATTATTATGAGCCGTCCTCACCTCAGCAGCCTCCTGTGGTGTGTGTGTGTCCTCTATGTGTGCTTCTGTATAAAATGCTCCAAGGGGAGACCTAGTCAGTTGTACAACTGAATGCATTCAACTGAAATGTGTCTTCCGCATTTAACCCAACCCCTCTGCAGCTTTGTGTCATGTTTGTGTAGTGAGTTTATGTAGATGGTATTATCATTGTCTGTCTGCTGAGGATTGTGCTGGAATATGACACTTTTCCAGCTGTTTGGCGAGAATGAAAAAAAAAAAGTCAACTTGTGAATAACATTGTATTTATTTATTGAATCAAGTATTTTCTTTTTGCTAACAGTATAATAGAACTTAATCCGTGCCAATAATACTAATCTAATGTTTTTCTATGTTTGCTTACTGTATGTGTCCCTTAGTAGCTGGTGCCCATGTAAAAATATACATACATATATTACAGAACATTATGATATAAACAATATCAACATAATAAAAAAGTATGTTTCTTTATGCAATTGTGTGGTTTGCCTTTGTTCTCAACTAAAGAAATTAATTGTAATATAATATCTCAGTATTAAGCTTAGTACAGATGACTGTAAGCATTACCAAACAAAGACCTATGGCATATGGTTGTTCAGTGTAAGAGGACTGTTTCCCACCAAACTACTTCACTGGACCCTCTGAAAACCAAGCATTTTCTGTATGATATTTACAGCCCTAACGCATTCATTAAAAAGTTAATACCAAGTTGCGCTAGGAAACAGTACAATACAACACAAGTTACAACACTAGAACTAGAGATAGTGCAGTGGTTCCCAAGCTCGGTCCTCGGGACCACAAGGGGTACAGGTACACACTTTGGTTTTTGACCTAGCACTACACAGCTGATTCAAATAATCAACTAATCATCACACTTTGATTATTTGAATCAGCTGTGTAATGCTTTGGCAAAAAACAAAATGTGCACCCCTTGGGGTCCCTGGGACCGAATTTGGGAAACACTGGGATAGTAGTAACACAGTCCACCATTCTCCATTCGAGGGCAAACATCTGTTTGCTAAGTTGATAAGTGCAGGTAGCCTTAAGGAGAACTGAACATGTCTAATAGATTTGGCTCAAAGTGCATGAAAGTCATTCCACCTGCTCAGTGAGGCTGCGGCTGATTGGTCCTATACCATCCACCTGGCCAGGCCTGTACAGAATACCGTACAGAGGGACAATGTTCTGCTCCACTGCACATTGAAAATCTCTCTCTCTCTCTCTCTCTCTCTCTCTCTCTCTCTCTCTCTCTCTCTCTCTCTCTCTCTCTCTGTCTGTCTCATAATTGCCTGGGACAATTACTGACCACACAGAATGACAATGGAATACATTTCTCAGTTTCATCAAAGCATTGAAGATTGGTCTCTCTGTTCACAGGTTATGGGTGGGATGTGTCAGAATATGAATAAAAAAATGTATCATAAAAAGAAACACCAGCTGTAGTGTAGATAGATGTGTCAAATCCACTAGAAAGAGCAGAAAGTAATGAGTATCTGTCATATTAAATCATTTATTTATGAGGTTTATTGAATGTTCAAATTATGGGTTGGAGTGTCAGCCACCACACCACTACTATCAACCTACTCATTCCAGGGTTTTTCTTTATTTGTACTATTTTGTACATTGTAGAATATTAGTGAAGACATCAAAACTATGAAATAACACATAGTAGTAACCAAAAAAGTGTTATATTTTATCATCTTCAAAGTAGCCACCCTTTGCCTTGATGACAGCTTTGCAAACTCTTGGCATTCTCTCAACCAGCTTCATGAGGTAGTCATGAAGCATTTCAATTAACAGGTGTGCTTTGTTAAAAGTTCATTTGTTTCTTTCTTAATGCGTTTGAGCCAAGAAGTTGTGTTGTGACAAGGAAGGTGTGGTAAACAGAAGATAGCCCTATTTGGTAAAATACCAGTCCATATTATAACAAGAACAGCTCAAATAAGCAAAGAAAAATGACAGTCCATCATTACTTTAAGACATGAAGGTCAGTCAGTAAGAAACATTTCAAGAATTTTGAACGTTTCTTCAATTGCAGTCGCAAAAACCATAAATCGCTATGGTGAAACTGGCTCTCATGAGGACCACCACAGGAAAGGAAGATCCAAAGTTACCTCTGCTGCAGAGGATAACTATATTAGAGTTACCAGTCTCAGAAATTGCAGCTGAAATAAATGCTTCACAGGGTTCAAGTAACAGACACATCTCAACATCAACGGTTCAGAGGAGACTACATGGATCAGGTCTTCATGGTCGAATTGCTGCAAAGAAACCACTACTAAAGGACACCAATAATAAGAAGAGACTTGCTTGGCCCAAGAAACCTGAAACCAATGTCTTTGTGAGATGCAGAGTAGGTGGAAGGATGATCTCTGCATGTGTGGTTCCCACCGTGAAGCATGGAGGAGGTGTTATGGTGTTGGGGTGCTTGGCTGGTGACACTGTCAATGATTTATTTAGAATTCAAGGCACACTTAACCAGCATGGCTACCAAAGCATTCTCCAGCGATACACCATCCCATCTGGTTTGCGTTTAGTGGGACTATAATTTGTTTTACAACAGGACAATAACCCAAAACACACCTCCAGGCTGTGTAAGGCCTATTTGACCAAGAAGGAGAGTGATGGAGTTTTGCATCAGATGACCTGGCCTCCACAATCACCCGACCTCAACCCAATTGAGATGGTTTGGGATGAGTTGGACAACAGAGTGAAGGAAAATACTATTGGAAAAGCATTCCAGGTGAAGCTGGTTGAGAGAATGACAAGAGTGTGCAAAGGGTGGCTACTTTGAAGAATCTCAAATAGAAAATATATTTTGATTTGTTTAACACTTTTTTTGGTTACTATATGATTCCAAATGTATTATTTTATAGTTTTGATGTCTTTACTATTATTCTACATTGTAGAAAATAGTAAAAAATAAAGAAAAACCCTTGAATGAGTAGCTGTGTCCAAACTTTTGACTGGTACTGTATGTATGAATATAATGTTTTTTTTTTCAAATATTATATAAATGTATCAAACCATTGACATTGTTATGGACAACCTAGGTGGTATTATCTAGCCCGTGTGCCAGTCTGTTTCTCCTCTCTTGCCAACTCCTTATGGAATTGTGTTGCCAAATATTTAGCATAACAATGACATTGACAAAGGTCAAAAGCACAAACAGATCTGGGACCAGCTAGGTATTTTCTAAGCTACAATACAATTTACAGTATTTCTGTGCATGCATAAGGATCTCTGCATCTACTAGCTACAGAGCTGGTGGTTCTACTGGTTTCTACTAGTTACAGAGCTGGTGGTTCTACTGATTTTTAATTGTTACAGAGTTGGTGGCTCTACTGGTTTCTACTAGTTACAGAGCTGGTGGTTCTACTGGTTTCTACTGGTTACAGAGCTGGTGGTTCTACAGGTTTCTACTAGTTACAGAGCTGGCGGTTCTACTGGTTTCTACTAGTTACAGAGCTAGTGGTTCTACTGGTTTCTACTAGTTACAGAGCTGGTGGTTCTACTGGTTTCTACTAGCTACAGAGCTGGTGGTACTACTGGTTTCTACTAGTTACAGAGCTGGTGGTTTTATTGGTTTCTACTAGTTACAGAGCTGGTGGTTCTACTGGATTCTACTAGTTACAGAGCTGGTGGTTCTACTGGTTTCTACTAGTTACAGAGCTGGTTGTTCTACTGGTTTCTACTAGTTAAAGAGCTGGTGGTTCCACTGATTTCTACTAGTTACAGGGTTGGTGGTTCATCACGTGGTGTGTGCATCTACTGTGAACCTATAGTGTGGTCTCTGCTGAAGTTATGGCTTGGAGGGGTAGTGGAGAGTTAATTATGTGCATGTGGTGTTCAGTTCACCACCAAATGAGAATAAACTGTGGCTAGATAATATTGTGTGGCCCATCCACCACCACACAATTAACAGTTACACTGTACCTGTTGTAGAGCAGTGGTGGGGAAGCTTCTCTGAAATATATAGTTTATCAAGCTACCATTTACTTCACACTGGAATAATTTGAACTACACTAAATCTACCCTTAAGAAACAGAGTTTGTTTAACTAAAGTTACTTTGAAAAAGTAGTACACTGATCAAAACTACCTCTTCTGAAACAGATGTTTTGTATTTGTGTTTTTATTTTTTTACGAATCTCCATTAGTTCCTGCCAAGGCAGCAGCTACTCTTCCTAGTGTCAAGCAACATTTAGGCAGTTATATCCAATTTAAAATATTCCATGACATTACATTTCATAACACTTTTCACAACACATTAAGTATGTTCCCTCAGGCCACTACTCTACTATCACATATACAATTCAAAATCCATGTGTCTATGTGGGTAGAGTGAGTATCTTATCATGTGTACAGTATGTGTGTCTGTGCCTGTGTGTGTGTGTGTGTCTCTTCACAGTCCCCGCTCTTCCATAAGGTTTATTTTTATCTGTTGTTTTTATCTGATTTTACTGCATGCATCAGTTACCTGATGTTGAATAGAGTTCCATGTAACCATGGCTCTATGTAGTCCTGTGCGCCTACTATAGGCTGTTCTTGACTTGGGGACTGTGAAGAGACCTTTGGTGGCATGTCTTGTGGGTATGCATGGGTGTCCAAGCTGTGTACTAGTAGTTTAAACAGACACCTAGGTGCATTCAGCATGTCAACACTTCTTACAAAACAAGTAGTGATGAAGTCAATCTGTCCTCCACCTTGAGCCATGAGAGATTTACAGTGCCTTGCAAAAGTATTCATTCCCCTTGGTGTTTTTCCTATTTTGTTGCATTACAACCTGTAATTTAAACTGATTTTTATTTGGATTTCATGTAATGGACATACACAAAATAGTCCAAATTGGTGAAGTGAAATGAAAAAAAGAACTTGTTCAAAACAATTCTAAAAAAAAAAAAAAAAAAACAGAAAAGCCCCTAAATAAGATCTGGTGCAACCAATTACATTTAGAAGTCACATAATTAGTTACATAAAGTCCACCTGTGTGCAATCTAAGTGTCACATAATCTCAGTATATATACACCTGTTCTGAAAGGCCCCAGAGTCTGTAACACCATGAAGCAAGGGGCACTACCAAGCACGCGGCACCATGAAGACCAAGGAGCTCTCCAAACAGGTTAGGGAAAATGTTGTGGCGATGTATAGATCAGGGTTGGGTTGTAAAAAAATATCAGAAACTTTGAACATCCCACGGAGCACTAT
Source organism: Oncorhynchus mykiss (assembly GCF_057628025.1). Classification (NCBI taxonomy): domain Eukaryota; kingdom Metazoa; phylum Chordata; class Actinopteri; order Salmoniformes; family Salmonidae; genus Oncorhynchus; species Oncorhynchus mykiss. The sequence goes on from NC_143051.1 coordinate 27,236,375, forward strand.
TAAATCCATTATTAAAAAATTTAAACAATATGGCACCACAATAAACCTCCCAAGAGAGGGCCGCACACCAAAACTCACGGACCAGGCAAGGGGGGCATAAAATCAGAGAGGCAACAAAGAGACCAACGATAACACTGAAGGAGCTGCAAAGCTCCACAGCAGAGATTGGAGTTTCTGTCCATAGGACCACTTTAAGCCGTACACTCCACAGACTGGGCTTTACGGAAGAGTCACCAGAAAAAAGCTATTGCTTAAAGAAACAAATAAGCAAACACATTTGGTGTTCACTAAAAGGCATGTGGGAGAGTCCCCAAACATATGCAAGAAGGTACTCTGGTCAGATGAGACTAAAATTGAGCTTTTTGGCTATCAGGGAAAACGCTATGTCTGGCACAAACCCAACACCTCTCATCACCCCGAAAATACCATCCCCACAGTGAAGCATGGTGGTGGCAGCATCATGCTGTGGGGATGTTTTTCATCGGTAGGGACTTTGAAACTGGTCAGAAATGAAGAGATGATAGATGGTGCTAAAAAGAGGGAAATTCTTGAGGGAAACTTTGAGACCTCCAGCAGGACAATATCCCTAAGCATATTGTTAAAGCAACACTTGAGTGGTTTAAGGGGAAACATTTAAATGTCTTGGAATGGCGTAGTCAAAGCCCAGACCTCAATCCAATTGAGAATCTGTGGTATGACTTAAAGGTTGCTGTACACCATCCAACTTGGAGGAGCTGGAGCAGTTTTTCCTTGAAGAACGGGCAAAAATCCCAGTGGCTAGATGTGCCAAGCTTGTAGAGACCTACCCCAAGAGACTTACAGCTGTAGTTGCTGCACAAGGTGGCTCTACAAAGTATTGACTTTGGTGGGTGAACAGTTATGCACCCTCAACTTTTCCGTTTTTTTGTCTTATTTTTGTTTGTTTCACCATTAAAAATATTTTGTGTCTTCAAAGTGTTAGGCATGTTGTGTAAATCAAATGATTCAAACCCCCCAAAATCTATTTAAATTCCAGGTTGTAAGCCAACAAAATAGGAAAAATGCCATTGGAGGTGAATTGGAGGTGCCATTGGAGGTGAATACTTTCGCAAGCCACTGTACATACAATCCACAGGATTTATTACAATATTTAGTTGAGGTTTGGGATTTAGTGAATAATGTAGGACTAACTTATTCCTTGCCACCCATTCTGAAACTAACTGGAGCTATTTGTTGCAGTGATTTCACTCGCTGTAGTAGCTGACGTGTATAGAGTTGAGTCATCCGCATATATAGACACACTGGCTTTACTCATGGCCAGAGGCATGTCATTAGTAAAGATTTTAAAAAGTAAGGGGCCTAGACAGCTGCCCTGGGGAATTCCTGATTCTACCTGGATTATGTTGGAAAAGCATCCTATAAAGAACACCCTCTGTGTTCTGTTAGAAAGGTAACTCTTTATCCACAATATAGCAGGGGGGGGGGGGGGGGGGTTCCATCAGCAGTCTATGATCGATGAAGTCAAAAGCCGCACTGAAGTCTAACGAAACAGCTCCCACAATCTTTTTATTGTCAATTTCTCTTAGCTAATCATCAGTCATTTGTGTAAGTGCTGTGCTTGTTGAATGTCCTTCCCTGTAAGCGTGCTGAAAGTCTGTTGTCAATTTGTTTACAGTAAAATAACATTCTATCTGATCAAACACATTTTTTCCAAAAATGTACCAAGGGTTGGTAACAGATTGATTGATCAGCTATTTGAGCCAGTAAAGGGGGCTTTACTATTCTTGGGTAGCGGAATTACTTTTCCTCTCCTCCAGGCCTGAGGGCACACACTTTCTAGTGGGCTTAGATTGAAGATATGGAAAATTGGAGTGGCAATATTGTCCGCTATTATCCTCAGTAATTTTCCATCCAAGTTGTTAGACCTCAGTGTCTTGTCATTGTTGATAGACAAATATCATTTTTTATTTTCACCTCTTGTCTTTCATGATTTGATCAGTTATATTTGCATGTGTAGTGTCAGTGTTTGTTGCTGGCATGTCATGCCTTATTTTGCAAGTGAAAAATAGTACAATTACTAGTTGAATTACATGTAGGGAAACTACTCACCAGCACTGTTGTAGAGTTCAGTATGGCTTGATCAGATCCCCTTAAATCAAAGCCATGATAACCTCCCCAAATAAAAGTGTCACAGGACTCAGACACCAGTTTCAAAATGTCTTCATAGTTATTTGAACAGTTTATGCTATCTCAGTTCTTTAAAGCTTTTTTTCAGTATCTGCTCTCTCAGTCCCACTAACATACTTAACCCTGGTGGCATTATGGTCAAACACAAACACATGATCATACAAAGATATACACTCACTGACACAATGACAGTTTGATTGGTAAATGGAACGGATGGCTTTGTGTAGGCCTAGAACTGTAGGCCTAGAACTGTAGTCCTACACAAAGCCACCCATTTCATTTACCAATAGAATTGTCCATGTCTGTTATAATCAGACTCTCCAGAAGATGGCACTACCCTTCTTGATTCCTGTTGTTTAGAAGGTTTGTTTAGAAGGTCGTGAGGCAGCGTGAAAGGCAGCTTGAAATTACTTTTGGGTTCGGTTCATTGTGGCATTTTATCAATGGCTGTGTGATTGAACTGAACAATATTAAGTCACTCGCCTTATTCAAAGAAGGATTGTAATCTACTGATTGATAAATGTGTGATAAAAACAGACTATTGTTCTTCATCATCTTTACTCAACGTGCACATGGACTCTGGTGGAATTACAAATAATATCTCTTGGAGGGAGGCCGTGAAGGGATCTATAGGTCAGAGATGCTTAATGAGAGGTGAAGAGACTCACAAACAGACAGACGGCAGAGGCACAGTCCAATGTATTGTTTTTTAACATTTCATGTAAAACCCTCACTGGTGGTTCTGTGCCAGGGTGCTTCCATCTAGACGTCTGCGCGGGACAGATTTCTTCATCCCGCTCCCGTGCGCGGATCCAAATAATTTCATACCGCACCCTGCCTGCACCTGCTGGCTTTCTGTCTCTCCCACCCACTACTGCAAGAACTGGTCACAAACCGAACCGCAGTCCCGCAATGTTATTTTTAGGCATATGTGATGCAGCCATAGGCAATATCAAATGGGCAAAAAATAACTTAAGAAAAAGGTTAAATTACCAGAGATTTTCACATTGCCCATTATAGTAGGTTATCTGTATTACTGGGCTATATCAGCCAAAATGATGAATGTAGTTTGAAGAGAGCAGAGTTGGAGAGACTTGCACTTTCTCTTGAGCTATTTTTACAGCCTACCTTTTAGGAGTGGGACGATTTTCAGACAGAGAAATATGGGGGATCAATGTTTATTTCTAGGCAATGTAGTAATCTATAGCCTAATCATATTTAGAAAGTACATTTCCTTGGAAAGATAACTGCCCTGTGCTTTCTCCAGCCATGCATAGGCTACAGCAGGGTTCCCCAACTGACGGACAATGGTTGTAATTTGACCCGCAGGTGATTTTATTTGGCCCCCCAAGTTTTCTGAGCCCCAAAAATGTTTATCTAAAAAGTGTTGTTTTTTATGGGGGGAACATGAAAGATTGTAAAAACACCAGCAGGTGATTTTAATTTAGAAAATAGATTCCACAGTATTCCAATGCATTTTAGAGAGATATACGTGATCGTTTTACAAATGTAAGCAAGGTTTGAAATGATTATGTTTTTGTCAAATATCATATCTGTTTGGGCTACAAACAAAATTAGGCCTAATTTCCAGTCTACAAATGATTTGTAATTATGTTCTGGCCCCCTGACCCATGGCTCTCCGCCCATGTAGGCAGCATCTCTATTTCAATGAGACCACTCATACTAGGCACACTTGAACTTGCAACTAGAATGGAGGAAACTGAAGTTGAAGCAGTGAATTTTGTGAGTGTGTGAATGGGATAATGCATACAAAGCAGAAAGACGACCGTTACCAAATCATCTGCGGGTCAACAAAAATATTTCCATCCCAAAGTTGTCTGTCTGACCGCCTGCTCCCGCCCGCAGCATGAAAAATGCAGACGTCGCCGCAATGATCTCTGTCAGGACCCGCGGGTATTCCACGGGAAGGCAGCCCTCTACTTCCCATCCTTCCCATCGAAACAACAGAGAACAAACGTGATCCTCAAAAGGGCTCCATAAGCCATGAGCCTCGCAAAGCCTGTTACAGAGAAATAGTGAACACTTGTTTTGACCTCAATAACAATAGCAGCTCCCTTCCTCCTTTATTTTCAAGGTTATGAGCTTCTGCAAGACCCTGTAATATAAAGAAGTAGCGTCCTGGCTTCGTGAACGATTCTGGCAACACCCACCAATTGGTGCAGAATGCTCCTGGATACATGCAGATCATTCTGCTTGGTGGAGGGGCTGTTACTGTTGATGCAGAGGTCAATGTGTTCTGAGAGAGAGATAGAGAGAGAGAGAGAGAGAGAGAGAGAGAGAGAGACAGCGAGAAAGACAGCGAGAGAGACAGCGAGAGAGAGACAGATCTTAATTTGACCTATATTGTCACAGCAAAATAATCCTGCAGCAACAGGACTTGAACGTTTAGTCCATAAGGTTGCTTGAGTGGTGGTTAGGCTATTATCTGGCCAAAAGTAAGCTACATTTAAAGTGCAATACTATTAATATAACCGTGTCTTAGTGTGACAGATAGCAATGAGAAGCGTCCCTCTTCCGGGGGGCCGGAACTGATTGAATCGGCCCTGAATCGGGTGTCGGACTCGGCCCGGAATCAAAATGAATAACTACCCAGAATCGGCCAAATAAATTGGTCTGTTTCCATGTACCAGAATTCAGCCGACTTTGCCGGCATCCTACCAGATTCCCCCCAGATGCGGCCCGATGCAAATTTAAATAAATGTATACAAAATTACCCTATTTAGTAATTTTAAATAGTGCTATTATACATACAAATTATACCTATTCACAAAAAAAAATGGTGTCGGAGGAAACACCATACATCTGGTGACCGTGTCAGTGTACATGCGCCTGGTCCCCCACAGGAGTCACTACAGCGCGATGGGACAAGGACATCCCGGCCGGCCAAACCCTCCCCTAACTCGGACGATGCTGGTCCAATTGTGCGTTGCTTCATTGGTCTCCCAGTCGTGGCCGGCACGGGTCTCGAACCAGCATCTGTGGAAACACAGTTTGCACTGGGATGCGGTGTTTTAGACCACTGTGCCAGTTGGGAAGTTCCATCCACAAAGTTTTTAATGCTTATCAATTGCCTTGCACAAAGTATAAAAATACTAAAATACTACACAGAACTCTTAAAGAATTTCATTCTTTAATTTAAATGTTGTATTTTTTGATTACAGAATAAATGAGGAAAATATGGAAAAAATAAATAAACAATGAAATGATAATTATTTAAAGCAGCTCGTGTAATCATCTGCCAGAGAGTAGCCCCAATCGGCCCGAGCCCCAAGTAATACATTTGGGCCAGATAACGCACACCGGAATCGGCCCGAGTTTAATCCCCGCATCCTAGCCATAAGTAATACTGCCGATGGTGGCCCAGACTCAGGCCACATGACGTCGGCCGAATCTGACTCTCAGCCGGAATCGTCCCTGATCCACTGTGCTATCTGGGGTGGGTTTTCAGTGAATTTATGTAAAGCACAAAGCACATCTGAAAATTCACAGCAACAAAAGATGGATCAAATTAAGATCTTACACCTGTAGACAGAGATGGTGGGAGACAGATGGGTGGGCAGTGGTGGAGACTGGAATAAGACTTCCAAAAGTGAGCTTAATATTGCACACCGAAAAAGTTCCATCCTAAAGCTGAAAGCCTGGCTGAAGACGTCCCTACTACACATACCTGCATCTTCAGCCTCCACTTCCTTAATGATAAGAAGTCAGTCATTGATTGCTGTGAGTTACTCAAGTTAAGCATTCTCTACTACTATGAATGGCTACATAGTAGTCATATGCCTAGGCATTACCATAACCACATAACATTATCATTGCTTTAATAAGCCAATACTGTAATGACAATGACAGTAAAACAAAATGACCTCAGTCACCACAGTGACTTTGACCACAGTGATGCCACAGTCAATCTGTACTGCTCTCTGCATTGTTAATAAGGATGTCCTGTCTACTTTTCAATATGAACCCACCCATTGTCACAATGTCTATGTCCCAAGTGTCACCCTATTGCTTGTAACGTAAGTTAAATATCATGTGGCTGTCCATGGGACTGGTTTCTCTGTGTGTGTGCATGAGTTTGTGAGCATAAGTAGAAAAAACATGCTGCCTCGACCTCTCTTTCATATTGCCCTAACGGTCTATCACTCTGTCATACTGTACACACTTTCAGTTTTTGTTATCCTAGGCTACCTGGCTAAAATGCTTTTTCGCTAGTCTAACTTCCTTTCATGGGCAACGATGAGCTAGCTAGTTAATATTAGTCTTCTACATCTAGCTACATATTGAACTTCCATCCTCTCAGGCCAGGGGCACAATGTATGAATTAATGGTTGGATCGGAATCACCTTTATAATCCCATTGGCCAGTACAGAGAAATAAGTAAAACCACAAGTCCAAATCCCTATGTCCATCCATGGCTAATTAAGGAAAAGGACAATTTGAGCTAGCTAGCTAGCTAGCCACCAGAGGACACAACGAGATGCAACAATTAAAGTTTTCTGTGTCAATGATGTTTAGCTTTTGTTGTGATTAGTGTGAAGCCTAATCCAAACTGGCTTCCCTTGACACTTGTTTTTGGTGACCCAGGACCATTCACAGCTGAGGTCACTCAGTTTAGCCTAACGTTGATTGGCTATTATTGTATCATTTATGTAATCAAGGGAGACCAAATGTTTGATGGCTTCCCTTGCATTCAATGCTACGGGCGGCAACACTATCATACTATTTTTGACCAGGCAGCATCAGGGCAAGAGGGGTGTTGTTTTGCTCTCTCGGATGCTTTCTCCGTTGCAATACAGTACATTCAGCCTCTTCTGAATTGAAGGGAAATCGTTACTTTTAAAAATGTTGTAAAAAATGTTTGCACAAACCTGGCTTCCCTTGGCATCCATGAATACTTCCCACGGAGCTATTGTTTTGAATGTGACTCAGGTTTACTCCGTCAACAAATGTCTCTCCAGCTTGTACTCTCCCTGTTCACTCAAACATCCACAACAAAAATACCAATTTACTCCACTATCAGTAACGTTGGGATTGGCTATATACTGTAGTTTTCGACGTCGGAGAGAGGAATAATGGACAATGACTATCAACAAAACTAATCTGAGACACCCTCTCCAAGGACGACAATTTGAATGTGGGACCTCCAAGGTTTACCATTGAACATTTCAGACATTCAAAAGCGAGTTTATCGTATATCCCCTTATTAACATTGTACAGCAGTAGGTTTGAATTTCTTAACCAAAGTTGATGGATGTAAAAAGATACAACTAGAAATCTGGCAACCCAGTGGTTTTAAACATCAAGTAATCTGATTTCATCCTGGGAGATCACAGCATGCAAAGAAACACTAATCCCACATAATGATGGCTGTACATCACAAAGGTCCACTTTGTCAGGAGAAATACAGAAGGTAGAGGGAACGCACTGTGCGTAGGCTCTACAGGGAACTCAAAATAGTTCTACCTGGAACCAAAAAGGGTTCTTCAAAGGGTTCTCTTATGGGGACAGTATCATTAAGAACCCTTTTAGGTTCTAGAAGTCTTTCGTTATTTTTCTAAAAGTGTTGCTATGCAGTATTTCTCCCTGTTTCTCCCTGTTACAACATATCTGGTCCACAGAACGAGGCACTGCATGTCTTACCACTCTCTCCAAAGATCACATGCAGGCAGTGCGTTCCCTTTTGGAGTATACCATTTACTAAAGAGATTTAGTTAGATGTGAGAGTTTGATGTGTTCTGAATCCATTTCCTTTTTAACTACAGATTAACCTTCATCCATGCAGGAGGATATCTGGGGATTATCCACTCTATGACAAGTGCATATGGTGTGCTTTTCAAACCCATCCCCAATCCTATAGCGAACGTACTAGCCTTACACGGAGGAACACTGAAAGGAGCATTGATTTCTCTCTGTTTACTCTTGTGTTTTTCCCACAAAGGTGTCTAGGTCGTGTCTTGGTGTCTGGAGAAGGGGAAGCGGAGGGTGGTGAGGAATGGTAGAGATGGGAGGAAGGGAAGGGAGGAAAGGAACAGTGGAGATGAGGGAAAGGGGAGACCTATGACCTCTAGTCTGCACATTGTGTTTACTGTTTATCTTTTATTTTTATGGCCCTCACTTTTCCTCCCAGTACTGGAGAAGGCTGGGGTGGGTGGAAACTGTGCTGGAACAAGGCTGAAGAGAGAGTGGGTGAAGGAGAGCAAGGGAGAGGGAGAGCGAGGGAGAGCGGTGTAAAGGGGGGCCTACAGAACTCCCTGCTATAGGCTATAGAATAGAAAACAAAAAAGGTTTCTGTAGTGTTCTGTAATAGTACCCTCGATTATAATGCCTTTCTCAAAAAATTAATTCAAACAGACATTTATCTCGATCCTTCCCTATGTATCTGTATTGCCCCCAGGGTGAGCTACAATGTTAAAAAATACAACGTTTACTAATAGATAAATAGATAAAGGTAATTCCCATAGGGCTCATCTTGTCTGATGTTTTCATTAAAGCAAAGAAAAACTCTTAATTCTCAGCATGCAGTCACCCCTGCCAATACAGTTAATTGGCAATTTGATTAAATTTCTGAGTTTAATGTGAGTGTAAAAGTAAGGTATTCATCTCTCAGAGATACAGTCCTCTCCGCTGACTGCTAGTCTGTGAGGGAGAAGTCTATTAATAAAAATAATATGATTTATAACCAACTTTTAAAACTACTGAGCCATTTAATCAGCACAAGATGTGCTATGGCTGAAGAGATATGGAGGACAAAGAACTTACAGGGGATTGCCTTCATCTGACGACTCAGATTCCATTTCAGCGGATTTGCAAGATTCACACACTGATAACCTGCAACAAATACTGTATTAGATGTTATTTCAGTATCTCATCTAAGTATAAGTCCTGTAAGCAGCCTTGAGTGAAATAGTTTGCTCAATATTCCTTTCAAACTCACAGTGAGACACATTGAATAAAATGGAAACTTAGCCCAAATGCTGATTCTTCTTAAAAAATGTATGTCCCTGTTCTGCTTCAATAAAGAGAGAGACAGCCATTCTCCTCGACGGGGAGGAGAGAGGAAACAACTTCATAAAGGATGAAAGGAATAAAAAATATCAGCGGAATGGTGGTGAGGAATGAACACAGACTGGTTCTTTAGAATCATCATCAGAATCTTCCTGAGCCATGGCCCCTCACAGAGCTCACAGAACACGGCTACCAGTTAGAATGTTAGAACAGAGGGGAGCCCCAGAGCTCCTCAGGTAGACAATATTACATCTTCTGTACCTGGCTACCAGAGAGGAGAGGTCTGGGACCGACGACCATACGCCTGTACATCTTTTGGTCTCTCTCACCTTCATTATCATTTCAAGCCTAGCAAGCTCCCGGCATGGAGTATTCATCACAATGAGAAAACGGATGAGGGAGAATAAGAGGCGCTCAAAGAACACCTACAAGATGAATTTATGAAGAGAGAATAAGAGGATGAAAAGAGAGGGAGGAGGAAGAGAGGAGGGCCGTGGTGACAAAGAGGTGGGAGAGGAGCCCAGATTAGTCCAGCAGAGAGAACGCATGAGTCAGTTTTAATTGATAAGACTCTCAGGATGGGTGGAACCCTTTGCAACGGGCTCTCATTGAAGTCAGCACACCTAGATACCATCAATAAATAAATGGTAGAACAGAGAGAATCAAAGATGGTCAGATGTTCAGCTGGTTCTACATCTACAACGTCAGGCATGCTGGCTATATCAATGCGGATACAGTTTTCACTCTCACCTGTTGTGAAGGGGCCTCATAAGACTTACACTAACGCTCCAATTTGATGCAGATATTGTTGCGTCCCAAGTGGCAAAAGAAGGTAAAAGGAATAGGCTGGCATTTGGGACGCATCTACTATTTTAACCCTTCATGAACAAGCAGTCACATCCTGACCATAGAAAGCCTGTATTTTCTATGGTAGAGTAGGTCAAGGCGTGACACGGTTCGTTTAATCTTTATTGTTTTTTCTTTGATAAAGTTTCACTTCTTTAATAAATTATGTGGAACTCAAAGTACGCTGTGCCTTGGTCCGACATTCATTATAACGAACGTGACAGAATATCCCATCGCAACAGGACCAAGCAGCGTGAAGAGAAGGTATCCTGGGCTTGGGAGGAAATTATGGCTGGAGACGAAAGCCTTCCGTGGAAGCAGACGCAAGCGGTGAGGGGTGGACAGCAACGACGCAAGCCCAAAAGACAGCTCAACATTTCTTTGGTGGGGGGAGGCACATGGAGTGGTCAGCGACGCTGAGAGGTGAGTCAGAGACCGAGGAGGAATATTGGGATAGATTGAGCGAGGAATGGTTGGCGAAAGTTGAGGGGAGTGATGCAAGACAGTAGGGGAGAGGGGAGAGGCAAGACAGTCGCCCTGAGGAGCGTGTTAGCCATCCGATGCCACCTGTGCCAGCTCTCCGCACTCGCTTTGAGGAGAGTGTCAGTGTTCCCGTACAATGTGTGCCGGTTCAGCGCACCGTGTCTCCAGTACGCATCCACAGCCCAGTGCGTCCTGTGCCAGCCCCCCGCACTTGCCGTACGAAGGTTGTCATCCGTCCAGGACACGTTGTGCAAGCTCTACGCTCCAGACCTCCAGTGCGACTCCAAGGCCCGGTACGTCCTGTGCCAGCTCCTCGCACTTGCCGGGCGAGGTGTGTCATTGAACCGGTACCATTGATGCCGGCTAAACGCACCAGGTCTCCAGTACGTCTCCACAGCCCGGTACGTCCTTTGCCAGCTCCACGCATTCTCCCTCAAGTGCGTCTTCCCAGTAAGGTACGTCCTGTGCCTCCTCCCCGCACTCGCCCTGAAGTGCGTGTCACTAGTCCGGTGCCTCCTGTACCGGCCCCACGCATCAGGCCTCCAGTGCGCCTCCCCAGTAAAGTACTTCCTGTGCCTGCTCCTCTCACTCGCCCTGAGGTGCGTGTCACCAGCCCGGTACCTCCAGTGCCGGCCCCACGCACCAGGCTTACTGCGACGATCACCAGTCCAGAGCATCCAGCGACAGTCCCCAGTCCAGAGCTTCCGGCGACGGTTCCCAGTCCGGAACCTCCTGAGACAGTCCACGGTCCGGAACCTCCTGAGACGGTCCACAGTCCGGAACCTCCTGAGACGGTCCACGGTCCGGAACCTCCTGAGGCGGTCCACGGTCCGGAACCTCCTGAGACGGTCCACAGTCCGGAACCTCCTGAGACGGTCCACAGTCCGGAACCTCCTGAGACGGTCCACGGTCTGGAACCTCCTGAGGCGGTCCACGGTCCGGAACCTCCTGAGACGGTCCACAGTCCGGAACCTCCTGAGACAGTCCACGGACCGGAACCTCCTGAGACTGTCCACGGTCAGGAAACTCCTGAGACAGTCCACGGTCCGGAACCTCCTGCGGTGGTCCACGGTCCGGAACCCTCAGCTCCATTTCCAGAGCCTTCCCCTGCGCCGATGCCCAGTTAAGCACGGCGTCCAGTCCAGCTCCAAGGCCAGAGTCTTCTTCTGCGTTGGTGCCAAGTCCAGGCACAGCGTCCAGTCCCGCTCCATGGCGGGAGCATTCCCCTGCGCCGATGTTCAGTCCAGACACTGCGTCCAGTTCCGCTCCAAGGCAGGAGCCTTCCTTCGCATCTAGGTCCAGTCCAGGCACAGTATTCAGCCTGGGTCCATGGCTGGATCCGCAGGATGAGCGGGTACTTTGTCCCGCACCAGAGCCGCCACCGCCACTAGACACCCCCCCCCCCCCCCCCAACCCTCCCTTTTTGTTTCAGGTCTGGCGGTCGGAGTCCGCACCTTTGGTTGGGGGGGGGGGGGGGGGGGGGGGATTGGGGATCATACTTAAGTTGCATTTTCTCCACCTGTGGGTTATGGGATATTGTTTATGTTTAGTTGCCTGTTTTGCACTGCATTGTCGTCACGGTTCGTTTATTCTTTATCGTTTTGTCTTTTCTAAAGTTTCACTTCTTTAATAAATTACGTGGAACTTAAAGTACGCTGTGCCTTGGTCCGACATTCATTATAACAAACGTGACACAGTCTTAGTTTGACTTGCCTGATTTTGCCTCAAACCTACCTGCATGACCCCTTAAAACACTGTCCGTGTTATGAGGTTTAGGATACACTCTATCTCCTCGCTGTGTCCTACCGGTGAAGGATACAGTTCTGAACAGCTTAGTGGTCCTCATTACCATCACTGCCACCAGACAGACATAAAGGACGCTTCAATAGAAGCGTCGGTGTGTCATATGGTTGGAGTCTTCTCCGTCTAATACCTTGTCAGCATCATTCAGATTTACTGAGCTGCAATGTGATCTACTGAGATTAACAAAATCAATCCAGTGAGAGAGCATGGCCTGACGATGCCCACAGTAAAATACTGGCCAATGGTGAGGCTGATCTGGCAGAGATACAGGAAAACATGACGGATGCCTCGATACAGAGGAAGGAGGGCCTGGGAAGAGGAAACAAAATACACAGAGATACAGAAATAGACAAAAATACACACTGAGATACAGTACATACATACACAAAAATACACTGAGATACAATAGAGATACACAAAAATACACTGAAATACAGTACAGAGATAAACAAAAATACACTGAGATCAATGTTATCTCCAGTTTTTTCCAGTACTGAGCAAATTTCAGGTCTGCTGAGCGCAAACTTGACCATTCTGAAAATTCTGTGCAACTTCCTGCGAGAGTTTTCTGTGAACACTGAGGCTGTACCCGATTTAAGTTAGTTTTAACAGTGATCAAGTAGGTTACTGTGGCTATTTGATCATGTAGTCCCACCAGAGTGGCCTACCATCAAAAACAATGGCGAAAATGCATCCCATAACATTTTAAAACATGGAAATAGCAGCTAATGTGTGGGGTTGTTTGATGCAAGAAACCACTTTACAAAATAAAATGCATCACTATTCCCATAACATTATTAAAGAGAATCAGACAAATCATGCTACCCTCTGCCTATTGGTTACTTAGCTTATTCAAGTCTGTCTCAAAATCTAAATCAAATCAATTAACATTTTATTTGTCACTTGTGCCGAGTACAACAGGTGTAGACCTTACAGTGAAATGCTTACTTCCAAGCCCTTAATCAACAATGTGGTTCAAGAAATAGAGTTAATCAAATTTATACTAAATAAAATAAAGATAAATATATATATATATATATATATATATATCAAATATATATCAAAAAGTTACACAATAAATGTACAAAACAATAACGAGGCTATATACCGGTACTGAGTCAATGTACGGGTGTACAGGTTAGTCAAGGTCATTTCTAAAGTGACTATGCATTGATAATAAACAGCGAGTAGCAACAGTGTAAATGTAAATAGTCTGAGTGGCCATTTGATTAGTTGTTCTGGAGTTTTATGGCTTGGGGGTAGAAGCTGTTTAGATCCCTCTTGGACCTAGACTTGGCGCTCCGGTACTGCTTTCCGTGCGGTAGCAGAGAGAACAGTCTATGACTTGGGTGACTGGAGTCTTTGACAATTTTTTGGGGCCTTCCTCTGACACTTCCTAGTTTATTGGTCCTGGGTGTCAGGAAGCTTGGCCCCAGTGATGTACTGGGTCATACGCACTACCCTCTGCAGGGCCTTACGGTCAGATGTCGAGCAGTTGCCATATCAGGCAGTGATGCAACCGATCAGGATGCTCTCAATGGTGCAATTGTAGAACTTTTTGAGGATCTGGGGACCCATGCCAAATCTTTTCAGTCTCCTGAGGGGGAAAAGGTGTTGTCGTGCCCTCTTCTCAACTGTCTTGGTATGTTTGGACCATGATAGTTTGTTGGTGATGTGGACACCAAGGAACTTGAAACTCATGACCCATTCCACTTCAGTCCTGTCGATTTTAGTGTGGGGGGCTTGTCCTCCTTTTCCTATAGTCCACAATCAGCTCAATCAGCTCCCTTGCCTTTGTCAACACTACCCATTTAAGACAACAAACAAAGCTCTTTACCTGACACTTTTCAAAGATGGCTAGAAATGCACACGCTTTGTGCTCTTGTAGGAGGCAACCACTCCCCCATTGTTGACTAGAAATCATCTATAACTGGAAGAGTAGCTGCTGCTTTTGCAACAGCTAATGGGGGTCCTAATAAAATACCAGATACCCAAAAAGCTAGCAAAGGATATGAGAAAATGTGTACACGTGCAGCTCTCGCTTTGACCTCAAAACAAATTAATCTACTCATGACCGTTCATGCAGTAAACCGTCCAGTTCAGATCCATATATGGCTGATTTGCATATAGGCCTACTGCAGTTTTGATTGGTTATGGTGCACCGGTCTGCACCCATGCACAATGCAGAAAAAAAGGGAACAGAGATACGGTACAGAGATACACAAAAATACACTGAGATACAGTACAGAGATACAGAAAAATACAGTACAGAGATACTCAAAAATACACTGAGATACAGTACAGAGATACAGAAAAATACAGTACAGAAATACAGAACAAAACATTAAGATACAGTACAGAGATACAGTACAGAGATACAGAAAAATACAGTACAGAAATACAGAACAATACATTAAGATACAGTACAGAGATACAGAAAAATACACTGAGATACAATACAGAGATACACAAAAATACAGTACAGCGATACAGAAAAATACACTGAGATACAATACAGAGATACAGAAAAATACACTGAGATACAGTACAGAGATACAGATAGATAGACCTACAGTAAACACAGCAGCGTACGCTGGTGGGAGGAGCTATAGGAGGACGGGTTCATTGTAATGGCTGGAATTGAATAAGTGGAACGGTATCAAACACATCAAACATATGGAAACCACATGTTTGACTCAGTTCCAATCATTCCAGACATTACAATGAGCCCATCCTCCTATAGCTCTTCCCACCAGCCTCCACTGGTGCACAGAGATACACAGTGAGTTACACAGTGAGTTACAGCCCAAACAGCACCTGTTCAGTGATAATATATGACACATCCAGAGAGGACTGGAGGGATAGAAGACAGGATGGAATATTTGATAGAATATTTACGTGAAATCTGGATCTGATTTTTTTTGCACTTCTGTTCTGGAGGTAACTTTTTGCATTCATTATCAGCGGGAAGAAACTCCTACTCAAAACACACTCCCACCATCCCACTAGCACATGTTTTGCTCATCTTCCTCCTCCTCCTTCTCGCTCTTCTTCATCTCTCAGTGCCACTTCTTCCTCCTTTAAATTGCTGTGTGTAGCTCCCACTGTCAAGCCCACTCCTCCTAACCACAGGCTCAGAGCCAGCGAGACCTCGCGACAATCTCCATGTCAGCTAAGCATCACATGGGAATGTGTGGGAATTTTTGTTTCCCAGCATGCTATGTTGGCCACCCGCAGACCGGAGAAAAGGACAGAGCTCAGGAGGTGGAGATGTCCGTCAGGGACTTTGTGTCATGTGTTGTTCTTTCCCAAACCACTGGCTGTGATTCTGATCTGTTAAGATGGGATTCCAGCAGAGAACGAGAGGTAACGGCTGCGGCGGTAGTGCTTAATCATAACGTCCAGTAATAAACCATTTATTAAGGTATTTATCAACGGAGTAACTTGGTTGCGAATTGAAACGGGAAATGACAACAAATGTATCCTGTATTATCTTAGAAAGGTAGACACACTGAAGGTGGTGCACAGCCTGCCTTTCAACATGATCACATCCACTTTAACCAGTGTATTAGGGGAGGACCACAGCATCAGAACACCTACCCAAACAACAATTGCCAGAGTGGCCCAGTCGGTTAACCTTTATGCTTCTCTAAATAAATGGACATTTTATTTCATTAAATTAACTGGTAGTATGAAGCACATTAGGATGATTTTATGGTGATCTGCATTGCAAACAAGACTAATTAGGCTTTAGAAAATGATTATCCAAATGTTTCCTCTGTTCGTCTTAATTCTATTCCTGGACCGTGTTTATCTCTAAAGAGGCAAATAAAAATGACTCTCTCTCTTTCACTTAATGCTCTCCACTAAGAGAGAGAGAGAAAGAGAGAGAGAAAGAGATAGAAAGAGAGAGAGAGAGAGACACAGCAAGAGAGACAGCGATAGAGAGAGAGAAAGAGAGAGAGACAGCGAGAGAGAGAGAGAGAGAGAGATAGCGAGAGAGAGAGAGAGACAGCAAGAGAGACAGCGATAGAGAGAGAGAAAGAGAGACAGCGAGAGAGAGAGAGATAGCGAGAGAGAGAAAGAGAGAGAGACAGACAGACAGGCAGAAAGAGAGAGAGAGAGAGAGAGAGAGAGAGAGACCCAGTGTCATCATCTCTCATTAAGTAATGAATAGTGATTGGTATGAAATGACTTCACCTCACAGCCTGGTTGTCCATTAGTTTGTTAATCAACAGCATATGACTGTGAGGCAGCAGTTAAATCCTCCTGCAAACAAACCACCCGCCCAGCCACTGGCCTTTCATGCATGCACACACACACACACACACACACACACACACACACACACACACACACACACACACACACACACACACACACACACACACACACACACACACACACACACCCTTCAAAATCCAATCCTCCATTAGTTTAATGAGGGCCAAAGGAGACAATGTTTGCTGAAGATCAGAATGCATCTATTCACAGGAAGCTGTTGTTGTGTAGCACCTGGTTAATTCCAGGCCTGGTCTGATCTGTAATCAAAGCTGAGGTTCAGGTTAAACTGCCAGCAATCTCGCTCTTAACACTCAGACCTTGGTGGGCTTGTGGCATTTAGAATGAGAGTGGCAGAGAAACTCTGTGAGAGAAGGACTTACAAACAAGGTATGCTGTAGATGTAATTCATGAGGGTGATGAACCGACCCTTTACATACTACAGCAATGTTAACTGGGAAGACATTGTACCGTCATGTCAGAAATATTATATTAGTTGTTATAGGCTGCAAGGAAATGTCAGTTGTGTCACATTGAAATGAGAGAAAGGCTCATAGGGGAAAGGTTACAACATCCTAAGAAAAAGCCAATAACAGTGAACAGGCTAGACTATCACAGGTGAAATATAATGACATTTTTTCATATAAACAACACGCTCATTCTAACAACAAGGACTGTTCATTAACCAGCGTAATACTTTCTGTTATGCTATAGCATCATGCTATTTGATTCAACTAGAACAACAGCCCTGATCCCGCTCCGTGGGTCATGGAACAGCCAGTGTAATAGATGGGTGAAGGTCAACAGTAAATGTCAAAAGTGTTTATCCTCAAGAAGGAGACAGATTGGCCCTTATTTATCATAACCACATCCAGGTTCCTATTACGGTAGCATGGCTTCAGCCTCTCAGCCTCTCAGGGTCCTGTGCTTAGGTTTAATTGAGTGGAAATATGAAAAGAGAAAACAGAAGCAGAACGTTTCTGGGTTCTGTTCCTGTATATTACAGTGAGCTGTAAAGGTCATTCTTAGGCCTCGGCCCTGGTGGAAAGAAGTTTACGTTTCAAAGAGCAGCAGAGGTTATGTGTTGCTCAAATACTAAATCTTGCACTAGATGGGGATTTGCAATGGTTATAACACGGCATGCATTTTATTACTTAATGAAGAACCTGCTTTCAAGGTAGGTGGGCTCTAAATGTTGGGAGTTTTGTACCTGTGTGTCTCTGAGAAGGAGATAGATCGAGAGAGAGAGTGAGAGAGAGAGATGATTAAATATGTTTAATATGTTTAGAGAGAAACTTGTTATAAATGTAGGAGAGTAGATCAACTAATCACTGAAAACAGCCTTGAAACACCTGTGAGAGACAACCAGACTGCAAAGAAGCTCTGATATTCATAGGAACACAATCAATAGTAGTATTTGTTGTTCACTTGTCCTCTGAAAACTGAAAATCGAAAGAATATGAACAGCTAAGTGAGATAGATTCTCCTGTTACTTCAACACAACTCTGCTGTGAGTACACGGGGACAATCCAAGCTGTTCCCCGCTCCTCCCTGGTCCAGCTCTGTGTTTGGCAGCCAGCCAAAAAGAGGAAAATCTATAAACCTTAAATCTGGAGATATAATACATTCCTGGGTGAGGTGACACCATGATCCCCCTATGGCTGAGTCTCAAATTGGACCCTATTCTTACAGTATATAGTGCACTACTTTTTATCGGGGTTCATAGGGTGTCATTTGGCACGCACACCATGTCACGGTGGAATCACTGTGGTTCATTAGATACGTAATGAAAGGTGAGGTTTTTAACAGAGTAACAGCAGCCCTACCACCAGCTATAATACTATTTATTATTCACTACACAGCAGATCAATAGACCAGGAGTAAGGACAGAAAGAGGGGGGCTCAGGGTATGCTGTGTGTCATCATTTTAATGAAATATAGATTTGGGACTATTAAGCAGCATTTTTTTAGTGGTGGTAAAATTGCTCACTTTTTCAGGGCTAAACAAAGCCATCCATTTAACTGGAGAAGGATCGATGGCGGGGACGTGACCAATATGTAGGGCTACCTTTCAGATGTGGCTAACGTTACGCTGGAGACCAGGGGATAAATCAAAACAAAAGCTATGACAATTTTTTATAGTTGTATTTACTCACCCGCATGCACACACACGCACACGCACGCACGTACACACACACGCACACACACACACACACACACACACACACACACCTCTGAGGTCAAATTTCTACGTGGCATCACCGTTTCAGAAGGTGTGCCTGCTGTACGGTAGCTTTTCCCTTTAGCACGTCATTGTACTGTTATTCCTCTGAATTCATGAATGTAGCTTCTTTCTACAGATATTATACAGAAGATTATGTCATTACCACACAAGCTGTGGTTTCATACTCTGGAATATGCATGTAGTGATATAATGACAATATAATAAAACCTGGCTACCCATCCCATTCTCATCATTTTCATAGACATCAACTAAATATTCCCATGACGTGTTGATCTGGTGTGCCCCAGAAAACCAGGGCTAGATAAAATCAGTTCTGCCTTAACCCACGATAACTGACAACTGCATAGCAGTTTCATTGTTTTTATTTGGGCGATTTCAGTGGTGTAACTGCGTTGGAGCTGTCAAATCCGGGCGTTATTCTTATCGCGGAAATTGCCATTGGATGTGCCAAGTCGCGTTAGTAATAATCCCATGCAGCCTTGTTACAAGTTTAACACTGGAATGTGTTTTGTAATATTGAGAAGGGGATGTATATGTTTAAAGTAATGATAAGAGAATCTGAATGACATTAAGAGTAATGACTAAAGTATTTCACCCGAATAGTTACAGAAGCTTAGACAATGTGTTTAGACATAGTACTAGAATATTGTGAGACAGTGGGAACATTGTGTTTGTGTGTGATAAAGAGGAACTGACAACAGACATGTTTTGGTATTGTGAGACCAAGGACAGGAGATGAAGTTCCTCCACCCAGGGAGGAAGCTGAGTCTTTGTCTAATTATTATTAAACCCAGGGTCTTACAAACCTCGGGGATTGGTCAAAGCTTAAATAATTGCTAGTTATTATCATTGGGATTGAACATTCTTGTGACAAGTATACATCTCAATTAGGCTGACATAAATATTTATTATTTCGTTGAATGATTTTCAATTTTAGTGACATTAATATCGCCTACACTTTCTCGTTCTGAACTTCTATTGGAGTGGGATGGGTGTGTTTTCATCACAATGACCACACAAGCAGACTGCTCACTGATTTGATAGCTCTAAAGCAGACTGCCAAAACACCAGCTATGCGGGTGTGGACTATCGCTGATTAATGCTCGATCTGATTGATTTTAGGTGATTTTCTTCAGAGACCAAAGCTCACATTTCAGGTTATGTTTAAATGTCATTATTTCCTCTTTAGTCTCATATGCTCCGACTCTCACAAGCACAATAGTTCAGTTTGATTCATGTTCAAATTTTTTATTTGTGAAAGTGAAATTGCTTAACGTCAACAGGCATTCTCTGAAATACTATCAGGGCACAAGGCGAGACCCATATGCAGACACAGGAGGCAGATGGTTGGAGTCTTGGATGTTTATTGATCCAAAAAGAGGTAGGCAAGAGAATGGTCATGCACAGGCAAAGGTCAAAACCAGTTCAGAGTCCAGGAGGTACAGAGTGGTAGGCAGGCTCCAGGTCAAGGCAGGCAGAATGGTCAGGCAGGCGGGTACAGAGTCCAGAAACAAGCAAGGGTCAAAACCGGGAGGACTAGCTAAAAGAGAATAGAGAAGGCAGGGGCACGGGAAAAACACACTGGTTGACTTGGACATACAATACGAACTGGCACAAAGAGACAGGAAACACAGGGATAAATACACTGGTACAGAGAGACAGGAAACACAGGGATAAATACACTGGGGAAAACAAGCGACACCTGGAGGGGGTGGAGACAATAATGAGGACAGGTGAAACAGATTAGGTTGTGACAAATACGTTATATTTAGAACAAAAGACTCCAGCTCCAGTTTACCATGATGGAACAAGACGCTTCTCACCAGTCATTTTATTTTCTCCTTGAATTAGATTATTTTCCCTCTCATCCCATGACACTGTATAATGAGACAGGAGTAACACTGTATAATGAGACAGGAGTAACGCTGTATAATCAGACAGGAGTAACGCTGTATAATCAGACAGGAGTGATGCTGTATAATCAGACAGGAGTGATGCTGTATAATCAGACAGGAGTAACACTGTATAATGAGACAGGAGTGACACTGTATAATCGGACAGGAGTGGCGCTGTATAATCAGACAGGAGTGACACTGTATGATCAAACAGGAGTGACGCTGTATAATGAGATAGGAGTGACGCTGTATAATCAGACAGGAGTGATGCTGTATAATCGGACAAGAGTGAAACTGTATAATTAGACAGGAGTGACACTGTATAATCAGACAGGAGTGACATTGTATAATCAGACAGGAGTGACACTGCATAATCAGACAGGAGTGACGCTGCATGATCAGACAGGAGTGACGCTGTATAATCGGAGAGGAGTGACACTGTATAATCAGACAGGAGTGACGCTGTATAATCAGACAGGAGTGATGCTGTATAATCGGACAAGAGTGAAACTGTATAATCAGACAGGAGTGACATTGTATAATCAGACAGGAGTGACATTGTATAATCAGACAGGAGTGACGCTGTATAATCGGACAAGAGTGAAACTGTATAATCAGACAGGAATGACGCTGTATAATCAGACAGGAGAAATGCTGTATAATCAGACAGGAGTGAAACTGTATAATCAGACAGGAGAAATGCTGTATAATCAGACAGGAGTGACACTGTATAATCAGACAGAAGTGACGCTGTATAATCAGACAGAAGTGACGGTGTATAATCAGACAGGATTGACATTGTATAATCGAACAGGAGTGACGCTGTATAATCGGACAGGAGTGACGCTGTATAATCGAACAGGAGTGACATTGTATAATCAGACAGGAGTGACACTGTATAATCAGACAGGAGTGACGCTGTATAATCAGACAGGAGTGACACTGTATAATCAGACAGGAGTGACATTGTATAATCAGACAGGAGTGACATTGTATAATCGGACAGGAGTGACATTGTATAATCAGACAGGAGTGACATTGTATAATCAGACAGGAGTGACATTGTATAATCGAACAGGAGTGACATTGTATAATCAGACAGGAGTGACATTGTATAATCAGACAGGAGTGACGCTGTATAATCAGACAGGAGTGACATTGTATAATCAGACAGGAGTGACATTGTATAATCAAATCAAATCAAATCAAATTATATTTCTCACATACACATGGTTAGCAGATGTTAATGCGAGTGTAGCGAAATGCTTGTGCTTCTAGTTCCGACAATGCAGTAATAATCAACAAGTAATCTAGTGATGTGTACGCCAAGGAACTTAAAACTTACTACCCTAGCTAACAATTCCAAAACTACTACCTTATAGACACAAGTGAAAGGGGATAAAGAATATGTACATAAAGATATATGAATGAGTGATGGTACAGAGCGGCATAGGCAAGATACAGTAGATGGTATTGAGTGCAGTATATACATATACATATGAGATGAGTATGTAAACAAAGTGGCATAGTTAAAGTGGCTAGTGATACATGTATTACATAAAGATGCAGTAGATGATATAGAGTACAGTATATACATATACATATGAGATGAATAATGTAGGGTATGTAAACATTATATTAGGTAGCATTGTTCAACGTGGCTAATGATATATTTTACATCATTTCCCATCAATTCCCATTATTAAAGTGGCTGGAGTTGAGTCAGTGTGTTGGCAGCAGCCACTCAATGTTAGTGGTGGCTGTTTAACAGTCTGATGGCCTTGAGATAGAAGCTGTTTTTCAGTTTCTCGGTCCCAGCTTTGATGCACCTGTACTGACCTCGCCTTCTGGATGATAGCGGGGTGAATAGGCAGTGGCTCGGGTGGTTGTTGTCCTTGATGATCTTTATGGCCTTCCTGTGACATCGGGTGGTGTAGGTGTCCTGGAGGGCAGGTAGTTTGCCCTCGGTGATGCGTTGTGCAGACCTCACTACCCTCTGGAGAGCCTTACGGTTGTGGGCGGAGCAGTTGCCGTACCAGGCGGTGATACAGCCCGACAGGATGCTCTCGATTGTGCATCTGTAGAAGTTTGTGAGTGCTTTTGGTGACAAGCCAAATTTCTTCAGCCTCCTGAGGTTGAAGAGGCGCTGCTGCGCCTTCTTCACGATGCTGTCTGTGTGAGTGGACCAATTCAGTTTGTCTGTGATGTGTACGCCAAGGAACTTAAAACTTACTACATTCTCCACTACTGTTCCATCGATGTGGATAAGGGGGTGTTCCCTCTGCTGTTTCCTGAAGTCCACAATCATCTCCTTAGTTTTGTTGACGTTGAGTGTGAGGTTATTTTCCTGACACCACACTCCGAGGGCCCTCACCTCCTCCCTGTAGGCCGTCTCGTCGTTGTTGGTAATCAAGCCTACCACTGTTGTGTCGTCCGCAAACTTGATGATTGAGTTGGAGGCGTGCGTGGCCACGCAGTCGTGGGTGAACAGGGAGTACAGGAGAGGGCTCAGAACGCACCCTTGTGGGGCCCCAGTGTTGAGGATCAGCGGGGTGGAAATGTTATTGCATACCCTCAACACCTGGGGGCGGCCCGTCAGGAAGTCCAGTACCCAGTTGCACAGGGCGGGGTCGAGACCCAGGGTCTCGAGCTTGATGACGAGCTTGGAGGGCACTATGGTGTTAAATGCCGAGCTGTAGTCGATGAACAGCATTCTCACATAGGTATTCCTCTTGTCCAGATGGGTTAGGGCAGTGTGCAGTGTGGTTGAGATTGCATCGTCTGTGGACCTATTTGGGCGGTAAGCAAATTGGAGTGGGTCTAGGGTGTCAAGTAGGGTGGAGGTGATATGGTCCTTGACTAGTCTCTCAAAG
Source organism: Oncorhynchus mykiss (assembly GCF_057628025.1). Taxonomy (NCBI): domain Eukaryota; kingdom Metazoa; phylum Chordata; class Actinopteri; order Salmoniformes; family Salmonidae; genus Oncorhynchus; species Oncorhynchus mykiss. The sequence goes on from NC_143051.1 coordinate 27,259,993, forward strand.
CACTTCATGATGACGGAAGTGAGTGCTACGGGGCGGTAGTCGTTTAGCTCAGTTACCTTAGCTTTCTTGGGAACAGGAACAATGGTGGCCCTCTTGAAGCATGTGGGAACAACAGACTGGGATAGGGATTGATTGAATATGTCCGTAAACACACCAGCCAGCTGGTCTGCGCATGCTCTGAGGGCGCGGCTGGGGATGCCGTCTGGGCCTGCAGCCTTGCGAGGGTTGACACGTTTAAATGTTTTCTTCACGTCGGCTGAAGTGAAGGAGAGTCCGCATGTTTTAGTTGCGGACCGTGTCAGTGGCACTGTATTGTCCTCAAAGCGGGCAAAAAAGTTATTTAGTCTGCCTGGGAGCAAGACATCCTGGTACGTGACGGGGCCGGTTTTCTTTTTGTAATCCGTGATTGACTGTAGACCCTGCCACATACCTCTTGTGTCTGAGCCGTTGAATTGAGATTCTACTTTGTCTCTATACTGACGCTTAGCTTGTTTGATTGCCTTGCGGAGGGAATACACTGTTTGTATTCGGTCATGTTTCCGGTCACCTTGCCCTGATTAAAAGCAGTGGTTCAGGCTTTCAGTTTCACGCGAATGCTGCCATCAATCCACGGTTTCTGGTTTGGGAATGTTTTAATCGTTGCTATGGGAATGACATCTTCAACGCACGTTCTAATGAACTCGCTCACCGAATCAGCGTATTCGTCAATGTTGTTGTCTGACGCAATACGAAACATATCCCAGTCCACGTGATGGAAGCAGTCTTGGAGTGTGGAGTCAGATTGGTCGGACCAGCGTTGAACAGACCTCAGCGCGGGAGCTTCTTGTTTTAGTTTCTGTCTGTAGGCAGGGATCAACAAAATGGAGTCGTGGTCAGCTTTTCTGAAAGGAGGGCGGGGCAGGGCCTTATATGCGTCGCGGAAGTTAGAATAGCAGTGATCCAAGGTTTTTCCAGCCCTGGTTGCGCAATCGATATGCTGATAAAATTTAGGGAGTCTTGTTTTCAGATTAGACTTGTTAAAATCCCCAGCTACAATGAATGCAGCCTCCGGATAAATGGATTCCAGTTTGCACAGAGTCAAATAAAGTTCGTTCAGAGCCATCGATGTGTCTGCTTGGAGGGGGATATATACGGCTGTGATTATAATCGAAGAGAATTCCCTTGGTAGATAATGCGGTCGACATTTGATTGTGAGGAATTCTAAATCAGGTGAACAGAAGGACTTGAGTACCTGTATGTTGTTATGATCACACCACGTCACGTTAACCATGAAGCATACGCCTCCGCCCCTCTTCTTACAAGAAAGATGTTTGTTTCTGTCTGCGCGATGCGTGGAGAAACCAGCTGGCTGCACCGACTCCGATAGCATCTCTCCAGTGAGCCATGTTTCCGTGAAGCAAAGAACGTTACAGTCTCTGATGTCCCTCTGGAATGCTACCCTTGCTCGGATTTCATCAACCTTGTTGTCAAGAGACTGGACATTGGCGAGAAGAATGCTAGGGAGTGGTGCACGATGTGCCCGTCTCCGGAGTAGACCGCTCCGTTTCCCCCTTTTACGAAGTAGTTTTTTTGGGTCACCGGCTGGGATCCATTCCGTTGTCCTGGGTGAAAGGCAGAACACAGGATCCGCTCCGCGAAAGTCATATTCTTGGTCGTACTGATGGTGAGTTGACGCTGCTCTTATGTTCAGTAGTTCTTCTCGACTGTATGTAATGAAACCCAAGATGACCTGGGGTAACAATGTAAGAAATAACATGTAAAAAAACAAAAAACTGCATAGTTTCCTAGGAACGCGAAGCGAGGCGGCCATCTCTGTCGGCACCGGAAACGTCTCAACAAACAACATCATTAGGTGTCAGACAGGAGTGACATTGTATAATCAGACAGGAGTGACATTGTATAATCAGACAGGAGTGACATTGTATATTCAGACAGGAGTGACATTGTATAATCAGACAGGAGTGACACTGTATAATCAGACAGGAGTGACGCTGTATAATCAGACAGGAGTGACACTGTATAATCAGACAGGAGTGACATTGTATAATCAGACAGGAGTGACATTGTATAATCAGACAGGAGTGACGCTGTATAATCAGACAGGAGTGACACTGTATAATCAGACAGGAGTGACATTGTATAATAAGACAGGAGTGACACTGTATAATCAGACAGGAGTGACATTGTATAATAAGACAGGAGTGACACTGTATAATCAGACAGGAGTGACGTTGTATAATCAGACAGGATTGTGCACTTTCTTTTCTTTTTATTCCATCAATTACAGATAGATCCAGCAAAGTCAATCCAGTGTGTACGAATGAGACACTTAGATTATAGGGCATCAGAAAATGAACAAATATTTCATCTACTCAGTTCACAATTTCCTTGTATCCAGTGATAAGGAGTCTTAAACAATTGAAGCTAGCTCCTGTATTTGGGCACACATTAACGTGACACTCTAGTACTCTGCGTCATAAGAAGTGTTTCAGTGGGTTCAATCAACAGCCGTGAAAGACAGATAACAGGACAGAGACGCAGTGGTCAAAACCAGTGTTCCCTCGGCACTGAGCAAATTTCAGGTCAGCTGAGAGCAAACTTGAACATTGTGAAGATTATTGGGCAACATCGAGCGCACCTTTACTGTGAACACTGAGGCTGTACCTGCTTTTAACAGTGGCTAAGTAGGTTACTGTGGCTATTTGATCATAATGTAGGCCTACCAGAGTGGCCTACTATCAAAAACAATAGAGAAAATGCATCACTCAACATTTTAATAACATGGAAATAGCTGTTCTATCATTCAGCCTACAGTAGCAGCCAATGTGTGGTGTTCAATGTAGGCCTACATTCCATGATACTTGTGAAAAAAACATGCAGGGCTTGACATTAACCTGTTTATCCACTTGCAAGAAACCACTTTACAAAATAAAATGCATTATTATTCCAATACCATTATTACAGAGAATCAGACACATTATGCTAACCTCTGCCTATTGGCTAGTTAGCTTATGTCAGCCTGTCTCAATAAACAACACTTCTCCTTTAAGACAAAAAAAAGCTATTTACCTGACTCTATAAATGTACACTTTTGTGCTCTTGTAGCAAAACAATCACATTGCTGACTACAAATGATCTACGGGGCTAATAACTCACTAACTAGCAAATGATATGAGCAAAACATGCACGTGTGGCTACATGCAGCTCTTGCTTTGATCTGAGAACAAATGCATCTACTCAAGACCACAGCTGTAAACACAGTCAAGTTCAAAGTAAATGGTGCAGATCCATATATGGCAATGGTCTAATTGCATATAGGCCTACTGCAGCTCTGATTGGTTATGCCACACCGGTTTGTGTAGAGTATGGGCTGAGTCATGTGCAATAGAATCCTACTCCAATTCGTTCTGCCTACAACAGAATCTATTTTTTGGGGGGGTAGATCAGCTTTAATACTGCAGATAGGTTGTAGCTTCCATAAATGTAATTGTCTGCATCATTTCCAATCCCCCATATATATTTATTTGTTAAATATATACACTACCGTTCAAAAGTTTGGGGTCACCTAGAAATGTCCTTGTTTTTGAAAGAAAAGCATCCCGGAGTCGCTTCTTCACTGTTGAATTTGAGACTAGTGTTTTGTGGGTACTAATGCTGCTGTCAGTTGAGGACTTGTGAGTTTCTCAAACTAGACACTCTAATGTACTTGTCCTCTTGCTCAGTTGAGCACTGGGGCCTCCCACTCCTCTTTCTATTCTGGTTAGAGACAGTTTGTGCTCTTCTGTGAAGGCTGTTGTATGAGGTCTTTAGTTTCTTGCCAATTTCTTGCATGGGATAGCCTTCATTTCTCAGAACAAGAATAGACTGACAAGTTTCAGAAGAAAGTTATTTGTTTCTGGCAATTTTGAGCCTGTAATCGAAACCACAAATGCTGATGCTCCAGATACTTAACTAGTCCTAAGAAGGCCAGTTATATTGCTTCTTTAATCAGAACAACAGTTTTCATCTGTGCTAACATAATTGCAAAAGGGTTTTCTAATGATAAATTAGCCTTTTAAAATGATAAACTTGGATTAGCTAACACAACGTGCCAAAGGAACACAGAAGTGATGGTTGCTGATACAGTATAGGGCCTCTGTATGCCTATGTAGATATTCCATAAAGCCGTTTCCGTTTGTAGCAGTTTCAAGCTACAATAGCCATTTACAACATTAACAATGTCTACAATGTATTTCTGAACAATTTGATGTTATTTTAATGGACAAAAAAAATTGCTTTTCTTTCAAAAACAAGAACATTTCTTAGTGACCCCAAAACGTTTGAAAGGTAGTGTACATTCAAATCTCTTGCATAGTTCGTTTTGTTTCGGTATGCAGCATTGAAAGTGGATAATATTGCATTGATTTGATCACAATTGCCACAGTAAAGGGAAACGTTGATAGTGTTACCTAACAAGGAAAACTCTAGTAAAAAAGTTAAGTGAGGGAACATTGGTCAAAACTAATGTACATTCACTGTAAACTGTATTATTAAACACAGTTTTTTTTAAGAAAGTGTTTGTAAACAAGACATTTTGAAGTTCCATTCATTTGAAATTGACTGGTTTACTTTGTTCGGTCAAAGAGTTAGTCTTGTTTGGGGGGCAGAGCTCATTAGAATAATATCCTGCATGCTTTGCAACTGTTAATTTTTACATTTACGTTTACATTTTGGACATTTATCTAGAGCGACATCAGTCAGTGCATTTAACTAAGGTTGATAAACAAGCACATGTAAAAAGTAAAAAGTTTGTTGAAGTTAAGGTGGTCTGTTGGTTTACAGAAGCCCAAGAGACAGATGGGAGCATTACTGTTCCCTACTGAATTGTCTGTTACGGAAATTTAACTTTTGAATGTTTGTGTTTCGAGTTTATTTTTACTTTTACATTAATCAACGTTTCAGTAAAAGTGGAGGTTTTAGCCAGCTGGCTAATTTTCAACAGCAGTCCCTGGCCAGGTTATTAAAAACAATTACAATAACAATACAGACAAACAATGAGCAGTGAGCAACATAGAACAAGCAACATACTGTAGAACAAGCAACACATAGCACGCAGACAGAGCAACATAGAACAAGCAACACGTAGCATGCAGACAGAAACATAGAACAACCAACATGTAGCATGCAGTCAGAGCAACATAGAACAAGCAACACGTGGCGTGCAGTCAGAGCAACGTAGAACAAGCAACACGTGGCGTGCAGTCAGAGCAACATAGAACAAGCAACACGTGGCGTGCAGTCAGAGCAACATAGAACAAGCAACAAGTAGCACGCAGACAGAGAAACATACAACAAGTAACAATTTCGTATTAATCGAAAATTAGCTAGATTGAATTTGGTTATTTTAGTTACCTTTTTCACCTGCTTTTTAAAAGAGACGTTGGAAGCAAGTATGATGTCAAGGTACTTCAAATCTGATACTACCTGAAGCTTCATAGACATCTAGCTCAGTAGTATCAGTTGTCCTCTTCGTGAAGAACATGCAGACTATTATTTTTTTTTCACATTGGGATGTGACATAGTACTTACTTGTTGTGTTAGAAACTATATCAAATACTTTCTTCGTAGCTGGGAGAAACAAATACTGTACATAAAGTGGCAAGAAAAAGTATGTGAACCCTTCGGAATTACAGTGCATTGCGAAAGTATTCGGCCCCCTTGAAATTTGCGACCTTTTGCCACATTTCAGGCTTCAAACATAAAGATATAAAACTGTATTTTTTTGTGAAGAATCAACAACAAGTGGGACACAATCATGAAGTAGAACGACATTTATTGGATATTTCAAACTTCTTTAACAAATCAAAAACTGAAAAATTGGGCGTGCAAAATTATTCAGCTCCTTTACTTTCAGTGCAGCAAACTCTCTCCAGAAGTTCAGTGAAGCTATCTGAATGATCCAATGTTGACCTAAATGACTAATGATGATAAATACAATCCACCTGTGTGTAATCAAGTCTCCGTATAAATGCACCTGCACTGTGATAGTCTCAGAGGTCCGTTAAAAGCGCAGAGAGCATCATGAAGAACAAGGAACACACCAGGCAGGTCCGAGATACTGTTGTGAAGAAGTTTAAAGCCGGATTTGGATACAAAAATATTTCCCAAGCTTTAAACATCCCAAGGAGCACTGGGCAAGCGATAATATTGAAATGGAAGTAGTTTCAGACCACTGCAAATCTACCAAGACCTGGCCGTCCCTCTAAACTTTCAGCTCATACAAGGAGAAGACTGATCAGAGATGCAGCCAAGAGGCTAATGATCACTCTGGATGAACTGCAGAGATCTACAGCTGAGGTGGGAGACTCTGTCCATAGGACAACAATCAGTCGTATATTGCACAAATCTGGCCTTTATGGAAGAGTGGCAAGATATCCATAAAAAGTATCGTTTAAAGTTTGCCACAAGCCACCTGGGAGACACACCAAACATGTGGAAGGAGGTGCTCTGGTCAGATGAAACCAACATTGAACTTTTTGGCAACAATGCAAAACGTTATGTTTGGCGTAAAAGCAACACAGCTGAACACACCATCCCCACTGTCAAACATGGTGGTGGCAGCATCATGGTTTGTGCCTGCTTTTCTTCAGCAGGGACAGGGAAGATGGTTAAAATTGATGGGAATATGGATGGAGCCAAATACAGGACCATTCTGGAAGAAAACCTGATGGAGTCTACAAAAGACCTGAGACTGGGACGGAGATTTGTCTTCCAACAAGACAATGATCCAAAACATAAAGCAAAATCTACAATGGAATGGTTCAAAAATAAACATATCCAGGTGTTAGAATGGCCAAGTCAAAGTCCAGACCTGAATCCAATCGAGAATCTGTGGAAAGAACTGACAACTGCTGTTCACAAATGCTCTCCATCCAACCTCACTGAGCTCGAGCTGTTTTGCAAGAAGGAATGGGAAAAAATGTCAGTCTCTCGATGTGCAAAACTGATAGAGACATACCCCAAGCGACTTACAGCTGTAATTGCAGCAAAAGGTGGCACTACAAAGTATTAACAGGTTAACTGTTAGAGCTCTAGGGGCGCTATTTCATTTTTGGATAAAAAACGTTCCCGTTTTAAGCGCAATATTTTGTCACGAAAAGATGCTCGACTATGCATATTCTTGACCGTTTTGGAAAGAAAACACTCTGAAGTTTCAGAATCTGCAAAGATTTTGTCTGTAAGTGCCCCAGAACTCATTCTACAGGCGAAACCAAGATGATGCATCAACCAGGAATTAGCAGAATTTCTGAAGCTCTGTTTTCCATTGTCTCCTTATATGGCTGTGATTGCGCAAGGAATGAGCCTACACTTTCTGTCGTTCGCCCAAGGTCTTAGCAGCATTGTGACGTATTTGTAGGCATATCATTGGAAGATTGACCATAAGTGACTACATTTTCCAAGTGTCCGCCTGGTGTCCTGCGTCGAATTCGGTGCGCAATTGCCAGCTGCTTCTACTTTACCATTTGATTCAGGGGAGAAAGCATGTGTCCAAGAACGATGTATCAATGAAGAGATATGTGAAAAACACCTTGATGATTGATTCTAAACAACGTTTGCCATGTTTTCAGTCGATATTATGGAGTTCATTTGGAAAAAAGTTTGCGTTTTGAGGACTGAATTTTCGGATTTTTTTTGGTAGCCAAATGTGATATATAAAACGGAGCTATTTCTAATACACAAGGAATCTTTTTGGAAAAACTGAGCATCTGCTATCTAACTGAGAGTATCCTCATTGAAAACATCAGAAGTTCTTCAAAGGTAAATTATTTTATTTGAAGGCTTTTATGTTTTTGTTAATGTTGCGTGCTGGATGCTAACGCTAATGCTAACGCTAAATGCTAACGCTAAATGCTAACGCTAGCTAGCTACTTTTACACAAATGATTGTTTTCCTATGGTTGAGAAGCATATTTTGAAAATCTGAGATGACAGTGTTGTTTACAAAAGGCTAAGCTTGAGAGATGGCATATTTATTTCATTTCATTTGCGATTTTCATAAATAGTTAACGTTGTGTTATGCTAATGAGCTTGCTGATAGATTTACACAATCCTGGATACAGGGGTTTTTCATAGCTAAACGTGACGCAGAAAACGGAGCGATTTGTCCTAAACAAATAATCTTTCAGGAAAAACTGAACATTTGCTATCTGAGAGTCTCCTCATTGAAAACATCTGAAGTTCTTCAAAGGTAAATTATTTTATTTGAATGCTTTTCTGTTTTTTTGTGTAAATGTTGCCAGCTGAATGCTAATGCTAAATGCTACGTTAGCCATCAATACTGTTACACAAATGCTTGTTTTGCAATGGTTGAGAAGCATATTTTGAAAATCTGAGATGACAGTGTTGTTAACAAAAGGCTAAGCTTGAGAGCTAGCATATTTATTTCATTTCATTTGCGATTTTCATGAATAGTTAACGTTGCGTTATGGTAATGAGCTTGAGTCTGTATTCACGATCCCGGATCCGGGATGGGGAGATCAGAAAGGTTGGGGGCTGAATAATTTTGCACGCCCAATTTTTCAGTTTTTGATTTGTTAAAAAAGTTTGAAATATCCAATAAATGTCGTTCCACTTCATGATTGTGTCCCACTTGTTGTTGATTCTTCACAAAAAAATACAGTTTTATATCTTTATGTTTGAAGCCTGAAATGTGGCAAAAGGTCGCAAAGTTCAAGGGGGCCGAATACTTTTGCAAGGCACTGTACCTGGATTTCTGCATAAATTGGTCAACTGTAATGTATGGTGGAGGGAGCATCATGGTTTGGGGCTGCTTTGCTGCCTCAGGGTCTGGACAGCTTGGAAAAATTAATTCCCAAGTTTATCAAGACATTTTGCAGGAGAATGTTAGGCTATCTGTCCGCGAATTGAAGCTAAACAGAAGTTGGGTGATACAACAGGACAATGACCCAAAACACAGAAGTATATCAACCACAAAATTAATTCAACAGACGTAAATATACCTTCTGGAGTGGGCCAGTCAGAGTTCTGACCTCAACCCGACTGAGATGCTGAGGCATGACCTCAAGAGAGTGGTTTACACCAGACCTCCCAAGAATATTGCTGAACTGAAACAGTTTTGTAAAGAGGAATGGTCCAAAATTCCTCCTGACCGTTGTGCAGGTCTGATCCGCAACTACAGAGAACGTTCAGTTGAGGTTATTGCTGCCAAAGGATGGTCAACCAGTTAATAAATCCAAGGGCTCACATACTTTTTGCACCCTGCACGGTGAATGTTTACACGGTGTGTTCAATAAAGTCATGAAAACGTATAATTGTTTGTATGTTATTAGTTTAAGCAGACTGTGTTTATCTATTGTTGTGACTTGGATGAAGATCAGATCAAATTTGATGACCAATTTATGCAGAAATCCAGGTAATTCCGAAGGGTTCACATACTTTTTCTTACCACTGTATGCTTATTGCACCAACAATTATGAATTATTTTTCATTAGCAACAGCTTGAAAATATTGATTATGATATGTTTGTTACAAAAATATATTGAAAATGTCTGTATTCTAAGTCCAATCAACAATATAGTATAAAAGACAAGCATGTGTGTTCGTGCAAGAAAGACAAGTCCGAAAAAGCACATTATTCCTTATGGGCCCCTGTCAAAAGCAGTGCATTGTATAGGGAATAGGGTGCCATGTCAGAAACAACCCATACCTCCCATGCTTTATTACAGCTCTCAGTCCGGCCTGTAGGACTGGGAGGTATTCATATGAGCCTGAATCCCTTTTTCCATTTTTTACGAAATTGACAACTTTCTGGGAACCCCTTGGAAAACAGCCTTCCATTGAGTAGTGATAAAGAGATCAGGTGTGTGTGTGTGTGTTCCTGCGTATGTGATGAAGAGATAGGGAGAGGAGGCGAGTGTCTGTCATCTCTAATAATGTGGCTGCTTTAAATGCATTGGCACCATTCAGATGCATAATTACAGTGGGCAGGGGAGGCCTGTAAGCTCCCACTTTATATCATGTAGAATCATTGAGCTCAAACCAGGTCCTTTCAGAACTGATGTTTCCCATTTTGCGTGGAAACTCTATTATTGTACTGCAATCTCTTTGTGTGGTGGATGTGTCTGTCGGGCACAGTGAAAACCAGACTGTGTCACAACACTATTAAAACACTATTGTTAACATTTGTGATATTTACCAATACACCTTCATAGGTTTCTGAAAGGAGATCACCAAAAACCTGTATCCTCCAGAAACCAACACATATACAAACACACACAAGCAGGTGATGGCTATGATTGTGTGAGTAGGGAGGGAGAGTCAGGTAAGTGGTTAATTAATATTGCCTCATAGAATGTGTGTGTGTGTGTGTGAAGGTGTGTTTGTGTGTGTGTCTGCATGCCTCGTGGAGTGTTGATAACCTTTCAGCTGATTATTCCAATTAGAGAACACAGCTGGAGGAGGTGATTAATTCCACACTGTGACTGGCTCTGTTATTTACAATGGGCCCTTCAGACTGTTTATTTACCAACCTGAGTCTAAGGAACAGGGTAAAAATGGAACTCTATTCCCTGCATAGTGAACCACTTTTGACCAGAGTCCCATGGGTGCCCTATGGGTTTACATGAAACTAGGTTTTTACTGCCTGTTAAATATGTGTATTGATAAAGGAATGTTGCTAATTAAATTATTTACATGAGAATGAACACCACTTGGTTGTGTGAAACTGCATGTTTTCTGTTTAAGTGTTTTTTAAATTGTTTAAACATTTTTTTTACACCTGCTTCACATAGCAGTATTCTTCCCTGTCTATGTGCCTGACCAGGAAAAACATGAGGCCCTATTATAGCCCATAACTAGGGCCCAGAGTTTTCCCTAGCCTGTAAACTGTATACGGCAGACAGAACTAGACACAAGCTTTGCTTCTGTCTTTCTTTACCTCTTTCTTTCTCGGCCAGTAATGTGTTTCCGCTGAACTTGTGTAATTCTCTTCCCGGAGGACCAAGGTTGTTCCACATGAGCTGGCCTCCTAATAACCCGGTCCAGTCTGGACCGGCCGTCTTCCCAGCCTCCCTGTGAAAAGTCCATTAAGACCAAGTCATGTATAGTAGATATAACATCAGATCTGCTGAGCTGCTAAGAAGACAGGAGCCTGAGAATACTGCATTCATCAGAAAGGAAAATCATGTTTTTATGATTATGGAAACCCAGATGGAATAGGATACTTTATTGGCTATCTGGTAGCATTTCTGTCATTACAAGCATGATACTTGAGACTCACACAATGCAGAATATTTCCAGAAATTAGTACACCTGTTGTCATACTACGTATAACAAACATGTCTATCTCAGAGGCATTTTACTATATCGTTCAAATGGTGAAGAGGGAGAGTTCTGCTCTTTCTGTATGACAACCTATAGTAGCTGGTCCATAGGAACAGGCTCTACAACATCTCTTGAGAGATACCCTTTGAGAAAGACAGCCTCTCTTCTCCTCTCAACTCGTCCCCTCCTCCTCCGCCTCCTCTCCTCTCTCAGCTTGTGTTCTATCTGCTCCATTAGTCCAGACAACCATATCCATCCCGCCACACCGCCGCCACGGCAACGCTCCTCTTCTCGCACGGCACGGGGGAGGAGGTAGAACCAAGGACATCGACGGCATCTGGGGGGTGGGGAGACGAGGGGACAGGGGGAAGGGGGGGGGGGGGTAACAGCACCCCGCCAAATGACGCAGCCATGTGTGAAATCACCTCTCTTCTGCTATAAAGGGCTTACATGGATTTTTAATGATGAGCCCGTATCTTTTACCAAATATTCTGAATGACTCCATTCTTTTAAATGCATATTTAAAGATATGGAGGAGGATGGTACTATGACAAGATTAACAGTTATATGCACTCTGACTAACACTGAACCTGACGTGGAAGAGGACAACCCAACTCATCGTGTATAATGAGTGAAGGGTTTCAGGTTAACTAAACTGACCTATTAGCTCATGCAGAGCAATCAACCAAATCCCAGCAAAGGATTTTAGTTTGTTAACGAATGGATACATAGCACAAACAAATGTAAAAGGTCTCAATCTAATTAAAATCTCTCAAAACTGTGAACATGTACATCTATCAAATGTATACAGTTGAATACAGTTTTCAACCACTCCACAAATTTCTTTTTAACAAACTATAGTTTTGGCAAGTCGGTTAGGACATCTACTTTGTGCATGAAACAAGTAACTATTCCAACAACTGTTTGTCAAAATGATGTCATGGCATTAGAAGCTTCTGATAGGCAAATTTACATAATTTGAGTCATTTGGAGGTGTGCCTGTGGATGTATTTCAAGGCCTACCTTCAAACTCAGTGCCTCTTTGCTTGACATCAAGGGAAAATCAAAATAAATCAGCCAAGACCTCATAAAAAAAATTGTACACCTACACAAGTCTAGTTCCTCCTTGGGAGCAATTTCCAAATGCCTGAAGGTACCACGTTCATCTGTACAAACAATAGTATAAACACCATGGGACCACGCAGCCGTCATCCCACTCAGGAAGGAGATGCATTCTGTCTCCTAGAGATTAACATACTTTGGTGCGAAAAGTGCAAATCAATCCCAGAACAACAGCAAAGGACCTTGTGATGATGCTGGAGGAAACAAGGTACAAAGGTATCTATACCCATAGCAAAACGAGGCCTATATCGACTGAAAGGCAGCTCAGCAAGGAAGAAGCCACTGCTCCAAAACCGCCATAAAAAAAACAGACTACAGTTTGCAACTGCACATGGGGACAAAGACAGTACTTTTTGGAGAAATGTCCTCTGATCTGATGAAACAAATATAGAACTGTTTGGCCATAATGACCATCGTTATGTTTGGAGGAAAAAGTGGGAGGATTGCAAGCCAAAGAACACCATCCCAATCGTGAAGCACGGGGGTGGCAGCATCATGTTGTGGGGGTGCTTTGCTGCAGGAGGGAAAGGTGTACTTCACAAAATAGATGTCATCATGAGGAGGGAAATTATGTGGATAGATTGAAGCAACATCTCAAGATATCAGGGAGTTAAAGCTTGGTCGCAAATGGGTCTTCCAAATGGACAATGACCCCAAGCATACTTCCACGGTTGTGAAAAAATGGCTTAAGGACAACAAAGACAAGGTATGGGAGTGGCCATCACAAATCCCTGACCTCAAACCCATAGAACATTTGTGGGCAGAACTGAAAAAGCGTGTGCGAGCAAGGAGGCCTATAAACCTGACTCAGTTACACCAGCTCTGTCAGAATTCACCCAACTTATTGTGGGATTCTTGTTGAAGGCTACCTGAAACGTTTGCCCCAAGTTAAACAATTTAAAGGTAATGCTACCAAATACTAATTGAGTGTGTGTAAACTTCTGACCCACTGGGAATGTGATGAAAGACATAAAAGCTGAAATAAATAATTCTCTCTACTATTATTCTGGCATTTCACATTCTTAAAATAAAGTGGTGATTCAAAATGCCTAAGACAGGGAATTTTGTATTATAATTACATGTCAGGAATTGTGGAAAGCTGAGTTTAAATATATTTGGCTGAGGTGTAGGTAAACTTCCGACTTCAACTGTACATCGTATTGATGATTCACATGCTGTAGTTGAACCATCTCTGAAAATAGTCAACAAACAGTATTTGTGCCCCCCCCCTTCTTGTACACGTACTGCCCAGCGATGGGAGATTGCACTCGCATGAAATTTCATCAGGAGCAGCACAGCACCAGCCTCCATCTGTTCAGCACAATGAGAAACCCTCACCTAGTGCTAGACAGCCCTGCTGGAGGGAACAGGGAGGGGAGCCCCAATCAGGTAAATCACTTCCCCTAAATACCACAGGGAAACACTGTGCGTGTGTGTGTGTGTGTGTGTGTGTGTGTGTGTGTGTGTGTGTGTGTGTGTGTGTGTGTGTGCGTGTGTGTGTGTGTGTGTGTGTGTGTGTGTGTGTGTGTGTGTGTGTGTGTGTGTGAGCCATTAGACATTAGAGTGATCTGAGATAAAAACTGAGATCCTGTAAGCTTAATGTCTCATCTGGCTGAATGTGGCTGGGGATGCGTTCCAAATCATACCCTATTCACTTTAAAGGGCACCACTTTTGATCAGGGCCCATAGAAATAGGGTTCCTTTTGGGACACATATTGGAGGTATTCTGGGTCTGTTCTAACACTGACAGGAAAAGGCCATAAACCACGCCAGAGTGGGGATAATCTTTCCACATCCACAGCAATATGACATTATACCTGGATTAGGAAAAAAAGTATTAGGTCATCATAAAACGGAATATTTAGATTTTTAAGGACATCAGATGACTGTCGATTACCATTTTGTGGTCCACTACTTCCCCAGCATTGCATCATTTGACAGTTCCTCATACCTTTGCTACGCCTTGCTTAGTAGCGAACAACTCTCTATCAGACGTTTGATTTGGAAACCACAGGGAAATTATGACCAAATGGCTTTTGATATTTTGCTGTGGTCGGAAAAAAGAGCATGTAAACAGCTTTGTCAACATATTTCAAGAACCAGTGTGGCCATCTGGAAAGCCATATTAATATACTTGGCATTTTCAACTAAATTGCATGAGATAAAGGTCTAACTGCTTCAACTGAGAAGTAAGTGCCCTTTAAAATAAGTACATTGGAAATTGGACTTTTTCACAGAAATCTAAATTAACACAAGTATCAGTCAAGTAATAGTTTTTAAGTCAAAGTAAGAATGAAAGAAAAATAAGGGGACCCCCCCCCCCCCCCCCCCCCAAAGAAAAACAGGAAAACAACTAAGCAGAGTTTTAGTTGTCTCAATGGCTCCAGATTCTTTGACAGCTGAAAGTTGCTGCTCAGAAACAGATTGTCTTTGTGAGGGGATTTGTCACAGAGGACCTGACGTGTCTCCGTTCAGAATGAGATGCCTTATGGCCGACGCCATGGCCTGACGCCCGCATCCCCCCCCCTCCCGCCGCCCGCCTAGCCACACTGACAGGATTGTCAGAGCTATTTGTCACAGCTGTGTTTAGTGATGGGATTGGTTGTACCCTCTGTGCCCTCTCCTTCTCCCAGCCGTTACAAATGCCAATGGTTCAACCTTTGGAGGTTAATCAAATTACCTGCTGCTGGTGGCAGTAGCGTTTCTTTTACTTTCTCTGCTCTCATTTACCTTTTGTGAAATCTAAACACTGTATAGGAGGGATGAAGACAGAACATCATGGCCTCTGTTTTGTACTGTCAGAGAATATAAAGGTATTATTCCTGTTGTAGAGGATGGTGGGGAGACATGTCACTGTGTTTGAAAGGGATTTGGTCCCAGGATTGACTCAGACTCTACCGAGACACTGACTAATTAAGGCTTTTAACATAGGTTTGATGTCTAACTATCCCCCCAAATTAACATTATGTTGGTGCAGAGATGTCAATAGTACCAGGAACCATTCATGTTTACACTAAGGACTTTTGGTTCCTTAAAAATGCTTAGATTCTGTCCCAAATGGCACCCTATTCCCTATTTAATGTAGTCGTTTTGACCAGGGCCTATAGGGATACACATTAGTTTTACAGCTATTATTGGCCGTGTGAAGCACAGTCAGCACAAAAACACCGCGGTGATGAAGCTCTAAGTCCCTCAGAAATGGATGAATTGCTGCATCTTCCGTGACACAGGGATCTGGCTGTCTTATTGCACACGGTTCAGGCGATAAAGCTCTGTTATAGCAACTGTTGTATTGTAGAGGAGAGGAACTATGTGGTATGATGTTGTACCTGTATTAGTATATGCCTATTCATGTACTGCAACTCCACAAACCAACGATATCTACTGTATTTTGTGCCTAAAAGGGTCATTTAATGAATAACGGTTGCTTGCATGGCTTCATACATTCACGGACCAGACCTATTCTGTGCCTTAGTGGGAATAAAGGAGAGCAATTGCTGACTCAGACAAACTTAGCATCATCTGTTCTCAATTTGTGTATAAGTGTATCATTGACCAATTTCAGACACTGGGCCCAGGCACATTTTAGATATTCTGTCTGAAATGAGGGCCTCTAATTGAAAATTACTCCATACTATTGACACAGGCAATCAGTGGACACGTGTTCAGTTATTTAGAAGGCATTTGGATTCACCAGCTTTACAGCAGAATGATGTGGGACGTCATGATATCATTTTCTTGTTAAAGAAAGGCCAGCTCACCACATACAACTAGGTAAAGACATTTTCTGATTGCAAAACAAATTATTTAAAAAGCATCCTTTTTTAATCACTTTACAAACTGACCATGACAAAAGTTGTCAGGTTGATGTCTTTTCAACACGTTTTGCCCACAGGGGCTGTTGGCCCTGGAGACCAACAGAGAGGTTTATGATGATGTCATCTCCTTAAAGGGATGAATTTATGATGTTACTTATTCATGTGCTGGTATGAGTAATCATGTGCCAGTTGATTTGTGGTGTCTGCTCTGGCTGGGGACTTGACAGAGACAGAGACACATGGCCATGACCACTTCAGGGTTAGTAGAGTGATGGACACTGAGAACACAATGTCATTCTTGGCTTACCAGATTTTCTGAGTAAAGCTGTAGGGGAGAGTGGGGTATGTTGAGTCATTTTTTTGCATTCAGCATCACTACATCAAGGGAAATATTTGCTCTAACAAGGATATCTACATACATTTCCCGGCTGTCATGTATCCCTGGGAGAAATTCATGTAAATATAACAGTTTTGAAAAACACAGCTTGTCCAAAAAAAAGTGTTCTCTTGGTACAACTAACCTGGGTATGGGCAAGTTGAGTGTAGGGAAATGGTAAGTTGAGCCGGCTTGGGATAAGTGGGACGTGGTGCTGGTAGGTCAAAGTTTAATTCTTGAATGGGTGTGTGCTATATTGTATATCTTAAATGTATGCCTAGATTCAGATTTACAATGAGTTTACAAATCAAATCAAATCAAATTTATTTTATATAGCCCTTCGTACATCAGCTGATATCTCAAAGTGCTGTACAGAAACCCAGCCTAAAACCCCAAACAGCAAGCAATGCAGGTGAAGAAGCACGGTGGCTAGGAAAAACTCCCTAGAAAGGCCAAAACCTAGGAAGAAACCTAGAGAGGAACCAGGCTATGTGGGGTGGCCAGTCCTCTTCTGGCTGTGCCGGGTGGAGATTATAACAAAACATGGTCAAGATGTTCAAATGTTCATAAATGACCAGCATGGTCGAATAATAATAAGGCAGAATAGTTGAAACTTGAGCAGCAGCACAGTCAGGTGGACTGGGGACAGCAAGGAGTCATCATGTCAGGTATTCCTGGGGCATGGTCCTAGGGCTCAGGTCCTCCGAGAGAGAGAAAGAAAGAGAGAATTAGAGAGAGCATATGTGGGATGGCCAGTCCTCTTCTGGCTGTGCCGGGTGGAGATTATAACAGAACATGGCCAAGATGTTCAAATGTTCATAAATGATCAGCATGGTCGAATAATAATAAGGCAGAACAGTTGAAACTGGAGCAGCAGCACAGCCAGGTGGACTGGGGACAGCAAGGAGTCATCATGTCAGGTAGTCCTGGGGCATGGTCCTAGGGCTCAGGTCCTCCGAAAGAGAGAAGGAGAGAATTAGAGAACGCACACTTAGATTCACACAGGACACCGAATAGGACAGGAGAAGTACTCCAGATATAACAAACTGACCCTAGCCCCCCGACACATAAACTACTGCAGCATAAATACTGGAGGCTGAGACAGGAGGGGTCAGGAGACACTGTGGCCCACTCCGAGGACACCCCCGGACAGGGCCAAACAGGAAGGATATAACCCCACCCACTTTGCCAAAGCACAGCCCCCACACCACTAGAGGGATATCTTCAACCACCAACTTACCATCCTGAGACAAGGCTGAGTATAGCCCACAAAGACCTCCGCCACGGCACAACTTAAGGGGGGGGGGGGGGCGCCAACCCAGACAGGATGACCACATCAGTGACTCAACCCACTCAGGTGACGCACCTCCTCCAGGGACGGCATGAGAGAGCCCCAGTAAAGCCAGTGACTCAGCCCCTGTAATAGGGTTAGAGGCAGAGAATCCCAGTGGAAAGAGGGGAACCGGCCAGGCAGAGACAGCAAGGGTGGTTCGTTGCTCCAGAGCCTTTCCGTTCACCCTCCCACTCCTGGGCCAGACTACACTCAATCATATGACCCACTGAAGAGATGAGTCTTCAGTAGAGACTTAAAGGTTGAGACCGAGTTTGCGTCTCTGACATGGGTAGGCAGACCGTTCCATAAAAATGGAGCTCTATAGGAGAAAGCCCTGCCTCCAGCTGTTTGCTTAAAAATTCTAGGGACAATTAGGAGGCCTGCGTCTTGTGACCGTAGCGTACGTGTAGGTATGTACGGCAGGACCAAATCAGAGAGATAGATAGGAGCAAGCCCATGTAATGCTTTGTAGGTTAGCAGTAAAACCTTGAAATCAGCCCTTGCTTTGACAGGAAGCCAGTGTAGAGAGGCTAGCACTGGAGTAATATGATCACATTTTTTGGTTCTAGTCAGGATTCTAGCAGCCGTATTTAGCACTAACTGAAGTTTATTTAGTGCTTTATCCGGGTAGCCGGAAAGTAGAGCATTGCAGTAGTCTAACCTGGAAGTGACAAAAGCATGGATTAATTTTTCTGCATCATTTTTGGACAGAAAGTTCCTGATTTTTGCAATGTTTCGTAGATGGAAAAAAGCTGTCCTTGAAATGGTCTTGATATGTTCTTCAAAAGAGAGATCAGGGTCCAGAGTAACGCCGAGGTCCTTCACAGTTTTATTTGAGACGACTGTACAACCATTAAGATTAATTGTCAGATTCAACAGAAGATCTCTTTGTTTCTTGGGACCTAGAACAAGCATCTCTGTTTTGTCCGAGTTTAAAAGTAGAAAGTTTGCAGCCATCCACTTCCTTATGTCTGAAACACATTCTTCTAGCAAGGGCAATTTTGGGGCTTCACCATGTTTAATTGAAATGTACAGCTGTGTGTCATCTGCATAGCAGTGAAAGTTAACATTATGTTTTCGAATAACATCCCCAAGAGGTAAAATATATAGTGAAAACAAAAGTGGTCCTAAAACGGAACCTTGAGGAACACCGAAATTTACAGTTGATTTGTCAGAGGACAGACCATTCACAGAGACAAACTGATATCTTTCCGACAGATAAGATCTAAACCAGGCCAGAACTTGTCCGTGTAGACCAATTTGGGTTTCCAATCTCTCCAAAAGAATGTGGTGATCGATGGTATCAAAAGCAGCACTAAGGTCTAGGAGCACGAGGACAGATGCAGAGCCTCGGTCCGATGCCATTAAAATGTCATTTACCACCTTCACAAGTGCCGTCTCAGTGCTATGATGGGGTCTAAAACCAGACTGAAGCATTTCGTATACATTGTTTGTCTTCAGGAAGGCAGTGAGTTGTTGCGCAACAGCCTTTTCTAAAATTTTTGAGAGGAATGGAAGATTCGATATAGGCCGATAGTTTTTTATATTTTCTGGGTCAAGGTTTGGCTTTTTCAAGAGAGGCTTTATTACTGCCACTTTTAATGAGTTTGGTACACATCCGGTGGATAGAGAGCCGTTTATTATGTTCAACATAGTAGGGCCAAGCACAGGAAGCAGCTCTTTCAGTAGTTTAGTTGGAATAGGGTCCAGTATGCAGCTTGAAGGTTTAGAGGCCATGATTATTTTCATCATTGTGTCAAGAGATATAGTACTAAAACACTTGAGTGTCTCTCTTGATCCTAGGTCCTGGCAGAGTTGTGCAGACTCAGGACAACTGAGCTTTGAAGGAATACGCAGATTTAAGGAAGAGTCCGTAATTTGCTTTCTAATAATCATAATCTTTTCCTCAAAGAAGTTCATGAATTTATCACTGCTAAAGTGAAAGTCATCCTCTCTTGGGGAATGCTGCTTTTTAGTTAGCTTTGCGACAGTATCAAAAAGGAATTTCGGATTGTTCTTATTTTCCTCAATTAAGTTAGAAAAATAGGATGATCGAGCAGCAGTAAGGGCTCTTCGGTACTGCACAGTACTGTCTTTCCAAGCTAGTCGGAAGACTTCCAGTTTGGTGTGGCGCCATTTCCGTTCCAATTTTCTGGAAGCTTGCTTCAGAGCTCGGGTATTTTCTGTGTACCAGGGAGCTAGTTTCTTATGAGAAATGTTTTTAGTTTTTAGGGGTGCAACTGCATCTAGGGTATTGCGCAAGGTTAAGTTGAGTTCCTCAGTTAGGTGGTTAACTGATTTTTGTCCTCTGGCGTCCTTGGGTAGGCAGAAGGAGTCTGGAAGGACATCAAGGAATCTTTGTGTTGTCTGTGAATTTATAGCACGACTTTTGATGATCCTTGGTTGGGGTCTGAGCAGATTATTTGTTGCAATTGCAAACGTAATAAAATGGTGGTCCGATAGTCCAGGATTATGAGGAAAAACATTAAGATCCACAACATTTATTCCATGGGACAAAACTAGGTCCAGCGTATGACTGTGACAGTGAGTGGGTCCAGAGACATGTTGGACAAAACCCACTGAGTCGATGATGGCTCCGAAAGCCTTTTGGAGTGGGTCTGTGGACTTTTCCATGTGAATATTAAAGTCACCAAAGATTAGAATATTATCCGCTATGACTACAAGGTCCGATAGGAATTCAGGGAACTCAGTGAGGAACGCTGTATATGGCCCAGGAGGCCTGTAAACAGTAGCTATAAAAAGTGATTGAGTAGGCTGCATAGATTTCATGACTAGAAGCTCAAAAGACGAAAACGTCATTTTTTTTTTTGTAAATTGAAATTTGCTATCGTAAATGTTAGCAACACCTCCGCCTTTGCGGGATGCACGGGGGATATGGTCACTAGTGTAGCCAGGAGGTGAGGCCTCATTTAACACAGTAAATTCATCAGGCTTAAGCCATGTTTCAGTCAGGCCAATCACATCAAGATTATGATCAGTGATTAGTTCATTGACTATAATTGCCTTTGAAGTAAGGGATCTAACATTAAGTAGCCCTATTTTGAGATGTGAGGTATCATGATCTCTTTCAATAATGACAGGAATGGAGGTGGTCTTTATCCTAGTGAGATTTCTAAGGCGAACACCGCCATGTTTAGTTTTGCCCAACCTAGGTCGAGGCACAGACACGGTCTCAATGGTGATAGCTGAGCTGACTACACTGACTGTGCTAGTGGCAGACTCCACTATGCTGGCAGGCTGGCTAACAGCCTGCTGCCTGGCCTGCACCCTATTTCATTGTGGAGCTAGAGGAGTTAGAGCCCTGTCTATGTTGGTAGATAAAATGAGAGCACCCCTCCAGCTAGGATGGAGTCCGTCACTCCTCAGCAGGTCAGGCTTGGTCCTGTTTGTGGGCGAGTCCCAGAAAGAGGGCCAATTATCTACAAATTCTATCTTTTGGGAGGGGCAGAAAACAGTTTTCAACCAGCGATTGAGTTGTGAGACTCTGCTGTAGAGCTCATCACTCCCCCTAACTGGGAGGGGGCCAGAGACAATTACTCGATGCCGACACATCTTTCTAGCTGATTTACACGCAGAAGCTATGTTGCGCTTGGTGATCTCTGACTGTTTCATCCTAACATCGTTGGTGCCGACGTGGATAACAATATCTCTATACTCTCTACACTCGCCAGTTTTAGCTTTAGCCAGCACCATCTTCAGATTAGCCTTAACGTCGGTAGCCCTGCCCCCCGGTAAACAGTGTATGATCGCTGGATGATTCTCAAGTCTAATACTGCGGGTAATGGAGTCGCCAATGACTAGAGTTTTCAATTTGTCAGAGCTAATGGTGGGAAGCTTCGGCGTCTCAGACCCCGTAACGGGAGGAGTAGAGACCAGAGAAGACTCGGCCTCTGACTCCGACCCGCTGCTTAATGGGGAAAACCGGTTGAAAGTTTCTGTCGGCTGAATGAGCGACACCGGTTGAGCGTTCCTACAGCATTTCCCTCCAGAAACCGTGAGAAAGTTGTCCGGCTGCGGGGACTGTGCCAGGGGATTTATACTACTATCTGTACTTACTGGTGGCACAGACGCGGTCTCATCCTTTCCTACACTGAAATTACCCTTGCCTAGCGATTGCGTCTGAAGCTGGGCTTGTAGCACAGCTATCCTCGCCGTAAGGCGAGTACAGCGACTACAATTAGAAGGCATCATGTTAATGTTACTACTTAGCTTCGGCTGTTTGAGGTCCTGACGAATCGTGTCCAGATAAAGCGTCCGGAGTGAAAAAGTTGAGTAGGACAAAACAAAAATATAAACGGTAATTAAAAAGTAAAAACCGTAAATTTGTCAGGTAGCAAAACAGGTTGGCAACAAAACGCACAGCAACTCAAAAACAAGTCTGCAAGTCGTGACCGGAAATGACGTACAAACATTAGGAACACCATTCATGGACTCTACAAGGTGTCGAAAGCGTGCCACAGGGATGCTTGCCAATGTTGACTCCAATGCTTCCCTCAGTTGTGTGAAGTGTGTTTTATTTTATTTTATTATTTTAAAGGGGTGTGAAGTTGGCTAGATGTCCTTTGGGTGGTGGACCATTCCTGAGTTACAACTGTTGAGTGTGAAAAAACCTAGCAATGTTGCAGTTCTTGACACTATCAAACCTGAACCTGAACCTGGCAATATCTACCATACCCTGTTCAAAGGCACTTAAATATTTTGTCTTGTCCATTCACTCTCTGAATGGCACACATACACAATCCATGTCTCAGTTGTATCAAGGCTTTAACCCGTCTCTTCCCCTTCATCTACAATGATTAAAGTGGATTTAACAGGAGACATCAATAAGGGATCATAGCTCTCACCTGGATTACCCTGGTCAGTCTATGTCATGGAATGAGCAGGTGTTCCCGAATGTTTTGTACACTAGATCTCTCTATTCAATATCACTTACCCTTCCATTTCTTGGCCAGTTGTCTGGGACAGGGAGGTTGCTTTAATGTGCCAGTACCATGCCCATGAAACTGGTCTGTGAGATTCTTGATGTGTTTATCAAGCTCAGACCCCATGTCATCAGATAAGACCCTATGTGCCTCTGCCACTCTATTGCAGCCTGTCTTTCACACAGGTGCTGTACATTAATTTGGTGTCAATGTACCTCCTCAGTGTCATTCAGTCAATTTGCTCGTCCCTTGCTGCTGCTGAAATGAACTTCTTCCCTTCCCTCACCTCATTGTTTGCTCCCTCAAGAACCTCAAGAGGGGCTAGACCCCTGCCTGTTTTACATTTGTATACACAGGGCATGATGATGTCCGCTCTATAACAATAAAAATGCATCTTTAGTTCATCTGCCTGACACAATACTATGCATATATTATGCATAAAACAGACAAAACGTAATCATAGTTTGTACAGTATGTGGTAGAGTGGCTATTGGCTCAACTTACCCCAAGGCAAACATCGTGACTATATTTGCCCACACAGCTACAAAAATGCACTTTCATGGAAGGTTTAGGACGTCATATCGTAGCTTATAGAGACCCCAACTGATGTATAAACCAATATTAAAACTATCTACGTTGGTTTAGATACAAGCATCATGAAACCTACAACATAACAAATTCATTTGACTTCGTGAAAATCTGTTTTTTTGGAACTAACTTACCACTTTTTCCATGCGGTTTCTTCCTTCACAGACTCCATGAAATGATGACCTCTTCCTAAATATTTATGTTCACATGATATATTTTGTGTATGGTTTCCAAGAAACAAGGGGTGGTTCATTTGACCCTTTGGCTCAACTTACCACACTCTCCCCCAACTCGTATGGTGAACTTGACCACAAGTTACCGAATTTGAAGAATTGTAAAAAGTAATCAAATAAATAAGTATAACACAGAAAAAATATATATATAAATGCTAGACTAACAGGAAACGGTTATTTGTTCAAGAAAATACTATTCAATCTAATTAGAACAATCACAGGAGATTTCCAATACCCAGGCACAACTTGCAGGTAATATATAGACTGTATATTTATAGGTGTTCCAAAACTTTATATGTACAACGCTGGAAAAAATGAAGAGACCATTATAAAATGACCAGTTTCTCTGGTTTTCCTATTTCTAGGTATGTGTTTGGGTAAAATGAAAATGTTTGATTTATTCTATAAACTACAGACCACATTTCTCCCAAATTCCAAATAAAAACATTTTCAATTAAAGCAAATGGACAATGACCCCAAGCATACTTCCAAAGTTGTGGCAAAACGGCTTAAGGACAACAAAGTCAAGGTATTGGAGTGGCCATCACAAAGCCCTGACCTCAATCCTATAGAACATTTGTGGGCAGAACCTAAAAAGCGTGTGTGAGCATGGAGGCCTACAAACCTGACTCAGTTACATAAGCTCTGTCAGGAGGAATGGGCCAAAATTCACCCAACTTATTGTGGGAAGCTTGTTGAAGGCTACCCGAAAGGTTTGCCCCAAGTTAAACAATTTAAAGGCAGTGCTACCAAATACTAATTGAGTGTATGTAAACTTCTGACCCACTGGGAATGTGATGAAAGAAATAAAAGCAGAAATAAATAATTCTCTCTGCTATTATTCTGACATTTCACACTCTTAAAATAAAGTGGTGATCCTAACTGACCTAAGACAGGGCATTTTTACTAGGATTAAATGTCAGGAATTGTGAAAAACTGAGTTTTATATATATATATATATATATATATATATATATTTATTTTTAATAAAATGAAAATAAAATCATATATATGTATTTTTCTCTGCCATTTCTCAACTGGAAACCTCCAGTGTGTTCTTAGTAATTTTCCTGTTTCTATTAATGAGCTATTAATGAGCTATTAATGAGCTATTAATGAGCTATTGTTGAGTAGTTGTTCTGCATCCCAAATGGTTCCCAATGCCCTTCGTGGTGCGCTACCTCTCGCCAGGAGAAAAAGGGGTTGAGGACAGGGGTTGATGCTTTTACATTCTCCAACTGGGTCGAAAATGTACATTCTTAAAAGTGTACAACAATATACAGGAAGTGATGATGTGATTGTATAGCCTTAAATAAAACTTACTCATTGTGGTTGAGCACTTCTTGCTTTTGAGGACGCTATAGAACATCTACGTCTGTTGAGACGCAGGCAAGGAATTCAACATGGTTTGTACAGACAGGCTCTTGCAATTCTATTGCCTTGAAAAGCAAATCATTTAAGTGCAAATAGTCTGAACACATGGACAAAAAACTAAAAAGTATATTAGTGGAACAGCATTTTGTTGTGTTAGGATAAGGGAAAAACATAAATACAGTGAAGAAATGAATAGATTTCTGTTTAGAAAATGATCAGGAAACACAACCAATTATGGTTACAGTTCCACTCTGCCACCAGCTCTCAGTTTAACCCCACTATTATATAATGAATGTTTTTACTCAGATAATTTAAATGTCATATTGGCCATTTGTCTGTGAGAATAAACTCTGTTGAACCCAAAAAGAACACTGTTGAGTCCAGAACATTGTTAATTCCAGGTCGCAGCTGTGTGTGTGTGTGTGTGTGTGTGTGTGTGTGTGTGTGTGTGTGTGTGTGTGTGTTTGTGGCTAAATCCATGCCTACTTACTGTCCAATGAACATTAATAGACAGTGATACAGTATGCACCCCTCTGCTTAGGATGCTCCAACAGCCTCGAGGGCACCGAGAAAAGAAAACCGACTACTAAATATCTCATTAATTGACATTCACGGGGGGTCACCGGGTGGCTGTGCGTTGGTGGTGCTGACATTTTAATCTGGAGTCAGACTAAGGTTGCATCCCAAATGGCACCCTGTACCCTTTATAGTGCACTACTTTTAACTAGCGCCCTATGGGCACCTATAACTGCAGACATCTGGAGTTAATATCTAGACCAGAGCCATTCCGCCCTAGGCCACAATGTGAGAATTATTCATGCATTGATTGGTGTTCCATTGATAACCTGATACTCAGCCATACTCTGCAGAGTGGAGAGGATACTGTCGAGCTATCTCTCCCTCCCTCCCTCCGTCCCTCACTCCCTCCCCCTGACCCTTTCTCCCTCACTCTTTCCCTCCTTCCCGCAGATGGAAGTGTGATTTCAGCAATACCCAGAACCATGATATCCAGGTTTAATTTATGTCTTGAGGCTCTTCTAAATTATGCACTTACACACAGTGATCTGGTTGGGATGTGTGTGTGTGCATGCATGTGTGCACTTGCAAGTGTATGCACTATTGCATGTGTGTGTGTGTGTGTGTGTGTGTGTGTGTGTGTGTGTGTGTGTGTGTGTGTGTGTGTGTGTGTGTGTGTGTGTGTGTGTGTGTGTGTGTGTGTGTGTGTGTGTGTGTGAGAGCGAGAGCATAGCACTCAGGCTTCCCCTTGAAATGAAGAGCTGTGGTGTGACATGATGACTATTGATGTGATGTGATATGCTCATTGACTCTCCTGACCTCGGAGGAGAAATCACGCCTTGTATTTCTGCTGCCATTAGTTCACATCCTGGAATAGAAACAAACACATATTCCATGAATCCAGACCAATGAACTAACACAAACAGATGAATCTGGTCTCATACACACTCAAGTTGTACAACTGATGTACAACACATTTGGCACCCAACCGTTGTGAAACAACAGAGAGTTTTTCTGCACAAAAGTAATTACACAAGTGTTGTGGCTAGGGAGACACTGCACAATGATTGGGTAAAAATGTTTGCGTAGACAAACTCTCCATTGTATCACATGGTGTCAAATTCATTGTACATCAGTAGTACAACCTGAGTGTGTGCGTTGACATTAAATCCACAGTAGAATTTGGAATTAGAGGGAAGAATATTGAATGTGGTAGAGAAGTGTTTTTGTTGGTTTCTTTGATTAATTTGTTTATTCTCAAAGTAATTAACAAGGTCTTTACTGAATCATGATGCTGACAATCTTCACTTAAGTGAAACTCGTTAAATAAGTGACTGGCACTATTTATTTGCTATTACACAAGTGTAATGTTACATCGTTACTACACGGGTCTAAGAGCACTGAAATGAAAAGTGCTGTTATCAAGACTCTTCACTGCGTGTGTGTGTGTATCCAAATGTGTAGCGTGTGCTGACTTGGTGGTTAAAAGCTGAAGTGCATTATAAGAACAACGTTTGTATGTCATACATCCTAGCAGAAACAGTTCAGGTGAAGGAGGAGATTGCTACACCAATCACTCTCCCCCGCCAGCAGGCATCTCAAGTGGATTAATTCTGCTAGGTGAGACGACTGACACAGGGTGTGTCACAAATGGCACCCTATTCCCTATATACGGTAGTGCACTACTTTTGACCAGGGCCCGAAGGACTCCGGTCAAAAGTAGTGCACTGTTAGGGAATAGGGTGTCATTTGGGAATCAGACGGTGATCCCACTCTGGCAGTAAATGGCATTTCACTAAGCGTAGGACGTATTCCCGCAGCCAACCTTATCCTGCCTTATCCTCCACAGACTGCATTAAAATGGGAAAATAAAGTCCAGACTCATTACAGCGCTGTCCTTGACAGTGTGTGCGTACGCACCTTGAAGAGCATGTCACGCTTAAGTACTTTTAATAGAGGCTAATCTATTTAAGACAAGGATTTAACATCACCAAGCTGGTTATAGTGTGTGTATGGCACAGACAGATAGATACTAATAATGGTGTTGGGAGTCATTGAATAAAAGTTAGGTAGGGGTATGGGCTGTGTCCCCTTTGTATTGCAAAATTTTTCTAAAAAGTAGGGCACTATATAGGGAATAGGGTACCATATCGGACGCTCATGGTATTTATAATTTATCCTGTTGTCTGAAGTTATTGATTAAGATGATCCGTCTCCTGTCGGCCAGGGGAAATTATTTTGAGATCAAAGTCAAAAGAATCTCATGTAAAATTGAAGAGGTGGGTAGAAACAGACCTGCATGATAATATCCTCCCTATTCATAGAGTAAAGCTAAGATATCTAACCAGTCATGTTGGGGATTTATTATGGGAATGAGGTGTATTATAGTCTATGTGAATTTGTCAGTTTTCATTAAGAATTCACCCCATGATCTCAATTTGATCACCCTTTTGCAGGAGAACATTCCTGCAATTCCCCACATTTTAAACTTGTGGTGTATTTGAGGTTTAAAAAGGCTCCTGAAGCTTGTAATTTCATCTTTGAAATTTCAGACTAGATTTTCCTTTATGAACACTGTATCAACCCCTACAAAAATGTCCATAAATTATAATCTACATAATAATTCACATTTCCTGTTGCTGCAGGATTATTTTACTGGCTGAAATGAAGGTCCTAAATCTGTGCATGGTAATAATGTCTTTTTTTGGTGTGCAGATTTCATATGGTAAAATGTATTTTGTACATTTTGTGTTTGTAGACTGATATAGTTTGGGTTTCTTCTGAGTTGTACACTCTAAAATCTCATGTTTTGATTTAAAAAAAGCAGTTCTGAGTTCTTGAAGATGTGTGATTGATCCATGCTATGTATGAACACAGCGTTCAGCAACTCCTGTGGCGGGCCAGGCACAATACATCCCTGACATGCTCGCCAGGTGTACGGTTTTTCCTCCGACACGTTGGTGCGGCTGGCTTCCGAGTAACGCGGGCGGGCAATGTGTCAAGAAGCAGTGCGGCTTGGCTGGGTCGTGTTTCGGAGGACGCACAGCTCTCGACCTTCGCCTCTCCCGAGTCAATATGGGAGTTGCAGCGATGAGACAAGACTGGATACCACGAAATTAGGGAGAAAAAGGGGTAAAAATAAATAATACATATCAAAATAAAAAAGAGATCTGAATATTTCCAGAGAGACAGACTGGTATCATAAAACTAGACGTAACATCTCCGGGTTGGGAAAGAAGTGGGTAGAAGTTGCCCTGTGCTCTTGCTTTATGCTCTGCATGCAGCAGGATAAGTTGCCAACCTGCCTTGTGTCACTACCAGAGGAAATAGCTTGTCTCCTAAGCGGCTAGGCCACATATTTAGATATTGATTACAGCCTATTGTCGCCCCCTTGGAGATCAGGCTAAATTACCCTACTCTTAATTGGGACTTGCACTTAAGTAGAGCTACTCTGCTGTGAGGGGAGATTTAAAATTCCATTAGCGTCAAATCAATGACAGCTCTGCTCTGCACTCAGCAGTGAGAGAGCAGCGTCTCGAAGACGGGCCTCGTCTGATCCGCGTCCAAAATGTTTCAAGGTAATTGAGGATACGAATGACTCAGTGGCAGCAGAGTGATTGAAACCAGTGGCTCGCTAATTACAGAGAGAAGCTGTCTGAAATAGCACCTTATTCCCTCATTCCGATGGGCCCTGGTCAAAAGTAATGTAGTATATAGGGAATAGGGGACCATTTGGGACGCAGCCCAAGCTGAGCTCTAGGAGGAAGGTCCTCACTCATTCACGGGAGGAGGGAAATATATATGAGCCTCATGGACTGTAATTACAGATGATTGCAGATCATTATTTCTCCACTGTAAAGTTCATATATTTATAGAGACTAAATGTCCTTAATGGCCCTTGAGTTACCTTCACAGGTCTTTAAATATTCCAGCTGATGCCTTGCTATGACAGATACAGTCCCTTTGTAGCATGCTACATTTGACCAGAGCCCTATGGGGCATTTGAGACACAGTAATCATCTCACTTGTAACTGTCTGTAGTATTATTTGCTAAGCAAATACATCTCAGTAAGCAAGGCATGTTTTTTCAGTGACAACACAACACACACGTACAGGATTATGAATAGATTCCCCCAGTCTAAAAACGAATCTCCTGTCAACTACACAAGACTAAGATCAGTCCTTACTCTGTGTTCTTCAGGTCACAGACACAGACGCATAAGGTTAAGCCCTGCACTGTTAGACCATCTGTTGCTGTCTTTTTGTGAATATGAAGAGCACAATGATATAATCATGACGCTCAGTGTCATAAACCTCACTCCTCTTCTTCGAGGTGACCTCCATCTGTCCATCTGTCTTTATCTCCATCTCTCTTTATCTTTATCTCGCCATCCTAGGAAAAGAACAAGGTCTCATCTTGGATTTATTTTACACTTCATTTCCTGATGAAGTGGAGCTCACGACTCATCTCATCTTTGTGCTTCCAAAATGGTACCCTCTTCCCTATATTGTGCACTACTTTTGACCAGGGCCCATACTGTAGTGCTCTGTCAACAGTAGTACACTATGAAAGGAACAGGGTGCCATTTGGGACGCCGACTTAGACCCAGATTGGCTGAAGAAACATTATGCTAATGTCTCCATGGTCTACGGGTCTGGAGGAGAGTTGGAAGAGAGGCACACTTTAATGATGTGACCTATACTCTCTTATAGAAGCTCTCTTAAAGGGCAATCAATTACCTATATAAAAATAACCATACAGAATCCTGCGAAAAAGGGGTCTAAAAACAGTTACTGCATTATTTTAGATAATAGGCGGAGCATTTAAGTGTGATTCACCACAGGCCAAAATATAGTTGTAAACTTCACCATCTATATCTTTGTAGGAAGGGTCAGTAGTACCAGATACTGCAGGATCTCAACTTGAAAGCCCCTGAATGAGGGTATATTGCAGGTTGAGGGCAAGGGTGAGTTACTGTTTCCCAATGCATGACTTTGGCATGTCACAATACTGGTAGAGGAAATACATTTGATCGATAATAATGAAAATGAAGCATAATACCTCGCCCCAGCTACTAACCTGTGTTTCAGCTCACTCACAATGGTCCAGTTCAACATCAATGGAAGCCACACCTTCCTCTGCTCTAACATCAACAAAACAAGGACCACTGGTAGGAAATCACATGGTTAAATATTCAGTACAACTCAACACTGACTGTCACTGTGGAAGCATTACAACTTGGAGAAGGTTGACTGGCATGGAGCTTACGTCTAAAGTGTTTGTCTTTCTGAAAAGAAGTAAGAGTTCAACCAGTTACTGAGAGACAGAAACGGCATGTCTTGACGTTGTAATTATTACCACCCTAAGCTTTTCTCTGTTCCCATTGTGGCTATATGCCTGTGAGTGTCAGGGTGCATTTTCCTTTTAGTAACCAGTAGAGTTCCATTATAGTTGTCACAGGAACCCTGATCACTTTTTTATTCCCAATGGAATTCAGATGTGAGGAAATGAGAGTGAATTAAACCAGTGTTCTCACTGACTGGTACATTGTGGGTATTATGGACCAGGGCTCGTACTGAGGTAAGTAGCCTACAGTTAAGACATACAATAGACTCACTCAGGAGAGGTTTGAAACTCTTGTACATTAGGCCACAAAGTCGTACTAAGGCCAGAATTCAATAAAAAAAACACGTTGCTGACAAGCTTATCACAATGGACTTTTAACAGTAATTTATGCCCGCGTCGACCTCTGCAGCGTTTACCATGAATGCGATGTCACGGACGCCAGAGAAATTGCCTTAATAAAAAGGCGCTTTGTTAGTAGTGTAGTGTGCAGCACTGCAACAAGCTTTTTAATGAATTCTGGCCCTGGTGCCTTTCTCAGGTGTGGTGCAGTGGTTAGTCCTAGTTCCTTTTGTCCAAAATCACAAAAAGTGCTGTCTATCTCTGCCTGGTAATGCCATTACTCTCCATTAGAGAGAAAAACACAGAAAGACCTGTTTCAGCCATCTATCACACAGCTCTCTATAAGGGACAGATGTGGTCTGAGTAGCTTCATCCAAACTCCTCTGCTCTCAACATGGCAGACGTATCTTTCAGATGAGATGATCATGGTATCATGGAGCCATACAGCCTTCATCACAATATATCCATAATGTGGGTACTATAGACCCAGGTTGCATCTGAAATTGCACCCCATTGCCGACATAGTGCACTTCTTTTGTTGAACAGAGCCCATTGGCCCTTGTCAAAAGCAGTGCACTATAGAGTGAACGGGGTGTCATTTCAGACACAGCCCTAATGTGATGATTCCCTTCTGGTAATTGATATTCTGCTACAGTGATACTGAGCAAGAAGCATCTTGTCCCTGAACTGAAATACAGTCATATTGGAAACAATCACCTGATATGTTACACTTAGAGAGAATCAGACAGGAGGAGGAGGAGGAGAAGGAAGAGGAAGAGGTCGAGACTTGCTGCTATCAGACAAGCTGTGGGTCCATTATCACTTCTCTCCTTCACAGCCATGTGTCACCTGCCCTTTTCCACTAGTCTGGGTATTGATCATTCTGCACAGATGGGGGAACAAACCTCAACCCAAGGTGACTCAGGAGAAATGGGAAGCGCTTTTAAGAACAAATACATCTTATGTGTTTCAAATTAACTCAAGACATTTTTAATTGAATTTGTGTACTAAGCAAATTGCTTTGGGAGGGATAGCCTGGCAAAGTGTAATGACATGATTGCTTCTGCTTCAAGTCATCTGAGAACAACTAGGTCCCTTAACAACAGTGTCTCTTAGAACAAGTAGGAGAGACACCAGCTAATGGCTTTCTTATTCTATTAGTCATACGGCAGCATACTCTACTGTACATAATGGAATATTATAGTTAACAGATACGTACTGTTGGAACCTGCTTGTTTGTTTGTGTTTGTATTTGTATTTCTTATGGATCTCCATTAGCTGCTGCCAAGGCACTTTTCTTGGGGTCCAGTAAAATTAAGGCAGTTATACATTTTTTTTTACAGCATATTAAGTGTGTGCCCTGAGGCCCCTACTCTACTACCACATAGCTACAACACAAAATCCATATGTACGTGTGTGTATATTGTGTATGTTATCGTGTCTTCGTATGCACGTGTCTGTGCCTATATTTGTGTTGCTTCACAGTCCCCGCTGTTCCATAAGGTGCGTTTTTGTCTGCTTTATAAATCTAATTTTACTGCTTGCATGAGTTACTTGATGTGGAATGTTCCATGTCGTCATAACTCTATGTAGTACTGTGCAGTAGTACTGTGCACCTCCATAGTCTGTTCTGGACTTGGGGACTGTGAAGAGACCTCTGGTGGCACGTCTTGTGGGGTATAAATGGGTGTTCGAGCTGTGTACCTGTTGTTCAAACAGACAGCATGCATTCAACATGTCAATACCTCTCACAAATACAAGTAGTGATGAAGTTAATCTCTCCTCCACTTTGAGCCAGGAGATACTGACATGCATATTATTAATGTTAGCTCTCTGTGTACATCCAAAGGCCAGCTGTGCTGCCCAGTCCTTCGTTGTTGTCAGGGGTGTGTACCGGAGGCGAAGTCAGGTGCAGGAGAGCAGAGTGTAATAAACAGGCACACTTTAATTACAGTCCAAATATGACAGCACATAAGAACAATAACGTGCCAAAAACACGGAACATAGCAAAAGTATAGCGCCTGACAAAATCCACATAACAATAAACAATTACACACAAAGACATGGTGAGGAACAGAGGACTAAATACATGCAGTAATTACGGAATGAAAACCAGGTGTGTAATGGAACAAGACAAAACAAATGGCTGTATGAGAAATGGAGCGGCGATGGCTAGAAAGCCGGCGACGTCGATTGCCGAATGCCGCCCGAACAAGGAGAGGAGCCAACTTCGGTGGAAGTCGTGACAGTGGTGGCACCAGACCACACAACTGAACTGTAGTCCAGGTGCGACAAAACTAGAGCCTGTAGGACCTGCCTTGTTGATAGTGCTGTCAAGAATGCAGATCAGCGCTTTATTATGGACAGACTTCTCCCCAGTCTAGCTACTGTTGTATCAATATGTTTTGACCATGACAGTTTACAATCCAGGCTTACTTCAAGCAGTTTAGTCTCCTCAACTGGCTCAATTACCACATTATTAATTAAAATATTTAGTTGAGATTTAGCTTCTCAAAGCCAGGAATAACTTTTTTTTGGATTGCCATAGGGGAATAACTTTTGCTTCCCTCCAGGCCTGAGGGCACACACTTTCTAGTAGGCTTAGATAGAAGATATGGTAAATAAGAGTGGCAATATCATCCGCTATTACCCTCAGTCATTTTCCATCCAAGTTGTCAGACCCGGTGCCTTGTCATTGTTGATAGACAACAATAATTGTTTCACCTCTTCCACACTTACTTTACAGAATTCAAAATTACAATGCTTGTCTTTTATAATTTGGTCAGATATACTTGGATGTGTAGTGTCAGCGTTTGTTGCTGGCATGTTATGCCTAAATTTGCTAATCTTGCCAATTAAAAAACAAGTAGTGGGCAATATCAGTGGGTTTTGTGATGAGTGAGCCATCTGATTCAATGAATGATGGAGCGAAGTTTGCCTTTTTGACGAAAATGTCATTTAAGGTGCTCCAAAGCTTTTCACTATTATTAGATATATAATTTATCTTTTGTTTCATAATGTAGATTTTTCTTATTTTTCTTCAGATTAGTCACATGATTTCTCAATTTGCAGTACGTTTGCCAATTGGTTGTACAGCCAGGCCTATTTGCCATTTATTTTGCCTCTTCTCTCTCAGCCATACAATTTTTCAATTCCTCATCAATCCACAGGGATTTCATAGTTTTTACAGTAATTTTCTTAATAATGGGTGCATGCTTATTAGTAACTGGGATAAACAATTTCATAAATGTGTCAATGGCAGCATCGGGTTACTCCTCATTACACACCATGGACCAACAAATACTCTTTACATCTACAACATAGGCATCGCTACAAAACTTCTTGCATGACCTCTTATACAATATATTAGGCCCAGCCTTTGGTTTTCCTAGATGTGGCTACTATATTGTGATGTCTACATCCGAAGAATGTGGATACTGCTTTCAAACAGATTTCTGCAGCATTAGTAAAGATGTGATCAATACTTATTGACGATTTCATTCCTGTGCTGTTTGAAACTACCCTGGTAGGTTGACTGATAACTTGAACCAGATTACAGGCACTAGTTACAGTTTGAAGATTTCTCTTGAGTGGGCAGCCTGATGAAAACCAGTCAATATTTAAATCACCCAGAAAATATACCTCTCGTTTGATATCACATACAGCATTTCACACATATTATCCAGATATTGACTGTTAACACTTGGTGGTCCATAGCAGCTTCCCACCAGAATGGGCTTAAGGTGAGACAGATGAACCTGTAGCGATATTACTTCAACAGTATTTAACATGAGATCCTCTATAAGCTTTACAGGAATGGGGTTCTGAATATAAACAGCCACACCTCCACCTCTAGCACTTCTGTATTTTCTGAAGATCTTATAACCATGAATTGCTACCACTGTATCATCAAGGTATTATCTAAGTGAGTTTCAGAAGAATATGAATGTCATCTGTTACTAGCAAGTTATTGATTCCATGAACCTTGTTTGTTAATGTGGGCTACTTGTAACACTTTTCTGGGATGCTTGAATGTTTTTCTTGCTTTACTGGGAAGCTTAGCAGAGGTAGACATGCTCTGGTTATTTATGTTAGTGCAGGGTGAGCTGCACACAGTGGACTTCCTGATTGGGCACACCACCTCAGTGCTAACAGTATAACAGTATAACTCATGGTTCATAAGCATAGGGTTACTGCATGCAATAGCTGTAGGATCAGCAGAGGCATTCAGGGCAGCAAGAGGGACATGAATTAGGATACTTAGATTATGCCTTCCAACGCCCCTGTGATAATGTGCATTTGCTGAAGCATACCTTCACTCCTGACGTCATTTCCTGTCACAACTTGTGGACTTGTTTATGTGCTGTTGGGAGTTTTGTTGCTAGCGTTACTTTGCTACCTGCCAACTTTACGTTTTTTATTTTAATTGACTGTTTATATTTTTATTTTTTCCCTCGCTCAACTTTTTTCATTCAACTTTTTCACCCTGCATGCTTTATCTGGACATGGTTCTACAGGACCTCCAACAGCTAAAGCTTAGTAGCAACATTAACATGATGCCTTCTAATTGCAGTCGCTGTACTCATAATACACAGGAGAACGATCGCCTTATGGTGAGGATAGCTGTGCTACAAGCCCAGCTTCAGACACAATAGTTAGGCAAGGGTAATTTAATTGAAGGAAAGGATGAAACAGCGTCTGTGCCACAAATAAGTACAGATAGTAGTATCTGATGGTGCTGGCTAAGGCTAAAACTGGCAAATGTAGAGAGTATAGGGATATTGTTATCCACGTTAGCACCAACGATGTTAAGCTGAAAAAGTCAGAGGTCACCAAGTGCAACATTGCGGCAGTGTGTAAATCAGCTAGAAAGATGTGTCGGCTTCAAGTAATTGTCTCTGGTCCCCTCCCAGTTAGGGGGAGTGATGAGCTCTATAGCAGTCTCACAACTCAATCGCTGGTTGAAAACTGTTTTCTACCCATCCCAAAAGATAAAATTTGTAGATGATTGGCCCTCTTTCTGGGACTCACCCACAAACAGGACCAAGGCTGGCCTGCTGAGGAGCCTGCCAGCTTAGTGGAGTCTGCCACTAGCACAGTCAGTGTAGTCAGCTCAGCTATCCCCACTGAGACCGTGTCTGTGCCTCGATCTAAGTTGGGCAAAACTAAACATGGCGGTGTTCACTTTAGCAATCTCACTAGAATAAAGCCCTCCTCCATTCCTGTCATTATTGAAAGAGATTGTGATATCTCACATCTCAAAATAAGCCTGCTTAATGTTAGATGCCTCACTTCCAAGGCAGTTATAGTCAATTAACTAATCTTGATGTGATTGGCCTGACTGAAACATGGCTTAAACCTGATGAATTTACTGTGTTAAATGAGGCCTCTCCTCCTGGTTACACTAGTGACCATATCCCTCAAAGGCGGAGGTGTTGCTAACATTTACGATACCAAATTTTAATTTACAAACTGTGTTTTTGTCTTTTGAGCTTCTAGTCATGAACTCATTCAGCCTATTCAATCACTTTTTATAGCTACTGTTTACAGGCCTCCTGGGCCGTATACAGCGTTCCGCACTGAGTTCCCTGAATTCCTGTCGGACCTTGTAGTCACGGCAGATAATACTCACATTTTTGGTGACTTTAATATTTACATGGAAAAGTCCACAGACCCACTATAAAAGGCAATCGGAGCCCTCATCGACTCAATGGGTTTTGTCCAACATGTCTCCGGACCTACTCACTGTCACAGTCATACTCTGACCTAGTTTTGTCCCATGGAATAAATGTAGTTGATCTTAATGTTTTTCCTCATAATCCTGGACTATCGAACCATCATTTTATTATGTTTGCAATCGCAAAAAAATAGTCTGCTCAGACCCCAACCAAGGATCATCAAAAGCCGTGGTATAAATTCTAAGACAAGCCAAATATTCCTAGATGACCTTCCAGACTCCCTCCACCTACCCACGGACGTCAGAGTACAACAATCGGTTAACCACCTAACTGAGGAACTTAATTTAACCTTGCTTAATACCCTAGATGCAGTCGCACCCCTAAAAACAAAAAACATTTGTCATAAGAAACTAGCTCCCTGGTATACAGAAAATGACTTGGTGCTGCCTATCTTGGCCAGGGCGCTATTGAAAAAGAGATTTTAAAGCTCAATGAGCCTGGTTAAATAAAGGTTAAATAAAATAAATAAAAATATCCGAGCCCTGAAGCAAGCGTCCAGAAAATTGGAACGGAAATCACGCTACACAAAACTGGAAGTCTTTAGATTAGCTTGGAAAGACAGTTTATTTTTATTTATTTTTATTTCAGCTTTATTTAATCAGGTAGGCCAGATGAGAACAAGTTCTCATTTACACCTGCGACCTGGATTAAGCAAAGCAGTGAGGCCCAAACAACAACAAAGAGTTAAACATGGAATAAACAAACACACAGTCAATAACACAATAGGAAAAAAATGGGGGAAAAAGTACCGTGCAGTATCGAAGAGCCCTCACTACTGCTCGATCATCCTATTTTTCCAACTTAATTGAGGAGAATAAGAACAATCCTAAATGTATTTCTGATACTGTCGCAAAGCTAACTAAAAAGCAGCATTCCTCAAGAGAGGATGGTTTTCACTTCAACAGTGAAAAATTCAAAACTTCTTTGACGAAAAGATCATGATCATTAGAAAGCAAATTTCGGCCTCCTCTTTAAATCTGCGTATTTCTCCAAAGCTTAGTTGTCCTGAGTCTGCACAAAGCTTCCAGAACCTAGCATCCATGGAGACTCTCAAGTTTTTTAATACTATATCTCTTGACACATTAATGAAAATAGTCATGGCCTCTAAACCTTCAAGCTGCATACTGGACCCTATTCCAACTAAACTACTGAAAGAGCTGCTTCCTGTGCTTGGCCCTCCTATGTTGTTCATAGTAAACAGCTCCCTATCCACTGGATGTGTACCAAACTCACTAAAAGTGGCAGTAACAAAGCCTCTATTGAAAAAGCCAAACCTTGACCCAGAAAATATAAAAAACTATCGGCCTATATCAAATCTCCCAAACATCTAAAAGATGTTAGAAAAAGCTGCTGCACAGCAACTCACTGCCTTCCTGAAGACAAACAATGTATATGTAACGCTTCAGTCTGGATTTAGACCCCATCATAGCATTTCTCCACTGGCATTCTCTGCCTCTAACCTTACTACGGGGGCTGAGTCTTACTCGGCCTTGTCTCAGGGTAGTAAGTTGGTGGTTGAAGATATCCCTCTAGTGGTGTGGGGGCTGTGCTTTGGTAAAGGGTGTGGGGTTATATCCTGCCTGGTTGGTACTGTCCGGGGGTATAGTCGGACGGGGCCACAGTGTCTCCCGACCCCTCATGTCTAAGCCTCCAGTAATTATGCTGCAATAGTTTATGTGTCGGGGGGCTAGGGTCAGTCTATTATATCTGGAGTGTTTCTCCTGTCTTATCCTGTGTCCTGTGTTAATTTAAGTATGCTCCCTCTAACTCTCTCTTTCTCTTCTCTTGGAGGACCTGAGCCCTAGGATGATGCCTCAGGACTACCTGGCCTGATGACTCCTTGCTGTCCCCAGTCCACCTGGTCGTGCTGCTGCTCCAGTTTCAACTGTTCTGCCTGCGGCTATAGAACCCTGACCTGTTCACCGGATGTGCTACCTTGTCCCGGACCTGCTGTTTTCGACTCTCTCTATCTCTACCGCCCCTGCTTTCTCTAACCCCGAATGATCGGCTATGAAAAGCCAACTGACATTTACTCCTGAGATGCTGACAACCACTGTGATTATTATTATTATTTGACCCTGCTGGTCATTTATGGAATGCTTGAACATCTTGGTCACATACTGTCATAATCTCCACCCGGAACTGCCAAAAGAGGACTGGTCACCCCTCAGAGTCTGGTTCCTCTAGGTTTTTTTTCTAGGTTCCTGTCTTTCTAGGGAGTTTTTCCTAGCCACCATGCTTCTACATCTGCATTGCTTGCTGTTTGGGGTTTTAGGCTGGGTTTCTGTATAGCACTCGGCTGATGTAAAAAGGGGTTTATACTTACATTTGATTGATTATGACAACTCAGCTGTCACGACTTCTGCCAAAGTCTGTCCCTCTCCTTGTTCGGGCGGCGTTCGGCGGTCGTTTGTATTTGGTCAAGTGTGTTTGTTACCTTGTGCCTTTATTTTTGAGAAAGTATGTTGCTCACTCATTTTGCTCACCTGCGCCTGCACCAGCTACACTCACCTTCTGACATCAGCGACACAATTGTAGGGATTAAATGAGCTGGGCTTGGGTCAGATCCCAAACACATTGATCAAAAGATATTAGATTTGGTAAGTGGGCTCCTATAAGATAATTTACAGTTTCCACCCAGCAATGTTACAGTATTGATGTCAACACCTTTGAAAGAAAAAATATTTGTGGAGCTACAGCACAGCCATGTGAAGAAAATAAAGAGAATTGCATACTGTGATACAGTACGTATGTGTGTGTGTGTGTGTGTGTGTGATTCTGGTCATGTACAGTACAGGGGATGTGGTTTCCAGAACATCAAAGAGGTTACAGGTTGGAATAATTGGATACCCGCCCAACACCCCCACTGGCCCCCCACCCTGCTCCCTCTCAACGCTTCTCCACCCTCTATCCGCAGCCCCCAGCCTCCTCCATACCCCCATCCCATTTCCCCTTGTGCTAGGGTTACAGGAATAGACACCTCACACCTCAACCTCGTTTAGGTACACTTATGTACTTTTTTCAGAGCTGAGCTGACACCTGTCTTCTCCATTAAAGAAAGAAATCAGCCCTTCATATTCTAAAAATATGTGGCAAGAATGTAACTGATATAACTACCGCGCCACTGCTCTATAATTAATGTGGTCACAATTACAGCTGGAGAGAGAAATCTGATGTTCTCTCTCTCCACTTTCTCTCTTTCTCTCTCTCTCTCTCTCTTGTTCGCTCCTTCTCTTTCTGAAGCATATTCCTAACTAGCAACCCGATCATCCCAGGGAGAGCTGTGAAAATAAAAATAGAAACACAGTATCAAACGTTCAAACCGACGCCATTAGAGATCTGACAGCTGCCGACAGTAATTAGCTGTCAAACGGCTCTCTCCATGCTGCTATAGAAATCTACCGTATACCTTCCTACCAACAGTTCAATATCATCTAGTATTGTTGCTATAGAAACCTACCGTATACCTTCCTACCAACAGTTCAATATCATCTAGTATTGTTGCTATAAAAATCTACCGTATACCTTCCTACCAACAGTTCAATATCATCTAGTATTGTTGCTATAGAAACCTACCGTATACCTTCCTACCAACAGTTCAATATCATCTAGTATTGTTGCTATAGAAAGCTGCCGTATACCTTCCTACCAACAGTTCAATATCATCTAGTATTGTTGCTATAGAAACCTACCGTATACCTTCCTACCAACAGTTCAATATCATCTAGTATTGTTGCTATAGAAACCTACCGTATACCTTCCTACCAACAGTTCAATATCATCTAGTATTGTTGCTATAAAAATCTACCGTATACCTTCCTACCAACAGTTCAATATCATCTAGTATTGTTGCTATAGAAACCTACCGTATACCTTCCTACCAACAGTTCAATATCATCTAGTATTGTTCAGGACTGACAGCAGTCTGTGTTCATTACTTCACCTTGATTATGGTGAGTATGGCTAAGCAAAAGAAGAATGGCTGAAAAACTTGGAAACCAATCAATCCGCCATTATTAACACAATGGAAAAATCTAATAATTTATTATTGAAATATTGAAATAGCAAAGGAGACAGAGAAAAACAAATTGGTACAATTTAAGGCCACAAACAATGATGCAGGCACTAGGAATCGGGGTGTAAGCATGTGGGCCTGGGCATATGAGATGTGGTCATTGTTTGTGTGAGTAAGTAAGTTGTTGTTCGTATATGTTTGTATTTGGTGTGGGAAATAAAGAAAAAAATATTAGAAAAAAATAAAAAAGAGAATGTTAGATGATTTTCAAAATGTACACTAACCTTTCAAAAGTTTGGGACCACTTAGAAATGTCCTTGTTCTTGAAAGAAAAGCATTTTTTTTGTCCATTAAAATAAC
Organism: Oncorhynchus mykiss; assembly: GCF_057628025.1. Classification (NCBI taxonomy): domain Eukaryota; kingdom Metazoa; phylum Chordata; class Actinopteri; order Salmoniformes; family Salmonidae; genus Oncorhynchus; species Oncorhynchus mykiss. The sequence continues at coordinate 27,301,416 of NC_143051.1, forward strand.
ATCAAAATGATCAGAAATATAGTGTAGACATTGTTAATGTGGTAAATGTCTATTGTAGCTGGAAACGGCAGATTTTTTATGGAATATCTACATAGGCGTACAGAGGCACTATATCAGCAACCATCACTCCTGTGTTCCAATGGCACGTTGTGTTAGCTAATCCAAGTTCATAATTTTAAAAGGCTAACTGATCATTAGAAAACCCTTTTGCAATTATGTTAGCACATTGGTCCAATTTTCAAAACTGTTGTTCTGATTAAAGAAGCAATACATCTGGCCTTCTTTAGACTAGTTGAGTATCTGGAGCATCAGCATTTGTGTGTTCGATTGCAGGCTCAAAATGGCCATAAACAAAGGACTTTATTCTCAAACTCGTCAGTCTATTCTTGTTCTGAGAAATTAAGGCTATTCCATGTGAGAAATTGCCAAGACACTGAAGATCTCATACAACTGGCTCTAACCAAAATAGAAAGAGGAGTGGATGGCCCCGGTGCACAACTGAGCAAGAGGGCAAGTACCCGCAACTAGTACACGCAAAACACCAGTCTCAACGTCAACAGTTAAAAGGTGACTCCGGGATGCTGCCCTTCTAGGCAGAGTTCCTCTGTCCAGTGTCTGTGTTCTTTTTCCCATCTTCATCTTTTCTTTTTATTGGCCATTCTGAAATATGGCTTTTTTTTTGTTGCAACTCCCGGTGTCGCCTCTTCACTGTTGACGTTGGGACTGGTGTTTTGCAGGTACTGTTTAATGAAGCTGCCTGTTGAGGACTTGTGAGGCGTCTGTTTCTCAAACTAGACACTCTAATGTACTTGTCCTCTTACTCAGCTGTGCACTAGGGCCTCGCACTCCTCTTTCTATTCTGGTCAGGGCCAGTTTGCGCTCTTCTGTGAAGGGAGTAGTACATAGCTTTGTACGAGATTTTCAGTTTCTTGGCAATTTCTCGCAAGGAATAGCCTTTTTTTTTCAGAACAAGAATAGACTGATGAGTTTCAGAAGAAAGTGCTTTGTTTCTGACCATTTTGAGCCTGCAATCGAATACACAAATGCTGATGCTCCAGATACTCAACTAGTCTTAAGTAGGCCATTGCTTCTTTAATCAGGAGAACACTTTTCAGCTGTGCTAACATCATTGCAAAAGGGTTTTCTAATGATCAATTAGCCTTTTAAAATTATAAACTTGGATTAGCTAACACAACGTGCCATTGGAGCACAGGCGTGATGGTTTCTGATAATGGGCCTCTGTATGCCTTTGTAGATATTCCATAAAAACTGAATAGGCAATAGGGTGACATTTGGGATGCAGCATCTGGCTTTTTCTGAGAAAGGTGGTTACCAACATTTACTCAACGCCATCAGTAATGGTTCAGATTCTTAAAGAAGTATCACAATTAGGACGTTTGTTGATGACATATGTGACGCACTGCATATAATAGTATTTGTTTATCATAGGAACACTATATTCAACGGAAAAGTCAGTTTTTAGTCACACAGACCTTTGTCAGAGAATGAATATCAAAATACAAACTTGGTTTTGTGTCTGACACTGGTAGGATCTGTCCATGTACCATGTATGGATTACAAGTATTATGCATTAACATTGAACCCACACATGGTTAGAGGCATTTATATTGACTGGATGGGTGTTTCTGCTTTGTTTTAAGTGATGATATTCATACATAATTCAACCATCAGGTTTGACACACACACACACGCACGCACGCACGCACGCACGCACGCACGCACGCACGCACACACACACACACACACACACACACACACACACACACACACACACACACACACACACACACACACAGGGAGCAGAGCAGAATCTGCAGCTGTGGTCCATGTCACCGTCCTGTCAGAAAATGATCCATCAATAATCTCATTAACATTCTAAAGGCTTGTCCCGAACGGCACTGTATTCCCTGTATAGGGCACTATATCTGACCAGACGTTGTGCATTATATTGGGAATAGCTTACCATTTTGGATACACCCTAAAATTTAGAAGGTGAAAATTATGCTACGCTGAATTAGACTGGGATTGGGTGGACTGACACACACACACACACACACACACACACACACACACACACACACACACACACACACACACACACAGTGTCTTATTACACAAGCATAATTAGGCTGCTGTGACAGTTCCTTGTTGTTGGTGTCCTCACAGAGAACTTTGCGATAGTCAAGGGGGTTAAGGCATTGTCAGCATCTTAAATGACACCCTATTCCATATTTAGTGTACTATTTTAGATCAAAATGTGTGTTCTGTATGGGGAATAGGGTAACATTTAGCACGCAGGCATTGTGTGTGTCTTCTGCTGTCTTGTTGCTGTTGTACAAAATCAATGATTCGTAAAGAGGGTTTAATGACCCAGAACACTACAGCAAAATCTTGGTGTCAGGAAGACACGCTAGCAAGAAATAGAGCAGAGCCCACTCCCACTCCCACACAGTCAAGTGGACAACAACTCCACTCAATACAGCTATAGGCCTACATTGTCAAATTGACTTTAACTACCCTCAACACACTTGTACACAGTGCGGTGGACATCTATCCAATCCAGAACATCAACATATGCTCCATCTAACATGCTAGCATGTACACACACACACACTCACTCACTCACTCACTCACATACTCGCTCAATCACTCAGACATACTCATAAACACATAAGCACATAGTCTTGCGGGCACACAAACAATCAAACCAACAAGCAGTCAACCCATATTCAATAATTACTGAGGGCCTGTTATGCACAGTGATGGGAATCAATAGCCTGGTGAGTTTCCCACACGGTAGATGCCACACACACACCCTGGAGGAGCAGGGAGAGGGCTGGCGCACGCTGCACAATGTGCAAAGGGATTAGAGAGATGTGTTAGTGCTCTAGCTGGCTACTTCCTCTTGCTAGAGGCGTGTGTGTGTGTGTGTGTGTGTGTGTGTGTGTGTGTGTGTGTGTGTGTGTGTGTGTGTGTGTGTGTGTGTGTGTGTGTGTGTGTGTGTGTGTGTGTGCGTAGCTGGAGGGGTGCCGTACTGCTGGAGTAAATGATGAGAGCTTGTATTGTTGCCTTCTCCTCCTGGCTGTCCTGCTGAGCTGCAGAGGCTCAGAGTACACACTGCTTTTAAGATCAGGTATGAGTTCCAAATGGCACCCTATTCCATATATAGTGCACTACATTTGAACAGGGCCATAGGGCTCTGGTAAAAAGCAGTGAACTATGGAGGGAATAGGGTTCCATTTGAGATCCACCGCAACAGAATACCTCATGGTCACAACATTCTTACTTTTCCATACTGTTGTTGTCGTTGTATTTGCCATGTTTTGAAGATGTACGATTTATCTGCTTGTTTTTACTGTCTTATCTGGCATATTGTTTGTTGAGAACGTGAGTTTGATCTATTATTACTACAGTATGGTCTGAACATTTTACAAACTTGAAATCTTTATTCTTACTGCCTCCATAATACCAAACACTGAGTTGTTCTGATTAACCAGCAACACAGTAGCCTGTACAGAATCCAGTGTAATGATGTCAGGCTGATGTTCAGATTGGAGATTGATTGAAACAAACCACTGACCTCCAGACAACCTCCATACAACCTCCATAAACACTACATTGCGTCCAGTTTTCAACCAGGAACTTACGTCACTATAACACTGCATGCCAAATCTGGTAACTCAGCTGCAGGAACATTGCAAGCAGCCTCATTAAAAAACATTTATCTTGAATCTCGACCCAGATTGCCTGACCTGTGTCTGAATCTGATGATAACATACGTTACGAAGAAATTGTATTTTTGTACTCTCTCGCTCGGATGAGAACCACCAATGCCTCTCTCCTGCTTTCTGATCACAACCCTGCAATGCCATACCTGGTCCCTCTGTCCCTGTGTCTTCAGTCTGCAGTCTGCATGGAGGATGTAGAGTCAGGTCCAACATTATTGGCACCCTTGATAAAGGTGAGCAAAAAAGACTGTATAGAATAAATAATAATGAGATTTTTTTTCATTTTTTTATTTCACCTTTATTTAACCAGGTAGGCTAGTTGAGAACAAGTTCTCATTTGCAACTGCGACCTGGCCAAGATAAAGCAAAGCAGTGTGACACAGACAACAACACAGAGTTACACATGGAGTAAACAATAAACAAGCCAATAACACAATAAACAAATCAATGACACAGTAGAAAAAAGAAAGTATATATACAGTGTGTGCAAAAGGCATGAGGAGGTAGGCAATAATAGGCCATAGGAGCGAATAGTTACAATTTAGCAGATTAACACTGGAGTGATACATGAGCAGATGATGATGTGCAAGTTGAAATACTGATGTGCGAAAGAGCAGAAAAGTAAATAAAATAAAAACAGTATGGGGATGAGGTAGATAGATTGGGTGGGCTCTTTACAGATGGACTATGTACAGCTGCAGCGATCAGTTAGCTGCTCAGATAGTTGATGTTTAAAGTTGGTGAGGGAAATAAAAGTCTCCAACTTCAGCGGTTTATGCAATTCGTTCCGGTCACTGGCAGCAGACAACTGGAACGAAAGGCGGCCAAATGGGGTGTTGGTTTAGGGGATGATCAGTAAGATTTACCTGATGGAAGGTGTGCCAATGGGTGGGTGTTGTTATCGTGACCAGTGAACTGAGATAAGGCGGAGCTTTACCTAGCATAGACTTTTCGATGACCTGGAGCCAGTGGGTATGGCGACGAATATGTAGCGAAGGCCAGCCGACTAGAGCATACAGGTCGCAGTGGTGGGTGGTATAAGGTGATTTGGTACCTAACGGATGGCACTGTGATAGACTGCATCCAGTTTGCTGAGTAGAGTGTTGGAAGCTATTTTGTAGATGACATCGCCGAAGTCGAGGATCGGTAGGATAGTCAGTTTTACTAGGGTAATTTTGGCGGTGTGAGTGAAGGAGGCTTTGTTGTGAAATAGAAAGCCGATTCTAGATTTGATTTTTGATTGGAGATGTTTAGTATGAGTCTGGAAGGAGAGTTTACAGTCTAGCCAGACACCTATTCTAAGTCGGAACGTCCAGGGTGGTGATGGTAGTCAGGCGGGTGGCTGCGGGCAGCGAACGGTTGAAAAGCATGCATTTGGTTTTACTAGCATTTAAGAGCAGTTGGAGGCCACGGAAGGAGTGTTGTATGGCATTGAAGCTCGTTTGGAGGTTAGTTAGCACAGTGTCCAAGGAAGGGCCAGAAGTATACAGAATGGTGTCGTCTGCGTAGAGGTGGATCAGGGAATCGCCCGCAGCAAGAGCAACATCATTGATACAGTATATCAGACTGGATAAAAAAAAAAGTTATGTCCCCCCCACTTCTAAAACCAAAGTTGCGCCTCTGGAAATAGCCTTTGCAAAATGTTTATTTTGTGGTCAACCATTTCTTTGTGGATTTTGATTAGTGCCTGGGGTTGTTGTTTTGCTGGAAGATCCACTTGCGGTCAACTGTCAAGAGTCAACCAGGTTTTTGGCTACAATGTCCTGGTACTTGGTAGAGTTCATGATGTCGTTGACCTTAATAAGGGCCACAGGACCAGGGGAAGCAAAATAGCCCCATAACATCCACCACCATATTTTACTGTAGGTATGAGGTACTTTTCTGCATATACTTCTATTTTTCAACACCAAACCCACCGCTGGTGCATTGCCAAGTGGCTCTATTTTCATGTCATCTGACCATAGCACTGGTTCAAATCCAAGTGCCAATGCTGTTTATCAAACTCCAGGTGGTGCTATGTTCAGACGACATGAAAATAGAGCTCTTTGGCCACACACCTCAGTGGTGGGTTTGCCATTGAAAAAACTGAAGCAATTTTGGACCTGACTGTATGTATGACTAACATGGTTGGGATGTTACAGCCACAGCCCAGATCCCATCCTCATTCATTTCATCGTTCATTGTTCTCATCTTCCACCACAGATTCCTTTCTTTTAGGAGGAAGTCACGTAGAACATGTTGGATGGCCATTTCCTACCAACCAATGAGACACTGCCCAGGATTGGGGCTGGGGAAGCAGCAGCAGTGAGTGGGGGGTATTGAAATCCAGCAAATAGAGCTGATTAAAAAATACAGTTTTATGCAAATTGCCTGCTTTTTCCCTGTGCATCACAATGTGGTTGTTTTTCTGTTGGCCATGGTGATTGTTTGTTTTACAATCAAAAAACATGTAGGTTTTCTTCACATTCTCCCTGGAAATCTGTCCCATTTTTTATTTATGAAATAAACCATAATAAATGGTATGGGTAAGTACTGTATAGTCATTGGGATTTCCCTAAAATAGCTGAACTGTGAAAAGGCTTTTTGCTAAATGGTAACTGTTGTTCCTATACAGGCTCACTCCTCTCAGACTCCCTTATATAAGCCTTATGCAACGTGAGGGCATGCAGGTTAGCTGAGAGCACTGTGGAAGTGCCAAACAGAGAAGGCAACAGTGCACAACAGTGGGAGTAATGTTAAACTGGCACAACAGAAATACTCAAATATTATGTCAAAATGGTTGTGCATTGTAAACTATAGATTAAAAAGACTCCTATTTCCAACTAACTGAAGCAGTATATGCTTAAGCTCAGTTGTCATAGTCTTGCTTGTGTATGCAAACTCAAATGGGAAGAGGTAAAAATAATATGTATACATTTTGACAGAGAGGTCAAATTTACAATTATAGTAAAACGACTTTGACAACAGATGTCCACTGTCTACATTCCATTCCATTTTACTTCACCTCTCACCTTTTACATCCACCAGTGAACCACACATAAACTGGGATTCATTAAAAGGGGTGTTGCAATACCAAATGCACATTTTAAAGGCCATTTCTCAGGCATTCCCTGAAATCACATTAATGGTAAATGCTGCGGATGTTTGTTCAAGCTAGCAAGCTTTCACATGCAGGAGGTGGTGCTAGCTTCAACATGCTACATATGGGACTAGCTGCTAGCGTATGCTAGAGGTGATGCTAGCTATAACATGATAGAGGTGGGGCTACCAGCTAGCTTTAATTAACATGATAGAGGTGGAGCTATCTTAAAAATAATAGAGGTTGGACTAACCACTTGCTAAAAGTGGAGTTAGTTGCCAGAGGTGGGGCTGTTCTAATGGGGGTCACTCTGCTGCTAACATTTTGCCACAGCTCAAAACAGTGATCTGCTTTGCAAACACAAGTGACAAATTGCACCACCAAAAAGCTAGCAATTCAACGGCGTGAGCGGAGACATTTCAAGCTGAGTTTACGGCAAGAACTCTGTTACTATTGCTTAAAGATGTTAGAAGAGGGACTAGTTTAAACATGCTAGAAGTGGGGCTAGTTTAAACATGCTAGAGGTGGTGCCAGATTAAACATGTTAGAGGTGGCTAGTTTAAACATGCTAGATGTGGGGCCAGATTAAACATGCTAGAGGTGGGGCCAGATTAAACATGTTAGAGGTGGCTATCTTAAACATGCTAGATGTGGGGCTATTTTAAACATGCTAGAGGTGGGGCCAGATTAAACATGTTAGAGGTGGCTAGTTTAAACATGCTAGATGTGGGGCTATCTTAAACATGCTAGAGGTGGGACCAGATTAAACATGTTAGAGGTGGCTATTTTAAACATGCTAGATGTGGGGCTAGTTTAAACATGCTAGAGGTGGGGCCAGATTAAACATGTTAGAGGTGGCTATTTTAAACATGCTAGAAGTGGGGCTATTTTAAACATGCTAGAGGTGGGGCCAGATTAAACATGTTAGAGGTGGCTAGTTTAAACATGCTAGATGTGGGGCTATTTTAAACATGCTAGAGGTGGGGCCAGATTAAACATGTTAGAGGTGGCTAGTTTAAACATGCTAGAGGTGGGGCCAGGTTAAACATGTTAGAGGTGGCTAGTTTAAACATGTTAGAGGTGGGGCCAGATTAAACATGTTAGAGGTGGCTAGTTTAAACATGCTAGAGGTGGGGCCAGGTTAAACATGTTAGAGGTGGCTAGTTTAAACATGCTAGAGGTGGGGCCAGATTAAACATGTTAGAGGTTGGGCCAGATTAAACATGTTAGAGGTGGCTAGTTTAAACATGCTAGAGGTGGGGCCAGATTAAACATGTTAGAGGTGGCTAGTTTAAACATGCTAGAGGTGGGGCCAGGTTAAACATGTTAGAGGTGGCTAGTTTAAACATGCTAGAGGTGGGGCCAGATTAAACATGTTAGAGGTGGCTATTTTAAACATGCTAGAAGTGGGGCTATTTTAAACATGCTAGAGGTGGGGCCAGATTAAACATGTTAGAGGTGGCTAGTTTAAACATGCTAGAGGTGGGGCCAGATTAAACATGTTAGAGGTGGCTAGTTTAAACATGCTAGAGGTGGGGCCAGATGAAACATGTTAGAGGTGGCTATCTTAAACATGCTAGATGTGGGGCTATCTTAAACATGCTAGAGGTGGGGCCAGATTAAACATGTTAGAGGTGGCTATCTTAAACATGCTAGATGTGGGGCTATCTTAAACATGCTAGAGGTGGGGCCAGATTAAACATGTTAAAGGTGGCTAGTTTAAACATGCTAGAGGTGGGGCCAGATTAAACATGTTAGAGGTGGCTATCTTAAACATGCTAGATGTGGGGCTATCTTAAACATGCTAGAGGTGGGGCCAGATTAAACATGTTAGAGGTGGCTATTTTAAACATGCTAGATGTGGGGCTAGTTTAAACATGCTAGAGGTGGGGCCAGATTAAACATGTTAGAGGTGGCTATTTTAAACATGCTAGAAGTGGGGCTATTTTAAACATGCTAGAGGTGGGGCCAGATTAAACATGTTAGAGGTGGCTAGTTTAAACATGCTAGAGGTGGGGCCAGATTAAACATGTTAGAGGTGGCTAGTTTAAACATGCTAGAGGTGGGGCCAGATTAAACATGTTAGAGGTGGCAATTTTAAACATGCTAGAGGTGGGGCCAGATTAAACATGTTAGAGTTGTGCAACGGCAAGAGATCAGTTTGAAAAAGTAAAGGTCAGCTATTCATTCATCTCCCCCCGAGGTGGTAACTGCCAGCTCTAGTCATCGCCTCAGAAGCTAATGCTTCTCACCTCTGTGGTAAATGAGTGCTGTGTCACGTTAGATTGTGACGCGTTTGTCTATTTCCTCCCAAAATGTCCTTCATGCTGTCAGAGTCGATGAAATGACCCTGTTTAAGGTTATTAAGCCCCATAAATTGATTTGTCAACACATTTTTCAGGGGACTAAATATAATATCAAAGAGCTGCAGGGTGTGTGTGAGCAATGAAATGAAAAGTGTTGTTATCAAGACTTTTCACTGTGTGTGTGTGTGTGTGTATGTGTGTGTGTGTGTGTGTGTGTGTGTGTGTGTGTGTTTGTGCTGGACATGCACACCTAGGGAAAGTTTAGCTGACCCATCCATTATTACAATGTTAGTGTCTGTTGACATCACCCCTTAAGCAAACACACACGCCTAAAGACTTCTACATCCACATCTGATCCTTCCATATTGCACATTATAGGTGTTAAACAATCCTGTCAATGTATCTAGTGTACCATGCATGCAATCATTTGATGGCAGATACACTCTCCAATCATATCCTAGGAAGCCCTGTTAGGAAGAGAAATCAGAGGCCTACTCTTAAGCATCAATTAACCAGATATCATTGTCGGTGGGACATATTCATTAATTGGATGTGGCAGCCTATTGGATAAGCAGGGTAGCAGGGGTCATGGATGGGGTTGAGGGGGTAGCAGGATTGGGGTTGAGGGGTAGAATGAAGATTAGAGGGACTGATTGATTCTGACGATGCACTTGGAGTCCAGTACACATAGAAGGAGGCTGTAGGTACAGTGCGTTCGGAGAGTATTCAGACCCCTTTACTTTTTGCACATTTTGTTACGTTACAGCCTTATTAAAAAAATATATTAAATTGTTTTTTCCCCTCATCAATCTACACCCCATAATGACAAAACAAAAACAGGTTTTTAGAAATATCACATTTACATAAAAATTCAGACCCTTTACTCAGTACTTTGTTGAAGCACCTTGAGCAGTGATTACAGCCTCAAGTCTTCTTGAGTATGACTCTACAAAATTGGCACACCTGTATTTGGGGAGTTTCTCCCATTCTTATCTGCAGATACTGTCAAGTTCTGTCAGGTTGGATGGGGAGTGTTGCTGCATAGGTATTTACAGGTCTCTCCAGAGATCAGTTCAATCAGGTTCAAGTCCGGGCTCTGGCTGGACCACACAAGGACCTTAAGACTTGTCCTGAACCCACTCCTGCGTCGTCTTGGCTGTGTTCTTAGGGTCGTTGTCCTGTTGGAAGGTGAAACTTTCCCCCAGTTTGAGGTCTGGAGCAGGTTTTCATCAAGGATCTCTTTGTACTTTGCTCCGTTCACCTTTTCCTCAATCCTGACTAGTCTCTCAGTCCCTGCCGCTGAAAACATCCCCACAGCATGATGCTGCCATCACCATGCTTCACCGTAGGGATGGTGCCAGGTTTCCTCCAGACATGACAATTGGCATTCAGGCCAAAGAGTTCAATATTGGCTTCATCAGACCAGAGAATCATGTTTCTTATGGTCTGAGTCCTTTATGTGCCTTTTGGCAAACTCCAATGCTGGCTGTCATGTGCTTTTTACTGAGGAGTGACTTCCATCTGGCCACTTCACCATAAAGGCCTGATTGGTGGATTGCTGCAGAGATGGTTGTCCTTCTGGATGGTTCTCCCATCTCCACAGAGGAATTCTGAAGCTCTGTCAGAGTGACCATCGGGTTCTTGGTCACCTCCCTGACCAAGGCCCTTTTCCCCTGATCGCTCAGTTATGCCGGGCAGCCAACTCTAAGAAGAGTCTTGGTGGTTCCAAACTTCTTCCATTTAAGAATGATGGAGGCCACTGTGTTTTTGAGGACCTTCAATGCTGGATTATTATTTTTGTACTCTTGCCCAGATCTGTGCCTCGACATAATCCTGTCTCTGAGCTCTATGGACAATTCCTTCGACCTCATTGCTTGGTTTTTGCTTTGACTTCACTATCAACTGTGGGACATCACATAGACAGGTGTGTGCCTATCTAAATCATGTCTAATAAATTTAATTTACCACAGGTGGACTCCAATCAAGTTGTAGAAACATCTCAAGGATGATCGATGGAAACAGGATTCACCTGAGCTCAATTTCGAGGATCATAGCAAAGGGTCTGAATACGTATGTACATAAGATATTTCTGTTTATACTTTGCCATTATGGGGTATTGTGTGTAGATTGATGAGAAAAAAATACTTTAATCCATTTTAGATAAAGCTGTAACGTAACAAAATGTGGAAAATTCAAGGGAAGGACTGGGGATTAGGGTTGAGGAGGTAACAGAATTGGAGTTGAGGGGGTAGCAGGATGAGGCATGAGGGAGCCAAATAGTTTGGTTTTAATCACTGCAGCTCTCTCTCAGGGCCTGAGGGGAGGATGGCACTGAAACGACCAGAGCGCCTTAATGACCAAATTAAGTTAGGTAAATCACCACCTGTGCCTCAGTGAACAGGATAATACGAGTTCAGAGAGCAGGGGACTGGGGGCCACAAAGTGAGCACAGAGCCAGGGGCCAGGCCACAGAGTGAGCAGGGTTGTCATTTGTCTTGTCACTCAGGATGACTAGGCTCTAATGGGGCATTCTGTGTCTTCTTTATCATTAGGATATTAAATCTACCTAGATGAGATATCTTTACCTGTCATTAAACAATGGTTATTTTCCCGAGACAATCATACAGGTAAAGGGTGTTAAACAGGGTTGCCACTTAACACCTTATTTATTCTAATATCGAGATATTATCAAAGTTCATTCTCACATTAAGATTTTAAATTAGGTGTAACAGAACAAAAGTCACACTGTATGCAGACCACACTAAAGTTCCTCTCAGCCAACATCCAGGGTCATTGAAAGCAACCCCAAATATCACTAAGACTGATCCAAAACGTACACTACCGTTCAGAAGTTTGGGGTCTCTTAGAAATGTCCTTGTTTTTGAAAGTTCAAATAACATCAAATTGATCGGAAATATAGTGTAGACATTGTTAATGTTGTAAATTACTATTGTAGTTGTAAACGGCAGATTTCTTTTACGGAATATCTGCATAGGCGTACAGAGACCCATTATCAGCAACCATCACCCCTGTGTTCCAATGGCAAGTTGTGTTAGCTAATCCAAGTTTATAATTTTAAAAGGCTAATTGATCATTAGAAAACCCTTTTGCAATTATGTTAGCACAGCTGAAAACTATTGTTATGATTAAAGAAGCAATAAAACTGGCCTACTTAAGACTAGTTGAGTATCTGGAGCATCAGCATTTGTGTGTTCGATTACAGGCTCAAAATGGCCATAAACAAAGGACTTTCTTCTCAAACTCGTCAGTCTATTCTTGCTCTGAGAAATTAAGGCTATTCCATGCGAGAAATTGCCAAGACACTGAAGATCTCGTACAACCCTGTGTACTACTCCCTTTAAAGGACAGTGCAAACTGGCTAGAATAGAAGCAAGAGGACAGATACTCAACTAGTCTAAAGAAGGCCAGTTTCATTGCTTCTTTAATCAGAACAACACTTTTCATCTGTGCAAACATAATTGCAGAAGAGTTTTCTAATAATCAATTAGCCTTTTAAAATGATGAACTTGGATTAGCTAACACAACTTGCCATTGGAATGAGAGAGAGACACACATTGGAATGAATTAGCAAAAAAACAGAGCAAACTAGAATGCTATTTTGCCCTAAACAGAGAGTCCACAGTGGCAGAATACCTGACCACTGTGACTGACCCAAAATTAAGGAACGCTTTGACTACGGACAGACTCAGTGAGCATAGCCTTGCTTTTGAGAGAGGCCGCTGTAACCTCCTGCCAAATGTATGACCATACTAGAAACACATATTTTCCTCAGATTACACAGACCCACAAAGAATTTGAAAACAAATCCAATTTTGATAAATTGCCATTTCTGTTAGGTGAAATTTGTTAAAGTCATAATATGTTTCCCATGCCAATAAAGCCCATTGAATTGAGAAAGCGAGAGAGAGTGAGAGCGAGGGAGGGAGAGGGAGAGGGAGGGAGACAGAGCTAAAGAGGGAGAGGGAGAGGGAGGGAGGGAGGGAGAGAGAGAGAGAGAGAGAGAGAGAGAGAGAGAGAGAGTGCATGTGTGTCTTAATGAATGCCAAGGCTACAGTGCAGAGTGAAATTGAGATGCAGGATTCCTCCCACATGCTTTATTTCTTAGGTTGCGTTTAGACAGGCAGACCAATTCTGACCCTTTTTCACTAAATGGTATTTTAACCAATCAGATCAGCTCTGAAAAACATTTTATGTGAAAAAATCTGTTTAGTATAAAAAAAGATCAGATTTGTTGTGCCTGTGTAAACACAGCCTAAGTGTCGAGTTCTTAGCTCTGTCTGTGAGACAATTACTACTTATAGAACACAAATGAAAAAGCACCCGCTTACAATAACATCAGATTATAGTTGTTAAATGTAATAATAAGCGTAACTGAAATTCCACATATCAACAAACAGTGCACATGCATAACTGAATGAAAACAAAGAAGATTTTACCGATCAACTAGGGCCAGGAATTAATCAGAGGCAGATTATCGACAAGCACATTACTCTACCAACAATGTGCCTTTTAAAGGGAATTTATGCAATATTCGCAGAGATCGCATTCATGGTAAATGCTCCTGAAGTCCTCTCAAACAGAAATTAGCTTTAAATGACAAGCGTTATATGTGCTTACCTACAATGCACCTTTGATCAAATAACAACCAAAGTCAGATGTTGTTACCGTAGTGCGTTGATTGAGTGGGGTTATAAGAACACACATGATTAATCAATCATGTGCTTTATTAATAGCATACACAATGTTAGTATGAAACAGCTTCAAGACATGACTGTCGAGTGTCGCTTCAGGTAATGAAATACGAGGATCTATTGAATTGGAAAACAAAAACACTTTTGAAAATATTATACGGCAAGCTCAATTGGCAGACTAAAATGATCGTTATTCATGAAGGACCTGTCTGGCAGATGCCATGGCCAATTATGTTTAGCATTTGTCATCATGAAACATGATAGCCGAGGCTGAAGATACTTTCAAAATAAAAGACTTAGGGGGGAGAGGGAGGGGTAGAAAGTGTGCATCCAGCAATATGCTTAAAGAAAACAGGATCAATAACCAATTTGGAGTTAGAAGTGTGGTTCAGAGAGGTTCTGCTTGAGCATGGAAAGGCTATGATACAGTGAGACCCAGCGAATGAAAGGCCACTCAGACAGAGAGATGGCTACACAATGACTTTCAGAGGACAGAGGGGTTCTGAAATGAAATGAACATACTGTAGACCTGTGGTCATATGAAGAGTGCTATATCCACCAGAAATGTTACAATTGGGATGCGGTTAGACAGTGAAAAAACTCCCCAGTCTTCTTTCATAATATCTTTAAACAATGAAAGCTAATTTAACAACATTTCTGAAAATGGATATCGCGTTTTGGTATGAAACTCATATTTCACAGTATGACTGTGTCCCAAACGACAATCTATTCCTTACATAGTGCACTACTTGTGCTCTGGTCAATTAAAAACCAGAATGTACCAAATATTATGGTGATAACTTTCCATTTAATAGGTTGACACACAAACTGAAGATCTGGAGATGATATTTTCATCATGAGGAAATGAAAAGTGTGTCATCTCTCTCTCCACTTGTCTCCACACCACTCAGATTGACATTTGGCTCATTTAAAACTGTGTTGGTGTGACATTTTTTACTTTTCAACTCCCTCACTAAAATCTCACCCTCTCCTTCACACACATCTCAACATGTGAAAAAAATGTTTGCTTTCTATATCTGTTTCACAAACATACAGTTGAAGTCAGAGGTTTACATACACTTAGGTTGGAGTCATTAAAACTAATTTTTCGACCACTCCACAAATTTCTTGTTAGCAAACCATAGTTTTGGCAAGTCGGTTAGGACATCTACTTTGTGCATGAAACAAGTCATTTTTCCAACAATTATTTACAGACAGATTATTTCACTCATAATTCACGGTATCACAATTCCAGTGGGTCAGAAGTTTACATACATTAAGTTGACTGTGCCTTTAAACAGCTTGGAAAATTCCAGAAAATTATGTCATGGCTTTAGAAGCTTCTGATAGGCTAATTGACATCATTTGAGTAAATTGGAGGTGTACCTGTGGATGTATTTCAAGGCCTATCATCAAACTCAGTGCCCCTTTACTTGACATCATGAAAAAGATGATGTCAAGAAGACGTCAGCCAAAACCGCATAAAAAAATGTAGACCTCCACAAGTCCAGTTCATCCTTGGGAGAAATTTCCAAATGCCTGAAAGCACCACGTTCATCTGTACGAACAATAGCATGCAAGTATAAACACCATGGGACCACGCAGCCATCATACCGCTCAGGAAGAAGACGTTTTCTGTCTCCTAGAGATGAACGTACTTTGGTGCGAAAAGTGCGAATCAATCCCAGAACAACAGCAAAAGACTTTGTGAAGATGCTGAAGGAAACAGGTACAAAAGTATCTATATCCACAGTAAAACGAGTCCTACATCGACATAACCTGAAAGGCAGCTCAGCAAGGAAGAAGCCACTGCTCCAAAACCGCCATAAAAAAGCCAGACTGCGGTTTGCAACTGCACATGGGGACAAAGATTGTACTCTTTGGAGAAATGTCCTCTGGTCTGATGAAACAAAAATAGAACTGTTTGGCCAAAATGACCATTATGTTTGGAGGAAAAAGGGAGAGGCTTGCAAGCCGAAGACACCATCCCAACCGTGGGGCAATGGGGTGGCAGCATCATGTTGTGGGGGTGCTTTGCTGCAGGAGGGACTGGTGTACTTCACAAAATAGATGGTATCATGAGGTAGGAAAATTATGGGGATATATTGAAGCAACATCTCAAGACAACAGAAATGGCGCCACACCAAACTGGAAGTCTTCTGACTAGCTTGGAAAGACAGTACCGTGCAGTACCGAAGAGCCCTTACTGCTGCTCGATCATCCTATTTTTCTAACTTAATTGAGGAAAATAAGAACAATCCGAAATTCCTTTTTGATACTGTCGCAAAGCTAACTAAAAAGCAGCATTCCCCAGAGAGGATAACTTTCACTTTAGCAGTGATAAATTCATGAACTTCTTTGAGGAAAATTGTGAAGGTGGTAAATTACATTTTAATGGCATCGGACCGAGGCTCTGCATCTGTCCTCGTGCTCCTAGACCTTAGTGCTGCTTTTGATACCATCGATCACCACATTCTTTTGGAGAGATTGGAAACCCAAATTGGTCTACACGGACAAGTTCTGGCCTGGTTTAGATCTTATCTGTTGGAAGGATATCAGTTTGTCTCTGTGAATGGTTTGTCCTCTGACAAATCAACTGTAAATGTCAGTGTTCCTCAAGGTTCCGTTTTAGGACCACTATTGTTTTCACTATATATTTTACCTCTTGGGGATGTTATTCGAAAACATAATGTTAACTTTCACTGCTACGCGGATGACACACAGCTGTACATTTCAATGAAACATGGTGAAGCCCCAAAATTGCCCTTGCTAGAAACATGTGTTTCAGACATAAGGAAGTAATTGGCTGCAAACTTTCTACTTTTAAACTCGGACAAAACAGAGATGCTTGTTCTAGGTCCCAAGAAACAAAGAGATCTTCTGTTGAATCTGACAATTAATCCTAATGGTTGTACAGTCGTCTCAAATAAAACTGTGAAGGACCTTGGCGTTACTCTGGACCCTGATGTCTCTTTTGAAGAACATATCAAGACCATTTCAAGGACAGCTTTTTTCCATCTACGTAACATTGCAAAAATCAGAAACTTTCTGTCCAAAAATGATGCAGAAAAATTAATCCATGCTTTTGTCACTTCTAGGTTAGACTACTGCAATGCTCTACTTTCCGGCTACCCAGATAAAGCACTAAATAAACTTCAGTTAGTGCTAAATACGGCTGATAGAATCCTGACTAGAACCCAAAAATTTGATCATATTACTCCAGTGCTAGCCTCCCTACACTGGCTTCCTGTCAAAGCAAGGGCTGATTTCAAGGTTTTACTGCTAACCTATAAAGCATTACATGGGCTTGCTCCTACCTATCTCTCTGATTTGGTCCTGCCGTACATACCTACACGTACGCTACGGTCACAAGACGCAGGCCTCCTAATTGTCCCTAGAATTTCTAAGCAAACAGCTGGAGGCAGGGCTTTCTCCTATAGAGCTCCATTTTTATGGAACGGTCTGCCTACCCATGTCAGAGACGCAAACTCGGTCTCAACCTTTAAGTCTTTACTGAAGACTCATCTCTTCAGTGGGTAATATGATTGAGTGTAGTCTGGCCCAGGAGTGGGAAGGTGAACGGAAAGGCTCTGGAGCAACGAACCGCCCTTGCTGTCTCTGCCTGGCCGGTTCCCCTCTTTCCACTGGGATTCTCTGCCTCTAACCCTATTACAGGGGCTGAGTCACTGGCTTACTGGGGCTCTCTCATGCCGTCCCTGGAAGGGGTGCGTCACCTGAATGGGTTGATTCACTGATGTGGTCATCCTGTCTGGGTTGGCGCCCACCCTTGGGTTGTGCCATGGCGGAGATCTTTGTGGGCTATACTCAGCCTTGTCTCAGGACGGTAAGTTGGTGGTTGAAGATATCCCTCTAGTGGTGTGGGGGCTGTGCTTTTGCAAAGTGGGTGGGGTCATATCCTTCCTGTTTGGCCCTGTCCGGGGGTGTCCTCGGATGGGGCCAAAGTGTCTCCTGACCCCTCCTGTCTCAGCCTCCAGTATTTATGCTGCAGTAGTTTATGTGTCGGGGGCTAGGGTCAGTTTGTTATGTCTGGAGTACTTCTCCTGTCCTAATCGGTGTCCTGTGTGAATCTAAGTGTGCATTCTCTAATTCTCTCCTTCTCTCTTTCTTTCTTTCTCTCTCTCGGAGGACCTGAGCCCAAGGACCATGCCCCAGGACTACCTGACATGATGACTCCTTGCTGTCCCCAGTCCACCTGGCCGTGCTGCTGCTCCAGTTTCAACTGTTCTGCCTTATTATTATTCAACCATGCTGGTCATTTATGAACATTTGAACACCTTGGCCATGTTCTGTTATAATCTCCACCCGGCTCAGCCAGAAGAGGACTGGCCACCCCACATAGCCTGGTTCCTCTCTGGGTTTCTTCCTAGGTTTTGGCCTTTCTAGGGAGTTTTTCCTAGCCACCGTGCTTCTACACCTGCATTGCTTGCTGTTTGGGGTTTTAGGCTGGGTTTCTGTACAGCACTTTGAGATATCAGCTGATGTACGAAGGGCTATATAAATAAATTTGATTTGATTTGATTTGAACAGTCAGGAAGTTAAAGCTCGGTCGCAAATGGGTCTTCCAAATGGACAATGACCCCAACTATACTTCCAAAGTTGTGGCAAAATGGCTTAAGGACAACAATGTCAAGGTATTGGAGTGGCCATCACAAAGCCCTGACCTCAATCCCATAGAACATTTGTGGGCAGAACTGAAAAAGTGTGTGCAAATAAGGAGGCCTACAAACTTGACTCAGTTACACCAGCTCTGTCAGGAGGAATGGGCCAAAATTCACCCAACTTATTGTGGGAAGCTTGTGGAAGGCTACCCGAAAGATTTGACCCAAGTTAAAGAATTTAAAGGCAATGCTACCAAATACTAATTGAATGTATGTAAACTTCTGACCCACTGGGAATGTGATTAAATAAATAAAAGCTGAAATAAATAATTCTCTCTACTATTATTCTGACATTTCACATTCTTAAAATACGGTGGTGATCCTAACTGGATAAAATGTCAGGAATTGTGAAAAATTGAGTTTAAATGTATTTGGCTAAGGTGTATGTAAACTTCTGACTTCAACTGTATAAAGCTCAGCTATGCAACGATGCTTAATAAGTATTCATGAATGTGCAGATGCAGATGAATAGCAGTACCAATCTAAGTTCTTTAAGGTCAGTGGAGATGATGCCTCATGCTCTCCAGGGTCAGGGTGGGGGAGTATAGCATAAATGCTCCCACTTATCCACATCATTAAAGATACAGGCTTGAGTAAGGGACAGAAACGGGCCTGGCAGACATACATACTGTACAGTATGCAGATGAGATGGTTACAAAATGTACTTAATACTGAGTGAGTTTAGTTTCATGTTACTATTTGTATTAGATTATCTAGGAGGTGTAAAACAAGGATACCCTTTATCACCATATTTATTTATTATGGCACTTGAAATTCTTCCTATGAAGTCATGTTAAATTATTAACTTAAACTTTATTTGTTTTGAAAGAATATATAAAAAATATATAACAATTATTGTACATTCAAGGCTTCAACACAAACGTCTCAATGAATGCTGATTGTTTATGTTTCTTACTTCGCTCATATTCTTCATCCCTGCAAATTCTTACCAAAAACCTACAGTAAGTTTCCAATTTATCAGGCCTACAGACAAATAATGACAATTTATTTCAAGCAACATCAGAGTTCAGAGGTTTTTTGGGGGGAGGGGGGGGAGGGGGTCAAATGAAATGAAATATGTTGTCCAATGAAGATAAAACCCTCAGAGCTGAGTGTAGATGAATAACAGTTAGATTGGTAATTAATGAGAAGGTATTTTATAGGCTGTAACTAATTGCACTATGATAATGATCATCTTTATGCACATAGAGCCAATGAAATCCCACCTAGCCTGCATGTCAGCAGTATAAAATGACTGTGATATTCCCCAGGTTTACATTACGGGTCAATAGGGAGAAGGTAATAAAGTTCTTGTCTGATTCCCAAATGACACCCTATTCCCTATATAGTGCACTACTTTTGTCCAGAGCCCTGTAGCGCACTATATATAGGGAATAGGACCATTTGGGACAGAACCCTTGTTTTGAATTAAATGGCTGAAGTTTTATGTGAATGAGAGTGGTCCCATTGGTCCAGGGCTGCAGTAAGGTATCAGATAACAGCTCTCTCTAGCGGAGGGTGAGACCACAGCGAGACTTAATATATCAGTAGAGGGAGAGCAGAGCTGGTGTGAACCAAAGGGACTTTTTGACGTTAATGTGTCACAAAGCTGTGTGCACACATCCCTAGGGAGAATAGTGCGGCCTCACCAATCCTCCTCCCCTTGTAACCTCCCTCCTCAAACCTCCTCCCCAACCCTCCTCCTCCTACAGCCTCTTCCAACCCTCTTCCCTCGACAGCCTCCCTCCCCCAAACCCTCTTCCACCTTCAGCAACCTCTCTCCAGATCCTCAACATAACACATCCAGCCTCATTTAATAACCCACTGAGAAGAACATACTGTATATCCACTGGGGACCTCAGACTAGAAACCTCCCTGGCCTTGACTCTCAGCAGGGTTACTACCAGGACTACATCCCAAAAGGCATGCTATTTCTTATATAGTGGACTACTTTTGTAGCAAAAGTTGTGCACTATATAGAGAATAGGGTGCTTTTTGGCACACAACCAACGACTGCTTGGCAATTTAGCATTTTGTCTTTGTCCATGCAGTTTTTAACATGGAGACAAATTTAACTGGACCTCCTAAAGGAGTTAACTTTCTGGATTTCGGCTTCAGTTCTATCCATAAGTAGCTAAAATGACTCCTTTTCTCAGGTCTTTACGACCAAATACGACCCATCGTGTGTGTTCTTTCTGAAGTTGAACCTGTCTTTGATGATTCTGATGGTCTGTGCACTGAGAGGTACCCAGTTTTTGACAAAATAATTGAGCATCTTTGCAATCATTTTGGTCTCCCGCACCGTGAGATGCTTTGCGGTCTCAAACCATCCAAACAGTTATTCACAATATTATTAAAAAACAGAATTGTTTGTGTTAATGGCATTAGGCCAGAGATGACCCATGATTCACAGTGTGTCTAGCTCATTGAGGAGGATCCCATGGGTCTGTTGTGGAGCTCTTTACACCCACAAAAACTTGGCAAATTGGAATATGCAGTCATTTTAATGTCAGAGAAACAATTAAATTCTTCTCAAATATAATTAAATGCAACAAAAATACCAAAATTGCAGATGAACAAAGTATAGGGAATTACTGGTGGTGGTTGAACCCTGTGGGAGTAGTTGTTCTGAGTTCTGTATCCTGGCTGAATAGCTGTAGTGGGTCTGGTGGTGGATGATAGGACTACGCTGACTCCACAGTCATGTGCTTCACACAAATAAGAAAGTACAGAAATATTAATTGTTTTTTTTCTTCCCCCAAATCCTCCCAATTAACTTTTAGTTTATGTCTCAATTCACAAATGTAATCAAATAAAGTGTCTGATTCTGTAACATTGTTCGTCAAGCATAGCTTACCTTCCTTTACTGTAGCAGGATGTCATCTGTTTAAGTCCAGGAATTAAATGTCAAATAATAGCTGGAGAGAGCGAGGTGCTGGTCTCTGCAGAGGCTGAATATTAAATCTGTGATATATTGGCTAGCATCGCTTCACGTCGACCAGCTGTCCCCAACACTCTGGCTGAAGAACAGGCTAATTGACAGCATAGATTGTCACTGTCTCACATAGCAGGGCAGTTGGCCAGCTAGTCGCTCTGGGAGACCTCATTAACATGAGTTAGAACCGTTCTGTCAGACAAGTCTTCATACTGAACCGTTCTCATTCTCCTAATAGAGAAATATTCTTAATGAACATGACCAACTTAATGTCAAAAGGAAAAACATTGAGAACAGACAAAGAGAAAATGAGGGAAACAGACAGAGTGATGAGGAGAGGTAAAGAAAGGCAGAATGAGAAAATACAAAAACAATTGTATGATCGCCTCAGACCATTCCCTGAGCACTAACTCTGGATGTGGTGGCTGTGGCAGAGTAGCTATCAAAAAAAGAGAAAGTTTGACAAGAGTGGCATTCATTTTGAAAACACTTATTGGCATCGCCTCAAAGGTTGCATCTCCCGCTGCCCTCCCCTTTAGCGTCTGTACGCCCACATTAGTGTCATGCCTGGCTATGCCTTTTTCCCTATCCTCTCCCTCTGTCTCCTCTCCCTCTGTCTCCTCTGGAGGAATACACCCAGTGGAGGGGGCCAGCTGAGGGAGAGGACCCAGAGGAGAGAGACCCGGCTGGGACTAATTGGGTCCTGAGGAGGTACTGGGCCTCCTGGTTACAGCTGGGCAGCAACATAGTGACGACTGGATCAAACCTCTGACCAACTGGAGGTTAGATGTTGGCTGGTGGATGGTGGCTGAGCAGACGGACGAGCTGGGCTGGTGTGGGGCTGTACTCAGCGTGCTGCAGAAATGGCCCATGTCTGGGCTGGAGGTTGAGTGTGGACTGACTGGCTAAATGGCACCTTATTCGCTATATAGTGCACTACTTTTTACCAGCACCATATGGGCCCTGTTCAAAAGTAGTGTGTAGGGAATGGAATGCAGCCTGAATGACTGACCAGGCTGATGCCTTTCTGTCCTGAAATCTGCATGTCCTCTCTGAACTCTGACCCTCACCAAGCTTGCCAGCTGCTCTGCTGTCTTTTATATTCACTCTGTAGAAAGACGTGGTTAGATGGAAGCATGTTAAGATGAATGTTAGTCATTTCTAAATCTCTACAGAGTGCCCAAATAAAAGTGCACTTGTAACGTTGGGTCTGTATTCGAGCCTCTTCTTTTAGATTGGGATCTATGATGCTCTGCTGCCTGCAGATAGAGTGATGGCTTGACCTGTCTAGTCAACCCGAAACTGTCCAGAAAATGCAGTTATATCCATATTCTGTCCTTGTGATTTCAACAATGGAAGATGTTGTATCAAGGCGTGTAGTGGTACTGTAACAGCACTGTAACAACGCATAGTACGTTGTATGTGTTCTACTGTATGTGCAATGGGACTACGTTGCTCTCAGAGCTTTCTATGTAAATGTAACTTTGACATCCGTGTGACAACTGGTCACGAGGACCCATGGTAGGGAGGGAAAGAGAGGGAGAGAGTGAGAGAGAGGGGTATAAAGCGTTAGTCATCCCTGCAGAATGGTCGTCAGTGACAGAGACACTAATTAACGCTTTAAAAAAAGAATCATTTCCATGCAGCTCTCCTCCACCTCATCAGTTTATAGCCTGTCGGTCCTCTGAGAGCAGAACCTGAGACTCAATGTATTTCTGTTAATCTGCCATAAGTGTTGCTCCATGTGTAATGTGTATTGGTTTTTGTTCACTATGTTGACCTGTAGCGCTATTTGCAATACTTCATTAATGTAGGAAAGGTGTCTTTGTTTGCATATCAACTATTTAGTGCAGAACAACTGCATCAGGACTGTCACAAGACTTTAAATACTGACATTTTGAAATGAACGAAGCAGTGACTTGCATCTGAACCTGAGTGTGTGGACATAGACTAGAGGGTAGAGATACTTCTGTCCTTTCTGAGGACTACAGGTCATCATAGGGTCATTTTCTATTGTAACTAACCCCTGAAATGCAAGGCCAAGCCTTCTTTTGTCTGGATGCACTCATCAATCCATCCGATCCTAAAGTCACTGGCAAAGCTCTCCCACTGGGGACATGAAGTAATATTGTAATTACTGCATTAATTCTTATCTTAAAACTGACGATCCGCATCAGCCTAGGTTATGTGGTGTCTTATTCTTTGAGTAAGCAACTTAAATGGAAAATGCATATGCCCCAATAAATGATCTATATCTATAGAAATATTTACTTTTCCCAGTGATGTGATTGAAAGGGGGATTTAGAGTTCAGCTGTGATTAGTAGGCTGTAGATTAACTCTGGCAAAGAATGAGAAAAACTAATCTTGTTTCACAGCTGAATGTCTAAAGCTTGGACAGATACAAGACTAACCCAAACATCCCAGAGCCAAATCATTCTTTTAGTTGGCTAGTTCCTTCCTGATTTATTCTGTCCGAGTGATGATGATGAAAAAATCTGGCAAAGATTATATGAATGCACAGGACTTTGTCAGTGTCTGAGCACTTCCTCATTTAGCCTATAGGTCAATAGGAGAGTAAATAAGAGTTGAAAAATAAATGGAAAATATGTAAATTATAGTATTTGGTTCTCTCAGGCAGTATTTGTTTATGTATGGATATTAAACTTTGAAAATAATTATGGGCATATTTTTAACCCAATTGAGATGTCTGTCATTTAGAAACAGAAACTTCCAGAAAAATCTAATCAAATCAAATTGTATTGGTCACATACACGTGTTTAGGACATGTTATTACGGGTGTAGCGAAGTGCTGGGAGTAATTTTAGTCGACATAATTGCTTCTATTTGTTAACCAATTATGTCATATCTAGACCCAGTATATGATACACACCCTGTACTATATTTTTGATGTCTATGCTATCAACACACACCATTGAGTCATAGAAAAGTAGAACTACCTGAAGAAATGGTCCACAGTCAAAATGTCTGGTCCTGTGTGGTAGAACATGACGCTTGTAACATTCTGCAGGACTGTGAGTTCAATCCCCACCACCCATATTATTATTTTTATTTATTTAACCTTTATTTAACTAGGCAAGTCAGTTAAGAACAAATTATTTTTTACAATGACGACTACACCGACCAAACCCAGACGACGCTGGGCCAATTGTGCACCGCCCTATGGGACTCTCAATCACGGCCGGGTTTTGATACAGCCGGGATTCGAACCAGGGTCTGTAGTGACGCCTCTAGCACTGAGACGCAGTGTCTTATCTGGATATCTTACGAGTGTAAATGGATCAGTGTAAATCATCATTATCCCACCCTCTAAAATCATTGATTTGATTTACAGTTGTTTATTTACAACCACGACATAAGAAGCAATTACTGTGTCTTCTGCTCTAATATACCTTAGATAGTCAGATTTCCTGAACTGTTATGACTGAAACAATATTGATGCCTTCTCTAACAAGAACATCTAGAAAGCAGACAAGATCCAATTAGATGAGGTTTGTTCGTTCACACTAAAACAAGAAAATAAGGCTGTAAATGAGCCAGCTTGTCCTACAGAGAGTCTGCCATCAACTCCTCGGGTGAAGATAAAATAAATATACAGCATTAAGTTAAAGCTAGTGACCACATACATCATAATGGAGAG
Source organism: Oncorhynchus mykiss (assembly GCF_057628025.1). Lineage (NCBI taxonomy): Eukaryota > Metazoa > Chordata > Actinopteri > Salmoniformes > Salmonidae > Oncorhynchus > Oncorhynchus mykiss. Next base: position 27,326,535 of record NC_143051.1, read on the forward strand.
CACCGTATAAAGACAAATAGGAGTTTCTCAGGCTGGTCAGGACCTTTTTCTGGCAGAATTGTTCTTTGTAGCAACGGCAGCACGGATATACTGAAGAGGAGGACAGGCATATATGCAAACCAATCAATGGGAAAACAACATTTATAGAGCCAAATTCAAAAGATTATTTACATGAGATTGATATGAATTCATTCAGACTAGACTGCCTTTTTTTGTGTGGAATGCAAGTGAATATTATTAGTTATGATAAACAAGAGATGCTTTCCTGCCTCTTTCTAAACGCGAGACAGGGAGGACAGGACGCTTTCTAGTAACTTCTCTAAGCAAAGGTTCATGTGAAATCCACATCCCCCTGCTGATAACTGCTTTTGAAATCACACCATTCCCGAGGAGAACAGAGACTATTATTGGGCGATTGTTTTGCTCAGTAAATGTGAATGGTTCATTACTTTCATACTAAAAACTCTCCACTGAAAGTAATACTTATCCGTGCACGTTTTATATCACCTGCGAAATTCAATTGGTGGTATGGAGTTACCTTGACCTGTTAAATATTACCTCATTCTACTCTTTCCAGAGGATGAAACACAATGAGGTCGCCATGCCAACGACCATGACACCAGCCAACCGACGATGTAATCTGAGATCTCTTTCGCAGCAGTGACATCATTGACTTCTCCAGCAGTGTTCTTTGGATGTTTTGTTCGTCTTATACGTTTGAGATTTAATATAAGAAGATATGCCATTTATCAGATGCATTTATCCAAAGCAACTTAGACTGGTGCGTGCGTACATTTTCATGTAGGCACGCTCCCGAGTGGTGCAGCGTTCTACCGCCCACTATCTCCGGGGGTGGTCAGGAAGATCTGATCACAATCAGTTCACAATGTATCTTTTAATCGTTTACACCAGTCTGAAAATGTAGGCACAATCAGAATGTGGAAAAGATCAGGACACCGAATGTACAGTATGTTAGCACCAGGCTTGAACAAGGATAGATTGAGCTTCTCCATATGAAGGAATATTTTTTCTATGTATTGGATCCTTCTTTTGTCCAGCTCCTGTAATTTCTTTGGCTGTGCGTCAACCCTCCTCCACTCACATTTTGCCTGTGGGCCTGGACTCATAGTCACATAACAGGATCCCTCCAACATACAGTATAATACTTGCTGGATATTATACAGCTCAGCCTGGATCCCTCTGACATACGGTACAAGCCTGGATCCCTCTGACATACGGGCTCACAAACATGGTCTGTCATTATCAATTGTGACCCTGGAGCAATTAGAATTAAGTTTCTTGCTCAAGGGCCCCTCGACAGTATTTAACCTGGTCAGCTCTGGGATTCAAACTAGCATCCTTTTGGTTATTTACCCAACACTCTAACCTCGAGGCTACCTGCCACCCTGTGTAATATGTAAAACATCCAGTGTGATCCATCTGTGATGCCTGGGTGGTAAAGATAGATTTATGAGACACAACAAGCTATTAAGGAGCTGTGTGTGGCAGGGGTAATATCAAGGAGCTCTCTGTGTGTGTGTGTGTGTGTGTGTGTGTGTGTGTGTGTGTGTGTGTGTGTGTGTGTGTGTGTGTGTGTGTGTGTGTGTGTGTGTGTGTGTGTGTGTGTGTGAGTGTGTGTGTGTGTGTGTGTGTTGGGGGGGGGGGGGGGGTAATCAGAGGGGGAAATGGGCTGGAAACTCTCTTCTTCATGCTGCATTGATTCATCCTTGAGAGAGGAGAGAGAGTAGAATCCTCCCATATTAATACACACCTCATCTACAGAGACCTAATACACACCTCATCCACAGAGACCTGGGGATGCTATCACACTGATCCCAGTTCAGCCATCTACAGGGTTTTGGGGATGCTATCACGTTGATCTGATCCCAGGTCTGCTGTTAAGAGGCTGGACTATCGATGAAGGTCTCTACCACCTGATTCCAGTTCAGGCCTTACCATTATACACATCTCCAGGGCGGGATGATCACCACAGGCTGGTATCACACTGATTCCAGGTCTGCTGGTAAGGGGTCATCAGGTCTATTTTCTCCAAGGGAAATTCAGAGGGAAGGTGTAAATTATCTTCAAATTTGAGAGTGTAATTTAATCTTTAGTTCTTCATCAGATAAGTACATTAAGAAGAATACATAATTCTCATGGCAAGCCACTTTTTCTCTTTCAGGGAGCAATCCTTCAAGCCCTGCAGTGACCAGCGTTTTCTGTCCTCTCTCTCTCTTTCATTTGACATTTCATTTCATTTTTTGCCACCGGGCCCTTTGCACTCTGGTGGTAAAATGACATTGGGGGAGGGGGCGGGGGGGATGTGGGAGTAATGGTGACACAAAGTGGCCCATGAGTACAAAGCAGTGGGTCGGTCGGTTGGTCCATTCTGTCCATTGTCAAGGTTATGGTAAAAAGACCTCTCCCTCCCTCCTTTCCCTCCATAGCCATCAGCTCCAGGCTACTGTTGGCCAGACAGAGGCTGGATTCTTTTTGTCCATGGCTCTGAGTAGGCTGCCATTCCAGCAGAGGGAATGACTTAAGTCCCCCAAATTTATGAAAAGTAGTGATAATTGTTTGTAGCTTATGAGAATCCAAATAAATAGACTACCTATGTACTGACAAATAACCATTCTTAATTACTTATAAACCCATACCTAAATGTAAAGTGTTTAATGTTGGATGTCAGCCACATCCGATTCCAAGCTTTGACACAGACGATCTTTACAAAGTCAACTGCTTGCAAGTCTCTTATTAACTTTTTTTTTTTAAAAGCAGTGATCTTTAATTAATGTTGTGTCTTAAAGAGCTGAAGACAAGCAGATTTATTGAGCTACTCCTCCTATCTTAATTACCTAAGTGAGTTTCCCAGCTTTTGGGACGTAGTTCAATCAGTTCTGAACCAGACAAGCAGAGAGAGACTTGCATTCCGAGCTCAGTGTCCCAGAGGTAATTTAGCCCAATGTTACTGAACTCCTGATCAATCAAATAAATGTTGTCATCCCCATCTTACCATGTTCCATTTTCTTCTTCTTCTTTGTCTTGTTGCCTGCTCTCCTTCTTGCACGCTTCGCAGGTCAGAGGGACGTGGGTGAACCAGATTTGTGCTTTATTGAAAGGAATATTTTCGGTGCTGGGGGAAGTCCAATCCTGTTGTGGAGCGTCAGTGACTCAGTAACTCTCCTCCACCCCCCACCCCCCACCCCCGCATAACACACCTCTCTCCTCCTGCATTCTAATCTGTTAAAATAAAAAGCAATTGAATCTTGTTTGTTTCTGAAATTCAATGTAGATATGATGAGGAAGGCACTGCATATTCCACTACAGAGTAATCATCTGATAGAGAGCAGAGGATAATACAGTGCTCTCCTTCTCGTGGCCGACGTAAGACATTGTTAACCCTCACAAGGCTGCCGGGCCAGACGGCATCCCTAGCCGCGTCCTCAGAGCATGCGCAGACCAGCTGTCTGGTGAGTTTATGGGCATATTCAATCTCTCCCTATCCCAGTCCGCTGTCCCCACATGCTTCATGATGCTTCACCCAAGAAGGCCCAAGAAGGCCCAAGAAGGCAACTGAACTAAATGACTATCGCCCTGTAGCACTCACTCCTGTCATCCTGAAGTGCTTTAAGAGACTAGTCAAGGATCATATCACCTCCACCTTACCTGTCACCCTACCAATGTAAGAATGCTGTTTATTGACTACAGCTCGGCATTCAACACCATAGTATCCTCCAAGCTCATCATTAAGCTTGAGGTCCTGGGTCTTAACCCCACCCTGTGCAACTTTGTCCTGGACTTCTTGACGGGCCGCCCCCAGCTGGTGAAGGTAGGAAACAGCCTCCTTCTGTACTCCCTGTTCACCATGACTGCGTGGCCATGCACGCCTCCAACTTGATCATCAAGTTTGCAGATGACACAACAGTACTAGGCTTGATCACCACCAACAACAACCCCCCCCCCCCCCCATACACATTGACAGGACAGCATTGGAGGAGGTGGAAAGTTTTAAGTTCCTCGGTGTACACATGAAGGACGAACTGAAATGGTCCACCCACACAGACAATATGGCGAAGAAGGCGCTACAGCGTCTCTTCAAACTCAGGAGGCTGAAAACATTTGTCTTGTTCCCTGGAGAACCTCTATGCTCATCATTGGTTGGTAAGGCAACTGCTCCGCCCACAACCGCAGGGCTCTCCAGAGGATGGTGCGGTTTGCACAACGCATCACCGGGGTCAAACTACCTGCCCTCGAGGACACCTGCAGCACACAATGTCACAGGAAGGCCAAAAAGTTAATCAAGGAAAACAACCACCCGAGCCACTTCCTGTTCACCCCGCTACCATCCAGAAGGCGAGGTCAGTATAGGTGCATTAAAGCTGGGACCAAGAGACTGAAAAATAGCTTCTATTTCAAGGCCAGCAGACTGTTAAACAGCCATCACTAACACAGTGAGGCTGCTGTCTACATGCTGACTTAAAATCAGTGGCCACTCTAACAAATTGAACACTAGTCACTTTATTAATGCCACTTTAAAAGGGATGTTTACATATATTGCTTTACTCATCCCATATGTATATACTGTATTAAATACCATCTATTGCATCTTGCCTATGCCGCTTTTTCATTGCTCATATATTTATTTGTACATATTCTTATTCCCTCTCTTTACTTAGATTTGTGTGTATTAGGTAATTGTTGTGGAATTGTTAGATTACTTGTTAGATATTGCTGCACTGTCGGAAATAGAAGCACAAGCATTTTGCTACACTCGCATTAACATCTGCTAACATTATCCAACCATCAGAGGCAGGGCTGAGACAGGCTCTGTCCTAAATGGGCCCTGGTTAAAAGTAATGGGGAATAGGCCTCCTGGCTGGCGCAGTGGTTAAGGGCGCTGTACTGCAGCGCCAGCTGTGCCACCAGAGACTCTGGGTTCATGCCCGGGCTCTGTCGCAACCGGCCGCGACCGGGAGGTCCGTGGGGCGACGCACAATTGGCCTACCGTCGTCCGGTTTAGGGAGGGTTTGGCCGGTAGGGAAATCCTTGTCTCATCGCGCACCAGTGACTCCTGTGGCGGGCCGGGCGCAGTGCGTGCTAACCAAGGTTGCCAGGTGCACAGTGTTTCCTCCGACACATTGGTGTGGCTGGCTTCCGGGTTGGATGGCGCTGTGTTAAGAAGCAGTGCGGCTTGGTTGGGTTGTGTATCGGAGGACGCATGACTTTCAACCTTTGTCTCCCGAGCCCGTACGGGAGTTATAGCGATGAGACAAGATAGTAGCTACTAAACAATTGGATACCACGAAATTGGGGAGAAAAAGGGGTAAAATTCAAGAAAAAAAAGTAATGGGGAATAGGAAGTAATTATGGATGCACACTAGGTTGATTATATTCACAATAGGAGGATATTCTGACCCCATTCCTGTTTCTAATGGACGAAACATTTATTGGACGTTTATTACGAATATACTTAATAACAGAATGTATATCCATGTATTGTATCTATAGGGCCATGATAATAGCGCAGAGAAGAGTAGAGGCTTATAGTTCCGACTAGATAACAACCAGACAGCCAGGCCCCAGCAGGCAATTACCACCAGACAGCCTTGCTGTCAGAAGCTTACTGCCGAAAAGGCCATCTAAACTCCAGCCCCTGCCTCAGTCTCAGCCCCTGCCTCTGCCCTGCAAAAATGAGTCAGACGCGATTCTCTTGTTATTCTCACCTGTAAGAAGAAGAAAGCAACAACAACCTGGTCTGTAGTGCAGATAAAATGCCCCTAGAACATGATACAGAACAGGTAGAAGATAAGTTTCACGGTTCAAAGACCGTTTGGTTGTTTTAGTCATTTCCTGATTATATGAATATAGGCCAGAATTAGATGAAGATGGTTGTTGGTTGTGAACTGGCTGTGATGGATCTGGTGAAGCCGAAAACAATCTCATTTGCAGTATAAGGCTCCTTTCTTGAAATAACCACCCAATTTTGAATCAGACTCCATTTGTCTAGGAGAGACCACATCTGAATAGGGTGCCACTTGGGACAGCCTTGTTTTGATGTCTATGATGAGGACAAGAGCAGATGGCCTAAACTTAATTCAGTGGGAAACAAAAGTTCAAAGTCAGATCTGTGAGACGCGGATGACACCCTATCAAAAATATTGCACTATGAAGGGAATAGGGTGTCATTTGGGACGTATCCAAAGGTAGAATATAGATAAAAGAGTAGAGAATAAAGACATATTTACATTCAAGAAAAATATCTATCTAAGGGAGACAGTAGCCACAGAGGAGAGGAGAGAACATACAATATTAAAGAGATAGGAAAGAAAGACAGCCCTTCCCTTTCACAAACCTGTTTGATGTGCAAGTATTGTGTCAAGGGCATCTAAAGGTAAATAATACCCATAAATTAATGCCTTTTCAAGTTTCCAAATCTGCCAAACTGCCAAGATCCACCAGGACTTTCCATCTGAGGCCTCTTAAAAGAGTAAACCTATATTTATAAACTGACTTCATCCCAGAGTGTCAAATCAATACATTGAAGATTCTGGCATGTCATTTATTTCATAGACATCCCATGTTGTGATTCTCATTAGAGGGCGTGTCCCAAAAGGCAACTTATTCCCTATGTAGTGCACTACTTTTGACTAGAGCCGAATGCCAAAAGTAGTGGACCATAAATGGAAGAGGATGCAATTGAGGACGCAGGCTGAGTCTTATATTGATGTTAAGTCAGAAGTACAGAGGGACAAAGATCATTGTATTTTGTTGTATTTACGCTGAACAAAAATATAAAGTGTTGGTCCCATGTTTCATGAGCTGAAATAAAAGATCCCAGAAATGTTCCATACGCACAAAAAGTCTCTTTCTCTAAAAATGTTGTGCACACATTTTTTTTTACATCCCTCTTAGTGAGCATTTCTCCCTTGCCAATATAATCCATCCACCTGACTGGTGTGGCATATCAATAATCTTGTGCTGGGGACAATAAAAGGCCAATCTAAAATGTGCAGTTTTAAGGGAGAATGCAATTGTTGAGGGAGTTGAGGGATCATGCAATTGGCACGCTGACTGCAGAAATGTCCACTAGAGCTGTTGCCAGAGAATGTAATGTTAATTTCTCTACCATAAGCTGCTTGCAATGTCATTTTAGAGAATTTGGCAGTACGTCCAACTGGCCTCACAACTGCAGGCCACACGTTACCACGCCAACCAGGACTTCCACATCCGACTTTTTCACCTGCGGCATTGTCTGAGACCAGCCACCTAGACAGCTGATGAAACTGTGGGTTTGCACAACCAACGAATTTCTGCACAAACTGTCAGAAACCGTCTCAGGGAAGCTCATCTGCTTGTTGTCCTCACCGGGGTCTTGATCTGACAGCAGTTCGGCGTCGTAAATGACTTCAGTGGGCAAATGCTCACCTTCGATGGCCACTGGCACGCTGGAGTAGTGTGCTCTTCATGGATGAATCACGGTTTCAACTGTACCGGGCAGATGGCAGACAGTGTATGACGTCATGGCGAGTGGTTTGCTGATGTCAACGTTGTGAACAGAGTGCCCCATGGTGTTGGTGTGGTTATGGTATAGGCAGGCATAAGCTACGGACAATGAACACAATTGTATTTATTGATGGCAATTTGAATGCACAGAGACCTTGACGAGATCCTGAGGCTCATTGTCGTGCAATTTTTCCTCCGCCATCACCTCATGTTTCAGCATGATAATGCACAACCCCATGTCGCAAGGATCTGTACACAATTCCTAGATGCTGAAAATGTCCCAGTTCTTCCATGGCCTGCATACTCCCCAGACATGTCATCCATTGAGCATGTTTGGAATGCTCTGGATCAACTTGTATGACGACGTGATCCAATTCCCACCAACATCCAACAACTGTGGCAAATGGAGGTCACACCTCAAAACCACTGACTGGTTTTCTGATCCAACAGATGCATATCTGTATTCCCGGTCATGTGAAATGTATTATTTATTATTAGATTAGGGCCTAATGAATTTATTTAAATTGGCTGATTTCCTTATACAAACTATAACTCAGTAACATTTTTGAAAATGCTGGATGTTGCATTTATATTTTTACTGTGACTAAAAACTTGTTTCTTATTTCTACCACAGTACATTTACACTGTTTTCCCTACCACACAACTTGTTACCGTAGTACAGAAGATCACTTAAGAAATTCATTTTTCTGGTTATATTAAACATTTATTAGCTATGCATGAGGTTTACAAGTGCACAGGACATTGACATGAGGACACAGTAGGTTATAGCATGTGAAATGCTTGCCAGAAGTATAGCACATAAACCAAAAAAACGAGCGTCTTGGGACGTCCTTTCTTCTAAATGACAGGCCGTTAGTGACCTGTGGCTGTAGTCTGCTTGATGCACCTTCCACATGACTGGTGACAATAAAAGAGGAGCACTTCAACATTGATCACAGCGTTTTAATCAAGAGGAGATAATGAGACTTTGAGTTAATTATAGAATTAAAGGCAGGAAGTGGCTGCTAGGTAAGAGCTCATCAACATGATTAAAAGGAACGGAATAGACATCAATGAAAACTAGATCAAAATGTTCCTGTAGCTCACTGGCATTATTCATTGTTGGACATACAGGATCTGACAATAGGTGTATAATTGAATTCTGTTCTGAGCATCACTGTGGAATGAATATGATGCTCAAAATGAGTGAGTGTGTGTGTGTGTGTGTGTGTGTGTGTGTGCGTGCGTGCGTGTGTGAGCGTATATTTGTGTGTTATTGAGTTTTAATATCTTTGTGGGGACCAGAAGTCCTCACAAGGACGGTAAAACCAGTCCTCAAAAGGGGTTAGAGGTTTGGGCTTAAGGTTTGGGTTAAGGAAAACAGGATTTTTAATGGGAATCAATTGTTTGGTCCCCACAAGAATAGAAAAACAAATCTGAGTGTGTGTGTGTGTGTGTGTGTGTGTGTCTGCAGAGCAAGAGAACGCCGTGAATAGAGCTGTCTCACGGTGACAGCCAGGATCGTGACATCCTTTACGTACATTCATAATCAAGTAAGCCATGTAACTGCTCTTACTCTGCATTAACTCAGACAGGATAATCCCAGATAAGCCTTGGCATTATAAGCCACTCCAGAGTGGAAGTGGAGCCACTAGCTGCTATCCCCCGACGGTGATGAGAGAGTTGACACACACACACACACACACACCGCTTCAGTGTTATTGTCCGGGGGCCTGGCCTCAGAGTGAAAAGAGAATCACTTCCTCTAATGGAAAACTATTGTCTGACTGCTACTCCACTGACAACATCAGTTGAGAGGAATAGACATAGGGAATAGGATGCCATTTGGGATGCAGACACAGAGTAGAGTTGTTTTAAACAAGGGAAGCTATTTTGGGATTTCCACTGCCCTTGTGGCCTGTTCAGATGATCTCAGACCAGTTTGGGAACCCTTTGTCCTGAATGCTGTTTTTCTGAATGCCTTTTTTCCTTCCTCTGTATTTCACTGACTCTAGACTATCTAAGCTTCTTGGCATACAATAAGGCACTGCAAGTGAATTATTTATTAATTTGAGTGGATTATATATACGGTAATGAACAAACCAAATGCAATTAGAAGTGTCGTTTTGAGCAATAGGATGTCAGGCCTGTGGCATACTGCATTATTCATTTCTTTCTCTTCCCTTGCAGTCGGGTTACACAGCAGTGGAGGCTGGTGGGAGGAGCTATAGGTGGACGGGCTCATTGCAATGGCTGGAATGGAATAAATGGTTTCCATATGTGTGATGTGTTCGATACCCTTCCATTTGTTCTATTCCAGCCATTACAATGAGCCCGTCCTCATATAGCTCCTCCCACCAGCCTCACATTATGACAGTAAACATCATAATGTGGGGAAGGATGACACGTTTTCCCCCCATTTAACTATCTGAGTCCACAAAGAAATACTAGTAGGGTTCACTGTCAGTTCAGCCTACTTTAGAATGTACATCAAATGTATACAGAGCCGAGCTGCTTCCCAAATGGCACCCTATTCCCTATATAGTACACTACTTTTGACCAGAGGCCCTGGTCAAAAGTAGTGCACTATATAGAGAATAGGATGCCATTTGAGATGAGGCCTTTGTGTCTCTGTGAAGAATAAAATGTTCCCTGGCAGATTCTGCCAGAAGATGAGATACTCCATTGCCGGGCTGGTCTTCTGTCTGTCGCTTTTGAGGTTAGCAGAAGTGTGATACAGGTCTCCCGAGCTATCACAGTGGATCTGGGCCGATTCCGGCTAAGAGTCGGGGCGCTCGGCTGAGAGTCAGATTTGGCCAACTTCATGAGGCTCGAGTCTCGGCCGCCTTAGGCAATATTACTTATGGCTGGGATGCGGGGATTGAGCTCGGGCCGATTCCGGTGTGAGTTATCTGGCCCAAACGTACTTGCGTCTCGGGCCGAATGGGGCTACTCTCTGGCAGATGATTACACGGGTTGCTTTATATAATTAACATTTCATTATTTATTTATTTTTCCATATTTTATCATTGTTTCAAAAAATACAATTAACATTTAAATAAACTTCTTTAAGAGTCGTGTTGAACTAGTATTGTAGTATTTTGATACTTTGTGCAAGGCAATTGATAAGCATTAAAAACTTTGTGGATGGAGCCTCCCGAGTGGCGCAGCAGTCTAAGACGCTGCATCGCAGTGCAAACTGCGGTTCTACAGATGCTGGTTCAATACCCATGCCGGCCGTGACCGGGAGACCCATGAGGCGACGCACAATTGGCCCAGTGTCGTCTGAGTTAGGGGAGGGTTTGGCCAGTCAGGATGTCCTTGTCCCATCGCGCTGTAGCGGCTCCTATGCCAGGCGCAAGCACTCTGACACGGTCAACAGGTGTACAGTGTTTCCTCCGAGATAAAATATTTTGGTAGATGGGTATAATTTGTATGCCTAAAATGTATAATAGTAATATTTAAAATGACTAAATAGGGTAATTGTTGTATACATTTATTTAAATTTGCATCGGGCCGCTTCTGGGGAAATTCTGGTAGGATGCCGGCAAAGACGGCTGAATTCCGGTAGATGGAAATGACCAATGTACTTGGGCCGATTCTGGGCAGTCATTCTCTTTGATTCCGGGCCGAGTCCGACACCAGATTCCGAGCCGATTCAATCAGTTCCGGCACCCCGGAAGAGGGACGCTTCTGGGCTGATTCCTCATTGCTAGCTGGGTCCTATCTGTCTCTATAGAGGAGAAGTGTAATACAGGTTTCCTGTCTGTGGTTCTAGACACTTGGGGAAGTGTGATACAGGTCTCCTGTCTGTCTCCAGAGGAGAAGTGTGATACAGGTCTCCTGTCTGTCTCCAGAGGAGAAGTGTGATACAGGTTTCCTGTCTGTGGTTCTAGATGCTTGGGGAAGTGTGATACAGGTCTCCTGTCTGTCTCCAGAGGAGAAGTGTGATACAGATCTCCTGTTTGTCTCCAGAGGAGAAGTGTGATACAGGTCTCCTGTCTGTCTCCAGAGGAGAAGTGTGATACAGGTCTCCTGTCTGTCTCCAGAGGAGAAGTGTGATACAGGTCTCCTGTCTGTCTCCAGAGGAGAAGTGTGATACAGGTCTCCTGTCTGTCTCCAGAGGAGAAGTGTGATACAGGTTTACTGTCTGTGGTTCTAGACGCTTGGGGAAGTGTGATACAGGTCTCCTGTTTGTCTCCAGAGGAGAAGTGTGATACAGGTATCCTGTCTGTCTCCAGAGGAGAAGTGTGATACAGGTCTCCTGTCTGTCTCCAGAGGAGAAGTGTGATACAGGTCTCCTGTCTGTCTCTACAGAGGGGAAGTGTGATGCAGGTCTCCTGTTTGTCTCCAAAGGAAAAGTGTGATACAGGTCTCCTGTCTGTCTCCAGAGGAGAAGTGTGGTACAGGTCTCCTGTCTGTCTCCTGGGGAGAAGTGTGATACAGGTCTCCTGTCTGTCTCTACAGAGGGGAAGTGTGATGCAGGTCTCCTGTTTGTCTCCAAAGGAAAAGTGTGATACAGGTCTCCTGTCTGTCTCCAGAGGAGAAGTGTGGTACAGGTCTCCTGTCTGTCTCCTGGGGAGAAGTGTGATACAGGTCTCCTGTCTGTCTCTACAGAGGGGAAGTGTGATACAGGTCTCCTGCCTGTCTCCAGAGGGGAAGTGTAAAACAGGTCTCCGGTCTGTCTCTCTGGAGGAGAAGTGTGATACAGGTCTCCTGTCTGTCTCCAGAGGAGAAGTGTGATACAGGTCTCCTGTCTGTCTCTCTGGAGGAGAAGTGTGATACAGGTCTCCTGTATGTCTTTCTGGAGGAGAAGTGTGATACAGGTCTCCTGTCTGTCTCTCTGGAGGAGAAGTGTGATACAGATCTCCTGTCTGTCTCCAGAGGAGAAGTGTGACACAGGTCTCCTGCCTGTCTCCAGAGGAGAAGTGTGATGCAGGTCAACTGCCTGTCTCCAGAGGAGAAGTGTGACACAGGTCTCCTGCCTGTCTCCAGAGGAGAAGTGTGATACAGGTCTCCTGCCTGTCTCCAGAGGAGAAGTGTGACACAGGTCTCATGCCTGTCTCCAGAGGAGGAGTGCGATACAGGTCTACAGTCTGTCTCCAGAGGGGAAGTGTGATACAGGTCTCCTGCCTGTCTCTACAGAGGGGAAGTGTGATACAGGTCTCCTGTCTCTCTCTGGAGGAGAAGTGTGATACAGGTCTCCTGTCTGTCTCTCTGGAGGATAAGTGTGATCCAGGTCTCCTGTCTGTCTCTCTGAAGGAGAAGTGTGATACAGGTCTCCTGTCTCTCTACAGAGGAGAAGTGTGATACAGGTCTCCTGTCTGTCTCCAGAGGAGAAGTGTGATACAGGTCTCCTGTCTGTCTCTACAGAGGGGAAGTGTGATACAGGTCTCCTGCCTGTCTCCAGAGGGGAAGTGTAATACAGGTATCCTGTCTGTCTCTCAAGGGAGAAGTGTGATACAGTTCTCCTGTCTGTCTCTCTGGAGGAGAAGTGTGATACAGGTCTCCCGTCTGTCTCTCTGGAGGAGAAGTGTGATACAGGTCTCCTACCTGTGGTTCAAGCAGCTGCATGGGAGAAGTGTGAGGCTGGAGTGCTGTCTCTCTCTCACTCTTAAAGCAGGGAGAAGTGTTATACAGGTTAATTGTCTCTCTCTATAAAAGCTGGGAGAAGTGTGATGCCGGTCTGCTGTGTCTACGGGACAAGAGTGAGGAAGTGTGATCTACACATTAGCCTGTTCCCTTTACAGTTCCTCTACAGGTGGCTCTGCTACGACATCCCCGGAAAGAAATGAAATGTTCAGTGTTTGGTCTGTAGATAGATCAGAGATCCACACGGAAGTTTCTTAATCTGGTTTCTTCGGCTGGGAGATGTGTTCTCCTTTCCTTTTAAAGACCAAATCGGGGCATTTCTTTCATGTGGTCCTGCCATGTGATTCCTCTGAGAGCTGTCTGGAAGCCACATCTTAGAGTCATGTCATTCGAGCGATGTTTTGTTTCAACCTAAAAGGATACAAAAAGCTATTATAAGCAGCTTAAACGAACACAAAAACAACAACGACAATATTATCAACAACAACAACAAGCTCTTTAATCACTTTTAAGATATTGTCATTGTGGACTAAAAGAGCCCGGCTGCTCTTTGAAGTTTAATGGATTTTTGTCAAAACTAATCAATAAGTCATTATCTCTATGTGTGTTGATGATGGAGAGGAGATGAGAACCCCGCCAGCGCTCAGCTCGCTATCCTTTTCATATGTCTCCAGCTGGAAGGGCCTATAGAGGTTGATTCTGATGGCACGGGGCCCACGCCTGCACAGAGCTGAACTCCTCTGTATACTAATCACACAGACACAAAGGGTGGCAGCGGCTCCGCCTGGCACACACAACCAGGGGGATTGTGGGCCGGTAAAAAAGGGAGGATTATGGTGTGTGCTCTGTTGAGACGTCCAGGATTTCTCCCCAGTCTGGAGACTATCCCAGAGGAACAGCTTTCCTGTGCCACAGTAACATGGGTTTACCATGTTTAACACAAGGTGGTAACAAGCCCTTCAGCCATGTTCCACGGCTGCTTAGAGGCACCACGATATGTTGAGCTCATAATAGGAGGATCCATAATAGGATCTGTGTGGCCACATCCAAACGAGTACCCTATTCATACCCCTTGACTTATTCCACATTTTGTTGTGTTATAGCCGGGATTCAAAATGTATTAAATTGTTGTTTTTTCTCTCACCCATCCACGCACAATAGTCCATAATGGCAAAGTGAAAACCTGTTTTTAGAAATTTTTCCAAATCTATTGAAAATCAATATCTTCTTTACATAAGTATTCACACCCCTGAGTCGATACATGTTAGAATCACCTTTGGCAGTCATTACAGCTCAGAGTCTTTCTGGGTAAGTCTCTAAGAGCTTAATATTTGATTTTTTACATTTATTCTTCAAGCTCTGTCAAGTTGCTTGCTGATCATTGCTAGACAGCCATTTTCAAGTCAATTTATGTCAAAATTGTAGCTTAGCCACTCTGGAACATTCAATGTCGTCTTGTTAAGCAACTCCAGGGTATATTTGTCCTTGTGTTTTAGGTTATTGTCCTGCTGAAAGGTTAATTTCTATCACACTGTCTATTGGAAAGCAGACTGAACCAGGTTTTCCTCTAACATTTTGCTTGTGCTTAGCTCTATTCCATTACATTTTATCCTAAACAACTCCCTAGTTCTTGCCGATGACAAGCAAACCTATGCTGCAGCCACCACAAAGATTGAAGAGTGATACTCAGTGATGTGATGTGTTGAATTTGCCCCAAATATAACGCTTTGTATTCGGGACATTTCTTTGGTAAATTTTTTTGCAGTTTTACTTTAGTGCCTTATTGTAAACAGGATGCATTTCTGTATTCTGTACAGGCTTCCTTCTTTTCACTCTGTCTTTTCGGTTAGTATTGTGGAGTAACTACAATGTTGTTGATCCATCCTCTGTTTTCTCCTATCACAGCCATTAAACTCTGTAACTTTTTAAAGTCACCATTGGCCTCATGGTGAAATCCCTGAAGGGTTTCCTTCCTCTCTAGCAAACCGAGTTAGTAAGGACGTCTTTATCATTGTAGTGACTGGGTGTATTGATACACCATCAAAAGTGTAATTAATAACTTCACCATGCTTTTTTACGAAGCATTAGAAAACCTCTCTGGTCTTTATGGTTGAATCTGTGTTTGAAATTCACTGCTTGAACTAGGGACCTTACAGATACTTGTATGTGTGGGGTGCGGAGATGAGGTAGTCATTCATAAATCATGTTAAACACGATTATTGCACGCAGAGTGAGTCCATGAAAATTATTATGCGATTTGTTAACTCTCTGGGATAGGGGGTGGTATTTTCATGTCCGGATGAAAAGCGTGCCCAAAGTAAACTGCCTGCTACTCAGGCCCAGAAGCTAGGATATGCATATAATTAGTAGATTTGAATAGAAAACACTCTGAAACTGTGTGAATGAGTATAACAGTGAATATAACAGAACTGATTTGGCAGGCGAAACACCGAGCACAATCCATCCAGGGAAATTTTTTTTGAGGTCAATCTGTTTTCCATTGGTTTCCTATGGCAAGCCCGTTTTAATATAAATGGGCTTGCAGTTCCTATAGCTTCCACTAGATGTCAACAGTCTTTATAAATTGGTTGATGTTTTTATTTTGAGAAATTAAGAAGTAGCGTTTCCTTTCTGGGTGTATAGCCAAGTGTACTCAGTTGTTTGGGGCGCGTGACCTGAAGCTCGCTCCACTTTCATTTTATCAGCTATTAAACGCAGTTTATCCCGTCTTAAATTTGATCGATTATTTATATTTTAAAATACTTAAAGTTGGATTAGGAAAGTTGTTTGAAATGTTTGGACAAAATTTACAGGTAATTTATTAGATGTTTTGTAGTCATGCTGGGCGAGTTGGAACCGGTGTTTTTCTGAATCAAACGCGCCAAATAAATTCACATTTTGGGGATATAACGATGGAATTAATCGAAAAAAAGGACCATTCGTGATGTTTATGGGACAGGCATGAATTATATCGTTATTTCTGAGTTTTGTATTGCGCCTGGCGGGTTGAAATATGATAGTCATGTGTTTGTTTGATGGGATGCTGTCCTCAGATAATCGCATGGTTTGCTTTCGCCATAAAGCCTTTTTTAAATCAGACACTGTGGCTAGATTATCAAGAAGTTAAGCTTTAATTTTTTAATTTGGTGTATTGCACTTGTGAATGTATGAAAGTTAAATATTTCTAATATATTTTTTTGAATTTGGCGCTCTGCCATTTCACCGCATTTCACCGGATCCCGCTAACGGGATTTGATCCATAAGAAGTTTTTAAGCACATTTTTACTCCTGAACATATTTAGGTGTCACGCTCGTCATAATGATTGGACCAAGGAGCAGCGTGCGTAGAGTTCCACATATTTTTAATAAATCGAAACTCATAAAACAAAAACAATAAAGCAGAAACTAAACGTGACGCTACTGGTGTGCACACAGGGACCTATCTGTAGACAAGATCCCACAAACACAATGGGGAAAAATATGATCCCCAATCAGAGACAACAATAAACAGCTGCCTCTGATTGGGAACCATATCAGACCACCATAGAAATACAATTCACCTAGATGACCCACCCTAGTCACTATCATGCCCCAACTAACATAGAGAATAAACAGCATTCCCTGGTCAGGGAAAGCTTGCCATTAGGCTTGCCATATCAAAGGAGTTGAATACTTATTGACGCAATACATTACAGCTCTTCATTTTAACTTCATTTGTACAAAATTCTAAGAACTTAATTCCACTTTAACATTATGGGGTATTGTGTGTAGGCCAGTGACACAATCTAACTATAATACATTTTAAATTCAGGCTGTAACACAACAACATGTGGGGTATGAATAATTTCTGAAGGCACTGTAGTAGACTACTTTTGACCAGGGCCCATGTGGTTCTGGTCAAAAGTAGTGCACTATAGCTTTTTAATCTTGGCTAATACTGTATTTGTAACAAAAGCGCCCTGGTTATGTTGATTTAAAAGAGGAGAATTATCCGAAGAATAGCGTGGGTTGCAACTCACCTTCAGAGCTTGGGGGTGTTCGGACCGTGGGCTCTGGCACCAGCCTAAAATAAAGGAAATAACATGATTGATTACAATAATAAAGGTACAGAAAGAAAACAAACTACTGCAATTTAAAGTGATCCAGAACAATTATTTTAGTACGGTTAAAGAGTCATTCATTTTACTTACAATACAACATATTTTATCTAAGTCTTATAATACACTTATTGCACACCAAACTTTCTAGAAATATTACAGCTATTTATATTCTTTTTTTTTTATGTTTATATCGAAGTCTAATTAATCCCCAGTGTTGACTTTTAAACCCCTTCAAGATTAAGAAAGACTTAATAAAGAACAACATATTAAAGTTCATTTTGGTTTTAGTGCTTTATATTTGTCAGTCTACGTTAGGGTGAGGTTAGGTTGGTTTGATTACCTTGTGGAACGGATGGACGGAGGTCTTTTAAAACAGCTACTGTCTGTCTGCCGTCCTCTCAGTGCGGAGGTCAGCTGGGGTTCAGAGGTCAGGGGTCATTTAGAGTCTCTCTAACGGAGGGGCATGGCCAAAGGGCAGGGGCCACATGGGTCTTTATAGACTGAGAGATAGAGGGCCACACCACCAGAGGGGAACACAGGGAGTAAAACAACAACAGAAACGATTTCCCCTCCATACAAATTCCATACAATTGTGTGAAAGCCATTGCTTACATCCAGTAGAAAAGTTATGAACAGTCCCTAGGAGTTTCTCCTGGTGTCACTGCTTGTCGTCATTAAAATGTAATAGCACTGTCTATTATAAGATACTCAAAGTGACTCATTGTCAGATAGGCAAGAGAGACAATACAGGTGCCGATGCCATTGTTACTGTATATGTTAGTGTACTGTACTGTTACCTATGCTGTAACACAATCCGTTTTATTAAGAGATAACATATGACAAAACACACAACATCAAAGACTTAAATCTGTGATTGACATTGTATCAAAACCATTCCCTACAAAACATTACCTGAATTGTAAAATACAAGTATGCGACACAGTTCTTACAAAAATGCTGTTGTTTTTGTTGCTGGCATACAGTTTTAAGATTTTTCATATAAATAACGTTAACTTTTATGCGGTTTGACATGTTATGATATTATTCAGACGCTAATTCTTGATCAACATGGTCTCGCTCAGGAGTCTATACATTCATTACGGTACATAAAAACCTGTATTAGAGTGAGCACTTCAATATTATCATCAGCATCATTCTTTCCAATGTTAGTTTTGTTAGTTTAGATTATAGTGTTTTTCTATTTAGCTATGTAAATACAGAATTAGGCTCTTGAACACAAACTTACTTCTTTCAAAAAGTTTATTGAGCATCAACCAAGAAGAAAAATGTAAAGGGCCTACATAAGCAGAGAAGGTTGATATGCTAATACACTATTTCTGCTCCCAGACCAATTCTACATGGTTTAACGTCTCAAGAAACGGATTTTTACATTGTCTGAAAGCATTTCAGGTTTTTAAACCACTAAAAAAATTATAGATTGGAATTAATTATTAAGAGCTTTACATAAAATGTTTTGTAGCTCTTGAGTCTTTTTTAATTATTTTTTTACTGAAGATTTTTACACAAAAAAAAGAGAAGAGAATGGCCTGTGAATGTAGATTGATTAAAGGGGGGAATTAAACAGAAACACACACGTCTACACACGTTTTAAGATAGGAATAAAACAGCTGACACTATCCACAATGATTCCACACCATGCTTGTATAAGCCCTTTAACACTAGAGAACTATCATTTACAAAAGGAGATCAAACAACAATATGTATTTCAGGATCGTTCTGTTTTCTGATTGGAAAGGTTTCATTTACAAGGGACACAATTGACCAATCACCCCCGGGAAAAAAATATCTACAATACTTCACCTCTCTACAACTAAATCACTAACATATTAAAGTGACCAATCCCTCTATAACCAGGTCCATAGTATTTAGATATCTACTTGTTTAGGAGTGGGTAGATGGACTAAAATATACACATTATTCTGGTGAAAACAGTCTTGATATGATACCAGGTTTTTTCTGTTTTTAAAACCCACATTTACGATTGAGTGTTTTTATTCTAAAAAGGGAGCGTCCGTATAAAATCCATTACTTGATGACACGTCCGTGAGGGATTGTGCAGGTTGTTGCATAATCAGTTCAATATCTGGAGTAGGGCGTCTCTCTGTACACTCCCTTGGTCGTCCGTGCAGCTGGCACCTTGCCGCGATTAGTTGTCCACTCCTCCTGACCTGCTTTATAGGGAAACAACAGTGAGAAACACTTCTACACACACACACTTTTGTGTAACTCAGATGTTTATGTCATTTTTACCCTGACGTCAAGAGGTTATTGGACAAAATGGTTTTATATGTTCCTTAGCCTGGAACTGAGGTAAGCATTCAGCTATCATACTTTAATCAGGTATCAATCCAGTCAAAAATAGTTAAATTATGTCAAGGTTCTGTCTTCATCAGTGAACACAAATCAAGCATCATGGACTTTCTGGTCACAAAATCCTTTGAGAGTCTGATGTTGATATGGCTTATCCAACTGGAACAACAGAAGACTCCCACAGCCTCTGTAGTTCAAACAAAAAATCCACCGAGAAGCTTGTCATTCACCTAGAAGGATGCATTTAGATAATTGAAACAGAAGATCAAATAGCTACTTGAAAAGAGCCAGTGTAGTGGATCCTAGCAAAAGGGCACAATAACCATTAGCCCAAATCAGACCTCATTCAGCCCCTCTGCTGTCTATGTGCCAAGTGCCTGCTGCATCGATGGCAGCCTTTGTGTGATCTCTAGCCAGCAGAGTCTCATCCCCGGAGCAGAGCAGAGGCTCACAAAGAACAGTTTTTTCCCTGACATGGTCTCTGCTGGCAGCCCATAACCAATGGTTTCTAATTAAACCTGTCACCGTTTCTCTGGCACTCACTTTAGAGAGACAGTGACCAAGGTAACCTTGTGTTTAGAGATCAGCTATGTACCATCAACTCTGTTTATCATTTAAACAGCCCCTTCCTTTGAACTGTCAAACACCTCTTTATTTTGACCTGTTAGAAAGCATTTAGTGTGGCGCTGTTACCCGCTGTGTGTGTCTGTGTGTGTCAGTGTGTGTCTGTGTGTGCTTTGGAGGTTAGTTCTTTACACTTTTACACCAGAGTTTACACCAGAAACTTTACACCAGAGTTTACACCAGAAACTTTACACCAGAGTTTACACCAGAAACTTTACACCAGAGTTTACACCAGAAACTTTACACCAGAGTTTACACCATAAACTTTACACCAGAGTTTACACCAGCAACTTTACACCAGAGTTTACACCAGAAACTTTACACCAGAGTTTACACCAGAAACTTTACACCAGAGGTGTAACACAATGGTGTTCGGTTACAAGCCCAAAGCTCTTACAGGCTCCTAGGCTACCTGCCCTATGTTATGGTCAATTACAAAGTTATCATGGATCAAAGAACATATACTGTAAGTCCTTCATGTTGCAGATAGTGTCTCAGTCTGGTGACAACTGTATACATTTACTGTGAAATGCTGTAAGAGTTGACATCTGCCAAAGCAAGAGGAGACCTGGGTAATGAGGTGACATTAACGGCTCAGTGACTGAAACAGGAACCAAACAGTGCTCAAGTCATTACAACAGAAAATAAAACTATGGTTAAAGCTATATTAGAAAACCAGACGTCAAGGCATATCAGTTACTCTATCACTCATGGTTTAAGTACGAATACAGTCGAGGGATTGTGTAGACGTAGCCATGCCTCGCTTTATAGAATTACTGTGTCTTTATCAGACATCCCCCAACCTTTATAATAACAGAATTGTATTTGACATTGTCAGAAAAATGAGCACTGTCCAATGGAGTTGCGTAAAAGAGGTCTAATTCAGTTGTGAAACAGAATAATCATTCAGCAATTATTTTACCATTATATTGACAAAGAACATGCCTCATGTTATCCCATCACCTGGCACCCTGAATAATACTAATGATACGTCTACAACAAATGTGTCCCAAAAATGTATGTGGCGCCTACTCAGGGAAATTACATTGCACGTGGGTTCGAAAACCCTTAGAGTCAACTGACGCACCGGTGCGTCAATCTAAATAACATAAGAAAAAAATCCCCTTCAAAATCCGGCAGTTTAAACTAAAGATATCCGTCTCAATCTACCGCATCTGCTGATATAGCAGATCCACATCTGCAGTGAAAGGTGGCAGAGCTGTGTTTGCCCATGAAACATCTGGAACACAGGTCTTCTCACAAAAACATCAGTCGCTTCCGAACTGGTTCACCTACCTATTTGGACCTCTCTATGGAAAGGCTAGACTCTCACCAACACAGTGGTATTTCGCTCTACAACCCCCATAAGTGTCAGGAGACTTGTCTGAAGAAGATACAGTCTATGTGCCAACTTCTGTTTGTAGCGTCCGAACCGTTTGGGCTACAAACTAATGTAAACCCACTGTGGAAAAGGGGAGATTCTCAGAAACACAATGGTGTTCTACATTTTGCTTCATGACCCCCACAAGTGTCACGGGACTCGTCTGAAGGTAACAGGCACCGGTTAAAAAAAATGAATGAAGATGAAGATAGTTTTGTGCCTACCCAAAAAGAGGTTAAATATGTGTAATAATATATATATATATATTATTTTCTTATATCTCCTAGCTATAGGACAAACACTTCACTTCATTAACACTTATCATGTGTTTTTCAGTGCATTTACAACATGTTATTCAGTGTGTTTCTCTGGGTTATGGTAGTGTAATGAAACAGCAGGGAGCAGGTTTCGAACCCTCAACCTTCGAGCCTGAGGTCCGGCGCGCTATCGACTGTGCCGCAAAAGCATGCTCGTGCGGCAGAGTCGATTTCCGCGCTTATAAATCCAGGATCGTTACACTACTCCCTCCTTTCTTATAAACCCAGGGTAGTTTTATACCTAAAGGGGTCCAAAAATTCAAAATCAAATAGCTAAATGAGCCATAATGTGACCATCTTTAAACAATTCCAGATGTCAGCTAAGAACCCCCCCCCCCCCCCCTTTTAAGAATTAACAGCATTCAAACTGCTGACGAACAAAGAACCACATTGAACAAGACAGTATTCATTTCAACAACATTTTATGTTAATAAAGGAGTTAGTAACTCACCATATGACTCGTATGATTCCTCACCATTATCGTGTCCGTACTCATAATAATCGTCTGAGCTGTGTAAGGAAAGAAAGAGGAGATATGCATCAGAATCGCTTTTTAACAATAAAATGACACGCCCGGCCCTTTTCTTCATAGAGAACAATAGAGGTTGCGGTTTCTACAACACACAGGCATCAAATCATTACCTGGAATGTGAATGACAATAACTGTTCGGGAAAGTGAAGTAATGTCAACGTGAGAAAATGATGTGCAGAATTGATGTACCGTTCCGCAGTATGTAATCATAAAGATATACTCTACATGGCATTACAAACATACGGAAAAAAGTTCACACAGAATGTTTCTTTCATAACTATGCCTTCCCTCTCTTAGAGGATGGCTGTGTCCATCCCCCCCCCATATCCTGTCCCATAACAGAGGATATGGAGATATACTGTATATGAGAGATGGCACCTGTAATGAAAAATAAAACGGCTGTCTTGAATTGTGGTTCATTTCTTTGCTATTCTTTATTTATTTCTCAGCGGTGCCCGTTGACTTGCTGACAGAACAATCGTGTGCTGGCATCATTCAGCATCAGACCTATCATTCAGACCCAGAAAGGTAATTCATCATAAAGCTGCCATAGAGCCGACACTGGCGGCCCATCACAGCTGAGTCCCCCCCCCCCCCCCCCCCTTCCCACCCCCAGCCATTATCACCTTGGCTGATAATGGAGAACAGCAGAACCAAACAAAAATGGCCCCAGCCATTATCACCTTAGCTGCTGTAGGTTCATCTACCTCAGTCGATCTATAAACACACAGCCTCTTAGCTTTACAATTGTAATGCTATACCCCTGAAAGAGGAGAAATATGAGAACTGATTCACACTGACACGCAGCATCTGTTCAGTCAGTTGTAATGATGAATTGCATATCATCAACTCGTAACATAGATATCTCATCTCTTTGTATTCCAAGGCATTACTAATCAAGCTCTGCACAAACAGACATCAATGGCGCACACAGATGATCGTATTATCACATTCACATTAATTATTAGAATATTACTTACAATTCTGTATTAATATCAGTGATGGGGCGGCAGGTAGCCTAGTTGTTAGAGTGTTGGGCCAGCCAGTAACCGAAAAGTTGCTAGATCAAATCCCCGAGCTGGCAAGGCAAAAATCTGTTGTTCTGCCCCTGAACAAGGCAGTTAGCCCACTGTTCCTAGGCCGTCATTGTAAATAAGAATTTGTTCATATCTGACTTGCCTAGTTAAAATAAGGTTAAAAAAAACTGTAGTGGTAAAAAAAAGTAGGTAATGGGTAAGCTATCAACTCCAGTGGGTGATGAAGATAAGAACAAACAACCACCAATATGTATGAACTGTATAATTTGCATTATGATGGTATTTTAATGTAATTCTATATGGAAGATAGGAGATGTTCATATTGAAACATATCTTATTTTTTTTGTTCCTTACTTGGTTGATGAGAAAGTTATTATGAGAACTTAGTAGCCTATTTTTTGCTCCTGCTGAGGTAAGCTCCGAATAACGATAGCTTCCTACTTCATCCCTCTAGCTGGCTAAGTAATATTAGCCAGAGCCCTTCATAAGTCTCTGCCGCCAGCTAGCCTACTTGAGCCGACTTCCTCGACCTGTGCCGCGAGAGGGCAGAGCTAGCCACTTGAGAGAGTGGTGAATGTGCTGCTAAAAAGGCAAATCCGGGAGGCAGATACGGGGAACGCAGTGGAACATAACAAACAAACCCCTGTTCATGATTCCACTCGTTCGCAAAGATGCAGGCGAACTCAGTCAGATCAAGAATATACGTTTTGATCAATGCTGGGAGCAATATTTAGATTAAATAGATTTTCTTTATTGTGTACAAAATATATATTAGTGTTACTACAGTACAATAGGTCTATGACAGGGTCACTTCTCCTCTCCTCTCTTTGGCTTAGTGCTGGAGGTGACACTACAGGCCCATATATACAACAGATCAACACAGAAGGTTGACGTTTATGATTTTCTCATTTCAAAGCACTTAATCATTATTAAACTTTGATTGACAGCATGTTCTTTTGGGGGTGGGACTTAAAGACACAAGCTGACATGAACAATTGAAAATCATGTAAGGGGACAGAGGGGGAAAAACGTCCATTGTTGTGGATCTATAAACGTCTGCTTGAGACATTGTCCAGAGAAGGCATTCATGTTGGGTTTCTTCCCCGGGGAGATCATTGACTTGGCATGAAGATTGCATTGCTCACACAGCTCATGACTCAACCAGTGAACAATAACAGCAGAAACAAAGGCAGCCTTTTTCCTCTTATCCAAACTGGATCCCTGCTAAGATGTGAGTGATTATTTATGCTCTGTGTCCACAAAGAGAAGCCAGACGTTGTTATTCAGAGTGTGATGTTTTCCAATCAACCCTCACAGCAGAGGTACCACTGTGAGACTTTCACTGGTGTCCAGCTGCTAATATATACCTGACACCACTCATCATGGCTTTAGAGAGAAAACCAGAGAAAGAGAGAGAGTGTGAGAGAGAGAGATAGAGGGAGAAAGAGAGCGAGAGAGAGAGTGAGTGTGATAAATATATATAGAGAGAGTAACAGAGAGAGAGAAAAGGAGAGGGAGAAGGAGAGAGAGAGCAAGAGAGAGAAAGAGATGCAACAAATGAATGCATGTTCTCTCTTTCCGTGTCTTGTACACTGTGAAACACCTGACAGGGTTTGTGGTAATTTGATTTCACACCATGTCTCAACACTGGGGTGTATTCTTCCCTGAGCGGAACCCCTCTGAATACACACTCAACTACAAACCGTTCTGCTAAAACGCCCTGGGAAGCTGAGGGGCTAAACAGGCGTCTCATCCTTCCTGTTGGTGTAAAGCTAAAGCCTACGAGGACCAATAACGGCAGTTAGGTCCTCAGAGAGCTGCCAAGTTAAAGCTTTCCCCCTTTAAAGCGACGAGAGGAGGACTCCCAAAGCTGTTAGGCACTTCTAATTTCTGGGATGACATTTTGTCAATATCCTCACACCTTTTCTCCTCTATTACCCTGGTCTGGTCAGTGAGTCCTCAGGCCTCAGGTATGTCCTGAAGGGCAACGATCCAGGTGAAACTAACTGCCCATATGCCCTTCAAGTAAAATACAGGCTGCATCCCAAATGGCACAGTCAAATGCCTCATAGCACTTTTATAGTGGCCCTTTGTAGCTCAGTTGGTAGAACGGTAGCATAGTGGTTTCAATTCCTGGGACTACCCATACATGAAATGTATGTGCGCATGACTGTAATTTGCTTTGGATAAAAGTGATTGCTAAATCACACGTATTAGAAACCATCCATCAACACTTTATAAATAGTCACTAATGGAGTAAACACGATGCTGGGAACGAGTCAGGGACTGAAACAATCCCGACGTACCCAACTGAATTCATTTTTTGTTGTTGTTTTAATCACAAGCAAACTCTGTAAACATTCCTTAACAGCTAATGATAGAGCAGAGCAAGGAGAAACCCAGAGCAATCTGTCTTAAAGTGCTGGCTGGCCTTGACCTTGATAAATGAACACCCATAGCGCCCATTAGCTAACCCTGTCTCGTGATCAGGAATGAGGGACTCTGACTCCAGACCTGCTCGTCCACAAGTATACCTACTGCCTGGCTCTCAGTTTTACAGATATGTCTATAAATGGCTGATCTTAAGGAGTGATTTTGCCGTTTGCGCCGCCACTAAACATATGGTGGTGTTACATCTGAATGATGTAGTACACGTCCCTGGTGGACTTTGCTTTCTTACACAGCCATTACTCTTCTGTTGCTCTGTGATAAACCTGCAGAGATATGCTAGGACATTTAGAGAGGATCCAGAGGTACTGAGAAGAACAATCTATAATCAGCAGTCATATCCAGAGGAGAGAAGACACTAAATATTTCATAGGTTTTCCAAAGCAAGAGGAAGACCATTCAACAGCATATTCAACAGGGTTTCCTCATACATTTCATGCAAATATAAGGGGCATTTTGATAGCAAGATAACTTAATTCCTGTTGGGGTGGCAGGTAGCCTAGTGGTTAGAGCATTCGGCCAATACCCGGAAGGTTGCTGGATTAAATCCCCGAGTTGACAAGGTATAAATCTGTTGTTCTTCCCCTGAATTAGGCAATTAACCCACTGTTCCCTGGTTGGCCGTCATTGTAAAGAAGAATTTGTTCTTAACTGACTTGCCTAGTTATATAAATAAAAATATTGACACATTTTAGAGTGGGTACAGTATGTATTTTGTATTTCATGGATTAAGGCTCTGGAAAATACAGCAAAATGACCAAAAAAGACAAAAATAGATCAAATATAACACAAAAGGAACTGGACTTGGGAGAATGTGTCCTGTATATTATCCAAAAAGAGGTGGGTGTAATTGAAATTGAAAACTCCCTCAGGAAAATGCTGTTGATTGCTTGTCTCAGCAGCTGATTGCGAAGGCAATCTGCACTGTTGGACCCTTGCTGCGCTGTTACAAAGACGGACTGAATGGTAAACGTCATGGATTTACATAATGTGTGACTATAATCATCTGCTTTGTCTGAATTTGACCCCCCCATGGTAATCAACTTATCGATGGTCAATCAATGTTCAGCAGTCAGGCCTACTGCATTTAAAGTCACCTCAGGTTCAGATTGTCTTGGTGAACGGATGGGGAGGTGACTGCAATGTTAATATAGCCCAAGCATGTAGACTGAGGTCGCATCCCAAATGGCATGCTATATGACACCCTATGGCACCCAATAGTGTATTACTTTTGACTAGGGTGCATAGGGCTCTGGTCAAAATAAGTGCATTATATAGAGAATAGGTTTCCATTTGGGATTCACCCTCAGTTCTTCATCATGTTCTCGGCTGTGCAATAAACTGGTATCATCCCGAGAGCGTCTGGAATCTCTCCAAGACAGCACCTGAGGCAGCAACAAAACAAAACACTTGTTTGGCCTTACAAGACTAAAATATCTCTAGTGTTGAAGCAAATTAGCCTGACAAAACTAAAATATCTCTAGCACTGAAGCAAATTAGCCTGACAAGACTAAAATATCTCTAGTGTTGAAGCAAATTAGCCTGACAAGACTAAAATATCTCTAGCACTGAAGCAAATTAGCCTGACAAAACTAAAATATCTCTAGTGTTGAAGCAAATTAGCCTGACAAAACTAAAATATCTCTAGTGTTGAAGCAAATTAGCCTGACAAGACTAAAATATCTCTAGCACTGAAGCAAATTAGCCTGACAAAACTAAAATATCTCTAGTGTTGAAGCAAATTAGCCTGACAAGACTAAAATATCTCTAGCATCGAAGCAAATTAGCCTGACAAGACTAAAATATCTCTAGCATCGAAGCAAATTAGCCTGACAAAACTAAAATATCTCTAGTGTTGAAGCAAATTAGCCTGACAAAACTAAAATATCTCTAGTGTTGAAGCAAATTAGCCTGACAAGACTAAAATATCTCTAGTGTTGAAGCAAATTAGCCTGACAAAACTAAAATATCTCTAGTGTTGAAGCAAATTAGCCTGACAAGACTAAAATATCTCTAGCATCGAAGCAAATTAGCCTGACAAGACTAAAATATCTCTAGCATCGAAGCAAATTAGCCTGACAAAACTAAAATATCTCTAGTGTTGAAGCAAATTAGCCTGACAAGACTAAAATATCTCTAGCATCGAAGCAAATTAGCCTGACAAGACTAAAATATCTCTAGCGTTGAAGCAAATTAGCCTGACAAAACTAAAATATCTCTAGCATCGAAGCAAATTAGCCTGACAAGACTAAAATATCTCTAGCGTTGAAGCAAATTAGCCTGACAAAACTAAAATATCTCTAGTGTTGAAGCAAATTAGGGCCAAAGACAGAAGTTGCTTGCCAAAAACAAAACATTACATACTGCTGAGAACTAAATTAGAACTATATTGAAATGATAAAATATGCAGGTAAAGTAATTATACGAAGTACCCATCTGAGAACTGCATGACCTCTGGTTCTTAGATAGAAATCAATACAATTCTGCTGAACTAATTTACTCTGTTGAACTAATGTACTGCAAATGTGTGCCAAGCCTGAAATACTTGGGAAAATACCAACATGTCACATATTTCCTAGGCCTAATCATGCCGAGAACTTGTAATAGTATAACTACTTGATTTCTTTACCCACTATTTAACTGGGCAAGTCAGTTAAGAACAAATTCTTATTTACAATGGCGGCCTACCCCGTCCAAACACAGACGATGCTGGGCCAATTGTGCGCCGCGCTATTGGAGTCCCAATCACAGCCGGATGTGATTCAGCCTGAATTCGAACCAGGGACTGTAGTGTTGCCTGTTGCACTGAGATGCAGTGCCTTAGACCGCTGCACCACTCAGGTACTTTACACAACTATATCCAAGATGGCGATGTCCCGTGTTAATGGTTTGTAAATAGTCTGTTTTTCATTTTTTTCGTCTATATTTTAATCTCACATTCCATCTACGAACTAAATATACTTTCATGCAACCCGCCTCAACCAATGTGGTACGGATCTGCTATTTTTTATACCTTATAACTGGAACCTCCATCGCGAGCTTGCCAGCAAACTAGTTACTAGCTACGAGTCATTGTTAGGCAATGCTAACAGTCTTCACCGTTAGCTCGGTCACCAGCCAGCTTAAGCTCAGATAATTTCCTGCCAGTCTGCACAGCGTGATATCAACTCAGAGCATATCAGACTGCCTTTCTCTACCACATCACCGCAAGCTCTGGACCATTACACTGGATCATTGCAGCTAGCTAGCTGCAACCTAGTGGCTATTGTTGGCTAACGCCTCTGTCCCGAAGCAAACCTTGAGCTTGCCTCAAGCTAAGCCCATCTCCCAGCCAGCCGATGGAGTATACCAGCTAATTCTTGGGCTACAATACCTCTTTTGCCAATTGGCCTGGACCCCTTTATTGTCGACACGGAGCCCCGCCGATCCATCATGACTGGTCTGCCGACGTAATCGTCCGATCTAGTTTCAACAGGCAATTCTGTTGCGATGTCGCCGAAGACCCATCTGCTATCCCCGGCCTGCTAGCTTTCTGACCTCTGTGTCTCCCGCTTGCCTAGCGTAGTAGCGACTACCGAACGGCTCTCTGACTCACCTATTGCTGCTCATTGGGGGCTATGATCACTCGGCTACACAGCTGATGCCTGCTGGACTGTTCATTAACACTGTACCTCGAACTCAGGTACTGTGTGTGCCTAACAGATCCTCTCTGCCCATTCATCGCCATTTACCCGTTGTTGTCTTAGCTCTCATTTGGGGAATTTCTCCCATTCTTCTCTGCAGATCCTCTCAAGCACTGTGAAGTTGGATGGGGATCGTTGGAACACAACTATTTTCAGGTCTCTCCAGAGATGTTCAATCGGGTTCAAGTCCGGGCTCGGCTGTCATGTGCCTTTTCCGTCTGGCCACTCCACCATAAAGGTCTGGTGGAGTGTTGCAGAAATAGTTGTCCTTCTGGAAGGTTCTCCCATCTCCACAGAGGAACTCTAAAGCTCTGTCAGTGTGACCATTGGGTTCTTGGTCACCTCCCTGACCAAGGCCCTTCTCCCCTGATCGCTCAGTTTGGCCGGGCGACCAACTCTAAGAAGAGTCTTGGTGGTTCCAAACTTCTTCCATTTAAGAATGATGGAGGCCACCATGTTCTTGGGGATCTTCAATGCTGCAGAATTTTTTTGGTACCCTTCCCCAGATCTGTACCTCGACACAATCCTTTCTCAGAGCTCTATGGACAATTCCTTCGACCTCATGGCTTGGTTTTTGCTCTGACATGCACTGTCATATGTGGGACCTTATATAGATAGGTGTGTGCCTTTCAAAATCATATCCAATCAATTGAATTTACCACAGGTGGACTCAAATCATGTTGTAGAAAAATCTCAAGGATGATCAATGGTAACAGGATGCACCTGAGCTCAATTTCGAGTCTCATAGCAAAGTGTCTGAATACTTATGTAAATAAGTTATTTCTGTTTTTTAATTTTAATACATTTGCGGGGATGTCTGAAGACCTGTTTTTGCTTTGTCATTATGGGGTATTGTGTGTATTTTTCTGAGGATTTTTTGTTTGTTTGGTCCATTTTGGAGTGGGGCTGTTCCGTGGCGGGATGTGGGAAAAGTCAAGGGGTCTGAGTGCGTTCCGAAGGTATTGTATCTGTAATCTGATTACAATATTTTTGCTGGTAACATAACTGATTACAGTAACAGTTCTTTGTAATCAGATTACATGTAACTGATGACATGTAATCACTTCCCAACCCTGGGAATATGAGTTGTGTTTCTCAGTGTGTGTCAATGCTTTCTGCCTTGCTCTGGTCGGTTGTTATGGGTTTTCCGAAATGTTTTGTCACACCACTAAATTGTTTCAGTGTGTATGTGTGTGTATACAGTATGTGTGTGTGAATATGTGTGTGTTTGTGTTCATACTCCCTGAGCAGTTACAGCTCATTGGGCTGCAGCGGATTCTCTCGTTCAATAAAAATGTTAAATATATATGAAAAAAAATACATCTGAAATTTCCATCCCCAGCTACAACATTTTCTGTCAAGACAGAACTGCCGTAGGGGGTGGAGTTGCAATCTACTGCAGAGATAGCCTGCAGAGTTCTGTTTCACTATCCAGGTCTGTGCCCAAAACGTTTGAGCTTCTACTTTTAATAATCAACCTTTCCAGAAATAAGTCTCTCACTGTTGCCGCTTGTTATAGACCCCCCTCAGGCACCAGCTGTGTCCTGGACACCATATGTGAATTGATTGCCCCCATCTATCTTCAGAGTTCGTACTGTTAAGTGACCTAAACTGGGATATGCTTAACACCCCGGCCGTCCTACAATCTAAGCTAGATGCCCTCAATCTCACACAAATTATCAAGGAACCCACTAGGTACAACCCTAAATCCGTAAACATGGGCGTCCTCATAGATATCATCATAGCCAACTTGCCCTCCAAATACACCTCTGCTGTCTTCAACCAGGATCTCAGCGATCACTGCCTCATTGCCTGCGTCCGTAATGGGTCCGCGGTCAAAAGACCACCCCTCATCACTGTCAAACGCTCCCTAAAATACTTCAGTGAGCAGGCCTTTCTAATCGACCTGGCCCGGGTATCCTAGAAGGATATTGACCTCAACACGTCAGTAGAGGATGCCCGGTTATTCTTTAAAAGTGCTTCCTCACCATCTTAAATAAGCATACCTCATTCAGAAATGTAGAACAAAGAACAGATATAGCCCCTGGTTCAATCCTGACTTGACTGCCCTTGACCAGCACAAAAATGTCCTGTGGCATACTGCATTAGGATCGAATAGCCCCCGCGATATGCAACAATTCATGGAAGTCAGGAACCAATATACAGAGTCAGTTAGGAAACCAAAGGCTAGCTTTTTCAAACAGAAATTTGCATTCTGCAGCATTAATTCCAAAAAGTTTTGAGACACTGTGAAGTCAATGGAGAATAAGAGCACCTCCTCCCAGCTGCCCACTGCACTAAGGCTAGGAAACACTGTCACCACCGATAAATCTACGATAATCAAGAATTTCAATGAGCATTTTTCAACGGCCGGCCATGCATTCCAGCTGGCTACCCCTACCCCAACCAACAGCTCTGTATCCCCCCACAGCAACTTTCCCAAGACCCCCTCCCCGTTTCTCCTTCACCCAAATCCAGAAAGTTTATGTTCTGAAAGAGCTGCAAAGTCTGGACCCCTACAATTCAGCTGGGCTAGACAATCTGTACCCTCTCTTTCTAAAATTATCCGCCGCAAATGTTGCAACGCGTATTACTAGCCTGTTCAACCTCTCTTTCGTATTGTCTGAGATCCCTAAAGATTGGAAATCTGCTGCAGTCATCCCTCTCTTCAAAGGGTGAGACACTCTAGACCCAAACTGTTACACACCTATATCCATCCTGCTCTGCCTTTCTAAAGTCTTCGAAAGCCAAGTTAACAAACAGATCACCAACCATTTTGGATCCCACCGTACCTTCTCCGCTATGCAATTTGGTTTCCGAGCTGGTCATTGGTGCACCTCAGCCACGCTCAAGGTCCTAAACGATATCATAACCGCCATCAATAAAAGACAGTACTGTGAAACGGTCTTCATCGACCTGGCCAAGGCTTTCGACTCTGTTAATCACTGCATTCTTAACGGAAGACTCAATAGCCTTGGTTTCACAAATGACTGCCGTGCCTATTTTACCAACTACTTCTCAGATAGAGTTCAGTGTGTCAAATCGGAGGGCCTATTGTCCGGACCTCTGGCTGTGTCTATGGGGGTGCCACAGCATTCAATTCTCAGGCCGGCTCTTTTCTCTGTATACATCAATGATGTCGTTCTTGCTGCTGGTGATTCTACACTCCTCAACACTCGCCACTACGGCCTATTTATTGCCTTACCTCACTAATCTTACTACATTTGCACACAGTGTATATAGATTTTTCTGTTGTGTTATTGACTGCACGTTTGTTTATCCCATGTGTAACTGGCCTACCTGGTTAAATAATGGTGAAATAAAAATAAAAAACAACTGATCCACACCTTTAGTGGTCTACATTGGTACTTCTGTTCGCATACTGTTGGTGGACGACCCACCAAGACTTGCCATTCAGACATCCATTACTGTTCTCTCCTCTGTACTCTCTTACCTCAGCATGGCTCTCCCCTTTGCTGCTATCTCTACAAGTCCCCTGTGCTCTGTGCTACCTCTTACCTCCACGCTTGTCTCTTGAATTGAGTTTTACAGCTGTTCCTAGGGGATGTGTCTGCCCTTTAAAACACTGTCACAGCTACCCCTGTAACCGCGGCCCTCCTCCCTGTAACCACGGCCCTCTGGGAGCAGCCTAACGGCCCAGGGCCGGTATTCAGGCGAAAGGGACGGGAAAGGGAAGATGCGAGAGGCCCCTGTAGTCTTATAGGTGTCAGGAATGAAATAACACTCTGATCCAAACCGACCTGTGTGAGTGTCCATCCTCTGGATGACCTCACCCAGCGTCCAGCAGTCGCAATACAGAGCAGCACCTGTCATTCTCCTCATTTACATACAGGGAGATCACCTCCTATCACTAACACAATGAAAGTGATTCTCCTCATTTACATACAGGGAGATCACCTCCTATCACTAACACAATGAAAGTGATTCTCCTCATTTACCTACAGGGAGATCACTTCCTATCAGTGAAAGTGATTCTCCTCCAGTCTCTCTATTTATCTGACCTTCCACCTGCTTAATAATACCCACCCACCTACCTACCTACCTACCTACCTTCAGTTAACTCTCCACAGACTTAGCCCTTTGCCAGTGTTTTAATAATTAGGTTGTGTTGGGTCGATCAACGATTGTGCACCCATATCAGACATGCTTTTAAGTTATGTACACAGTAGGTTCCTCAGGACCTCTGGCCCTGGCCTTTTAACTATCCCAAAGCCTAGGACCAAGAGGCATGGAGAGACAGCCTTTAGTTATTATGCCATCAGCCTTTGGAATAGCCTGCCAGGGAACCTGAGGGAGGGCCAAAAGTGTGGACATATTTAAAAGTGGTCTTAAAACGCATATTTTTAAGCTTTGCTTTTCCTTAGGGTGATTTTAAGTCATTCCATTTTGTCATTATTTTATTTTCTATCTTATGTTTGTTGTGCAGTAAATATTTCAGTTTTTATTTTCATAGTTTTGTATTATTGCGTTCCATTCCATGTCTGAAATGTGCTGCATAAATAAAGCTTGATTTGATGATTTGATTTGGGTTAGTGTATTAAATACTGTAGAAAGAGACTATGATGGCGCTCATACAGATTGACTGCTCTTGTGCTGAACCTGAAGCTGCCATGGATGTCATGCTGATCTGGCGTTCCAAAATGTTCCCGAAGGCTTTCCCTGTCTTCTGAAATATGCAAATGTCTCCAAGTTGAGAAGAACCGCTAACAGTCTCATGTTTCAAGGTTGCGAACTGTTCATTTTTTCCTTTGAACGTGAATCTACTACATTCATGTTGACTAAATATGATTGAAATTTTCTTTTTAGGCTATTATCAGCAATAATGATTTGAAAACAGGTTGCATGTCTTGTATTTAGTAGAATTAATATGTCCATCTCAATCATCTCTACTGTATAATAGACATACTGTACATGTCACAAATTCCCAAAACAAACTCTCCAGAATGGCTGCCCAGTTTCCCACCAGGCATAGGGCTGATATCATACTGGAGACATTGGAGAAACCAATGGTCGTAAAAATCTCTGCTTGTTATCCTGCAGCTAGTGAAGTCCTGCCTGCCCGCCTTCCTGCCACCCAGCCAGGGATCTAACATGGTGGCTGTGCTGTGAGCTCCTCAGGCTCTGTGAGACATTGTTAGGGAGACATCTTGTCCATGGATCCAGTCTAACACTCCCCTGGGCCCTTCCCTGCTCCAGCCCTGCTACCGCTCTGACCTGCTCAGGCTGAGTTTGGGCTCCGGGCTAAAACAGGGCTGCACCTTTTGTTCATCAACAGATCTAAATTGTATGACCTTAAAAAGGAAATTTGCTGTACCGTATGCACTATGCACTGCAATGTTGGTTGAACTGTACACACTGGCTCTGTAGTGTGGGAAATGAATGCTTTAGAAAACAAGTCTGTGCGAAAATGGTTCATGTTCAGATGTCCTTTCAATTTAATTGCCTGCTGTTAGATGTAGTAGGATAACTATGTTATAGTATATTAAAATATGCATATGTACATACACGGACTGTACAAAACATTAGGAGCACCTGCTCTTTCCATGACATAGACTGACCAGGTGAATCCAGGTGAAAGCTATGATCCCTTATTGATGTCACTTGTTAAATCCACTTCAATCAGTGTAGATGAAGGGGAGGAGTCAGGTTAAAGAAGTATTTTTAAGCCTTCAGACAGTTGAGACAGGGATTGTGTATGTGTGCCATTCAGAGGGTGAATGGGCAAGACAAAATATTTAGGTGCCTTTGAACGGGGTAGGTGCCAGGCGCACCGGTTTCTGTCAAGAACTGCAACGCTGCTACAGTTGGTTTTTCCACAATTGTGCCAGTTCTGGGGACAAACGGGGGAGGGGGTGCATCTCAATATTAGGAAGGTGTTCTTAATGTTTGGTGTACTCCGTGTATACAGTACCTTGATGTCTTTGCGCTATGCTACAGGGTATCATCCCCATGCATTGTTAAGGGCTGCTAGCGTCTATGATGCTTTTACTCTACAGATGAAAGAAGAAATCAAAGGGTCTCGTCTGGTTAACAATATCTCTTAATAATCAACTGTCCTATGAAATAGGGTTTAGTTTTAATGAAAAAGAATAATGCATTGGTTTATGAGGAACTAAAAAGATGACTAGTGTGTTCAGAAAGCAAGGAGGCTACTGTACTGTACATATTCATAAATACCTACTGAGAGTAAATAGTCATCCTGAGTGTATATAGAGCAGACTGGTTGCAGTGTTCTAAGAAATTGCAAGAGATCTTTGCTTGTATCGTGTACATGATAAACAATCAAAGCTCAAAATAAAAATAAATACTTTCGAGCCAGTTCTGAGACGTATAAAGAAATAAGTCAACAAAAATATGTAAATAAACAGAATAGTGTGCCTCAGGAGGAAGATGATGTAAAGTATGGAGGCCCATTAGTCAGCCCATGGGTGCATCTAAAACGGCACCCTATTCCATATAGTGTACTACTTTTGTAATGCACTACTTTTGACAAGAGCCCTATGGACCCTGGTCAAAAGTAGTGCACTATAAAAGGAATATGGTGCCATTTGGGACTCACGACTATCTCTAGCCAGAGAATAGATCTCAGAATCTCTTTGAGTCTAGCATCAGGCCTCTGGGCAGAACATACACACACACATAATCCACCCAGCCTCTACATGACGGACTCCATTTTTCCTTCTGCCTTAAGCCTCTGTGATTATTCACCAGGCTCCTTTTAAAACAAATGGCTGCAAATAGACACCAGGGTTCTAAGAGGCAGGCAGGCTTTAATATGTACCCCTCAGTCTCTGAGGAACTGCATAGAGGGGTGAGAGAGAGAAAGGGGGAGAGAGAGAAGCAGATACTTTGGCCCTAACAGAGAGTGTGTGAGAGATGGATGCCGCCTGGCCTGGGCGACATATATCCTGACACCGACACAAAAGAAAACATCAACCATGCCTCCTCACAAAGCAGGGGACAGTCTAATATGTTATTTTTTCTCCCCCCCCCCCCCCCACACATAGCTGCCTCTAATGCAATTTTTGACATCTTAAGTGCAGCAACAATCAGGCCCTCTTTGAAACTGCCCATGCACGCAGAAAATACAGAATAGAGGAGAGGTGGGAAGATGGTGTGACAGCAGTAGGGATGCGTCCCAAATGGTGCCCAATTCTAAATTTAGTGTGCTACTTTTGACCAGAGAGAGTCAAAAGTAGTGCGCTATATGTGGAATATGGTGCCAATTGGGACGCATCCCAGATGCAGGACCGATAAAAGAGTGTCCTTTGACCTTAAGTGACATGGTGAAAGTAATCACGATCGCTCCCTTGATATGAGAAAATCAATTCTGTACATTTAGTTGTAGGGTCTTCTTTTTCTATCAGGGGTGGGAACCTAAATTATTTCCCAAGCGTTTCGTTCTGAACAGAACCAATATTTGTTTTTTTCCCTTCCACTGTTACGACCAGCAAAATAAAGTTCTGAACCGTTTCAACCCCCAAAAAAACGGTTTATATTGTTCCTTTCTGTTCCTCTTTAAATTCGTTTTTTTGTACATTTAGCGAAACATTAGATTATGTCACCAATCAGATATAACAGCTTGCTATGGAGCAGGCTATGGATGTTTACATGTATTGGACAGGCAAGTGTAGGGTGCGAGATATGACAGAAATGATTCCGGTTGGGAGAGATCGAGAGAGGGAGAAGGAGAAGGCTTGACATTGAAGCACTGGGCATCTTATTATCTTAATTAGGCCCACAGAATTATTCGTACGGAGAAGAGGCGATTTTAATGTCTTTGAACTTCAGAGGGTTGGCTTAACGTTGCACCAGAGCTAGCTAACTAGCTAACAAGCTTGTGTGTGCAGAGCGTCACCAGAACTAAAATAAAAATCCGTTTTATCTTTTTGTAGTTGTCATGTTCGTTGTAACGAGGAGACCAAGGCGCAGCGTGATTCCTCTTTATTAAAGGAAGAACACTTAAACAAACTAACCAACACGAACGTGACGCTGTATAACACGCGAGCTGAAACAAGCAACTATACATAGACAATAACCCACAAACTATCCCAGGCATATGGCTACCTAAATATGGTCCCCAATCAGAGACAACGATAAACAGCTGCCTCTGATTGAGAAGCAATCTAGGCAACCATAGACATAAAAACACCTAGACTGGAAAAAAACCCATAAATATACAAAAACCCTAGACAGGACAAAAACACATATATCCCCCTCGTCACACCCTGACCTAACCAACATAATAAATAAAACAGATAACTAAGGTCAGGGCGTGACAGTAGTTAATAAATCCAATGGGAAAAGTGATATTTATAGTATCTAACTAGCATTGAAAAATGTAATCCATTCTTCTCTAATAAAAAATACCTCTTCTTAATTTCTGAATCACGCTTGAAGCATCAGTAGGTAGCCTAAGCTTCGGAGGGGAAGGGGCAGTTAGCCTACACATGCACACACACTGGCAAAGATTTTCAGCTGGCAGGCAGACACTGGAATAGGTTTCTGAGTGGCTTTGCATAAGCACGTTGTTTCATTTTTGTGGGAGTGAGAAAAAAAATACCCGGTATGTAAAATAATGTAATAACATTTTTTTAAAGTAAAATAACGGTTCTGTTCCGGAACAGTGTAGATCACTTTTTTTCACGGTTCTGATTCTGTTCCTCAAAAAATGTTGGTTCTGTTCCCTGAACCGGTTCCAACCGATGGTTTCTATTGCACAGAGCTATAGGGCACCAAACAGCAATATAGCTGCAGGGTCTTCTGTTGCTGTTGTCTAGAGCCAAACAACCAAACAGCCATTTAGGCTTCATGAGGCAACAATGGCTGACATGGAAAATAGGCTCAAAAAATATTAGCACAAGGGATCCACTAGTATTAGTCAAGCTATGGCATTATGGTTAAAATGCTTTTGACAGGACATCAGAATGAGAAGATACAGTAGTTTGTTTGCCCTCAATTTCATTCTGAGCCCCCAAACGCTGTCTTCTATGTTGGCACTAAGACATGCCCTGTGCATGCCTGGCCTCTCTGATCGCCCCTCCGTATGTTCCATTAGAGTTCAATCTATTAGAGGTCATTCCATTTCAGTTCCTCATGACGTAGTGGATGTTTATCTATTTATAATTCAGAACTGTCTCTTTCTCCTTCAGAACTCAAATATTAATGAACCAGTTTTTTTCTATGTAATATTGTTGTATCGCCGTTCATTTTTGAACGTATGTCAAAAGCAATTCTTCTGATCCCTAAATGTGACTTTTCCCCCAACCGATCATTACCGACAGCTGGATGCTGCTGTAATCAATTAAAGATAGCACAGATGCTCCAACACACATTTATGTATTAGTCTGTCCTTACAAATCTAACTATTTCATGCAGAAATGTTTATTTTATGCATAAGGTAACAGTAATGGATCTGAAGACACCACCCCACACATAGATATTTCTACGGTCTTTCAAACGATTCGAAAAGTGGATTCACCACTGCTCCACGCAGTGTGTGTGTGTGTGTGTGTGTGTGTGTGTGTGTGTCTCCTCATGCCCCGAGTCCATTTCATGTTTCTGATTGTTAACCAAGCTACTGTCACCATTCACACCTGTACGTCTCACTCTCGCTACACAGGCTAATGAATAATTAGCGTGCTAACATGCTAATCTGACATGGTTCACATTAAAGGTCTTCTCGGGTCCCGAAATTGAGATCCGATCCGAATTGGATATGTGAAATTCCTACCCGACCCTGACAGGATCCAGACGTTAAAAAAATATACTGTTGTTATTTTTCGTCCAATTTGGATCCGACCTAAAAACATGTTAGGTTTGAGAGAGAATCGGATTCAAATTGGGTCAGGTCTGTATCTGACCCAATGGATCTGAAAGAAAAAAAGATTTTGCTTGATTGCCCAAAATGGAGCATTATCGACATACTTGTCTGCTGAACTTTAACGTGCATTTTCGTTGTATCTAAAATAATTTATCTGTGGTCTACAGCTTAGTATTTTCATAATTACATCCCTATAGTTAGATGGAGAACATTAGGAGGTTTTCAGAAATGTTTTCCTTATTTCTGTTGACTAAATATTTGAGTAGGAGGATGTTTTTGTGATGATCATCGCATGCCAGCCTGAGAGTAACAAATTATTTTACTGAATCTCCAAGCTGACAAGGTACAAATCTGTCATTCTGCCCCTGAACAAGGCAGTTAACCCATTGTTCCTAGGCCGTCATTGAAAATAAGAATTTGTTCTTAACTGACTTGTCTAGTAAAGTAAAGGTCAAATAAAAATAAAAAAATAATAAAAATGACAATCTAGCTTACTTAACTGTTTTGATAAACATTGATTTAGACTAAAGGTAGGCTATAGCAAGCTTGACCAACAAGCTTCGAATTAAAAATACATTTTGAATAAACTAGGAAAGGATGGAGTCTCCCATTTGCATTCCCGTGTCACAATTGGGATTTGTAGGTGTAGGTTAATTTTGTTTCTGTTGACCACGTTTTTGAGCATAGAGGATTTTAGGACGCTAAGTAGTCAGAGAGCGCTGTGTGTTAGACAGTGTTAGACACATTTTAGTAGGCTATTTCTATAACTCAGGTCTAACTAATTGTAATAGCCTAATATTTTGTTTTCTAAATTAAATGCAGATTTCATTAAAGCCTACAGAATTAGCCTACACAGCCTGAGATTGGTTTGGATGTCGGTTTGATGGAAAAGTCATCCATGCCACTCTGTGAAGAGTGAAGTTGTCCTGATATTTCTTATCCATGCCTTACACAATGTACACATCGGCAGCCTTTCAACATTCGGCTACATCATTTTCTGCAGATAAGCCTATGGCTATCAGTCTAATGCAAACACACATTCATACACTGCATGAGCAGATGAAATGGTCAAAAATGCTATTTTTTAAAGACGACCAGAAGAATGTGTTGGCAACTCTGCAGTAGTAGTAATTCTTTTTGAATGAAAGCCAGGAAACTAGCGCATGAATGGGTCACCTTTGTTATATCACACATTCAACATTAATTAACAAACTGTTATTTTAAATATAAAAATAATGATAAAATAGCTAAATAACATACTAAATAGGCCAAGCCTAACAAATGAAAAAAAGCCTGAATGAACAAGTACATTTAATAAATTAAACAATTAAATGAAGTAGCTCAGATCTTGATATTATGGGCAACCTTTTCCCCCCTGTATCCACAATGTGCATAAATGAGGCGATTACAGACGATTTCCCTGTTTATATATTTCTTGCACTTTATACAGCCTAGGCTATCATTATCCACTGCGTCCTCCTCCTCTCCCATAACAAGTAGGCCTAAAGCTTATTTCACGTGAAGTGCACAGTGGCTGCTATTCATGAAGTGAATATGTCGTTTTGTCACAAAATGATAGTGACACATTTGGTTTGAGGAAATGGGACCCCCTGACAATAATGTAAGATAATAAAATGGAAATGTGTGGTTCTGTTGTTTAGGAATTAACTCTTCAAATATAATTTCAGATCCGGTTGGTATTTCACATATTTTCACACAGATCGGGTCGGACCTCGGGTTACCGGGTTCGGGTAGATTCACGAAGACCTCTTGTTCACATGCTGCTAATGGAGAAATAGCATGCTAACATGCTAATCTGATGTAAAGCATTGATGCAACATCCTGCCAACAATCTCGGACAACCTTCATGTATTTTTGATTCAGACAAAATCCTAATAGGGCCCACTTGATTTGCCCACTCAAGCATCCGTTTCCCCCCTATTTAACTAATAAACACCAATAATAGACACTACAGTATTGTCTTGCTAAAACAGGGATGAGGATAAGGACACCTGAGAAACAGGAAATGGACTCTTACTTCTGTCCTTGATTGCTGTAACTGTTGTCGTAGGAGTCATAACCCTGGTCATCGTAAGCTGTCCCGTATCCATCATCATATTCCTGGAGATAGAAAGAGAGGATAAAATACATAAAGAACATGTAGAAACATCACCACAACGTTTTTTTCCGCGCTCTACCATGGGACTGGTCAGTCCAGGTCACTAAGTCCATCCATGTCAGTCGGTCATAACATAGTTTGTTCCCTAAATGTGACTTGTTCCCCAACTGATCATCCGCGACAATTGGATGCTGCTGTAATCACTTAAAGATCAGCACAGATGCTCCAAAATGCATTCAGAAAATCTAACGATTTCAATGTGTAAATGTTTATTTTATGCATACGTTAACTGTCATGTTAACTGTCATGTATCTGAAGACACCATCTCACACATGTCTACTGTCTTCCAACTACTCTGACCTCGAAAATATTTACTGATCTTAAATGCACACATTATTTCTCGATTGGGAGTATATTAGAAGAATAGGTCGTGTACCATTGCGCCACATACAGTACCAGTCAAAAGTTTAGACGCAGGTACTCATTCCAGGGCTTTTCTTTATTTTTACTATTTTCTACATTGTAGAATAATAGTGAAGACATCAAAACTATGAAGTATCACATATGGAATCATGTAGTAACCAAAAAAAGTGTTAAACTAATTTTGACTGGTACTGTGTGTGTGCGTGCATGTGCGTGCATGTGTGCGTGTGCGTGTGTGTGTGCGTGTGCAACAGCCAGATGTATCTCCTCATGCCCCGAGTCCATTTCATCACCATCTCTGAAGAGGAGCTTGAAACATCTGCCTGAGCTCCAGCAATATCCCCTCTCCTCCCCACTCCTCCCCCTCTTTCCCACCCCCCACCCCCCCAGTCCCCTAACCCCCTGCCTAGTGGAACATCAAAGGGGCGCAGAGCCGCACCCGTCCTAATTTAGGATAAATGGGAATTATGTTCCACAAAGATGTCGACCCCTCGTGACACATCCCTCATCCCCCTCACCCCCAACACTCCACCACTAATTCCATCTGGGTGATTTGCATGCACAAACTGTGAGACTTACAGTGAGAGAGAGACAACATACTCATCTCCGTGTTATTATGAAGGCCTCTAATGCCTGATTAGAAACATGCTTCTGCCAGACGCCACCATTTGGATCCACTCTTTTATCTTTAATCCTGAGGAAGCTAACGAACTAACTGTGTATGACGGGGGAAAATAAAGTTCATCAAAGTTGGGCTGCTGTGGTTGTGTAAATCTGTATGCATCCCAAGTGGCGCCCTATTCCTTCCAAAGTAGTGCACTATATAGGGTTCCAATTGGGAGGCACGCTGTTACAAATAGAGTTCCCTGGCCTCTGGTTTTCTAATCACCACAGTAACAACATTAATATTACCATGTTAGATCATGGTGTGTAAATCTGATCATCAACTTTCAACTGTCATTCCGCTTTGTTGGTGGATTATGTATTATGGACTGTAAGGTCCATACCATGTTTGGATGTCACGTCAAGATGCTAAATACCTATAGTACCAGTCAAAAGTTTGGACATACAGTGCCTACTCATTAAAAGGGTTTTTCTTTATTTTTTACTATTTTCTACATTGTAGAATAATAGTGAAGACAACACAACTATGAAATAACACATATGGAATCATGTAGTAACCAAAAAAGTGTTAAACAAATCTAAATATATTTTATAGCCACCCTTTGTCTTGATGACAGCTTTGCACACTCTTGGCATAAATAGTAAAATAGTACAAATAAAGAAAAACCCTTGAATGAGTAGCTGTGTCCAAACTTTTGTCTGGCACTGTATATAATATATCATATGAATCATATTTGAAGAGTTTCATTCCAAAATGCTATATATCCATTTTTAGAAATGTTTGTCAATTATATTTTATTGTTTAAAGAAATGATGAAAGATATTGTTTTTTTCATTATCTAATCGTGGCATGAGGTTGTTCAATGACAGATTTTTTTACAAAATCTGTCACTTGATGGTTTCATTTCAGAGAGACAAATAGTTATTGTTTATTTGCATTTTATTAAATTTGTATAATTCATTAAAATACTGAGCTATATTGTATGAAAAAAAAATGGAAATTACTGTATATAATTTTAAACTAATACAATTGCTTAGAGAGATTTTTTTTACCTGAAAAAAAATGTAGTCAAAAATGTAGAGATCAAAATGATTGAATAAATGTATGAGTGAGAAAGTCAAAGAGGGTACCCCAATGATCATACCCCAAGACATGCTAATCTCTCACCATTACCGATAACAGGGGAGGTTTGCAGGGGAGGTTTGCATGTATGATCTTTGACCCTCTGTAACTTTCTAACT
The DNA here is from genome assembly GCF_057628025.1 of Oncorhynchus mykiss. Lineage (NCBI taxonomy): Eukaryota > Metazoa > Chordata > Actinopteri > Salmoniformes > Salmonidae > Oncorhynchus > Oncorhynchus mykiss. The sequence goes on from NC_143051.1 coordinate 27,370,335, forward strand.
CATCATTATTCACAATTCATTCAGGATTATCTATAATCAATGTAGAAGTGTTTAGAAATATATATTATTATTTATTATGAAAGTGACTACAAAATTACACAATACATTATTTACCACAAAATACTCTGAAACACAATCAAAATGAACTGTAGATGCATCCAAAACGTTTCTAGTCACACGCTTGATGTAGTCATCAGGTGCTAGGAATATGGGACCAAATATTCAACTTTTGACTACTTTATTTATAAGAATCTCATGGGGTGTCAATCATTTCTTCCATACCTTTTTGACAGAAAAAAATATGACTTGTTAAACAAAATCTCTTTCTCTAAGCCAGGGGTTCGTAAACTTTTCCAGCCTGGGACCCAAATGAGAAATTCTGTGTTTTCCTGGGACCCCAGCTTAGGAAAATATGCAACTATACATAAATATTGTTACATTTGGGCCTCCCGGGTGGCGCAGTGGTCTAGGGCACTGCATCGCAGTGCTAGCTGTGCCACCAGAGATTCTGGGTTTGCGCTCTGTCGCAGCCGGCTGCGACCGGGAGGTCCGTGGGGCGACGCACAATTGGCCTAGTGTCGTCCGGGTTAGGGAGTGTTTGGCCTGTAGGGATATCCTTGTCTCATCGCGTACTAGCGACTCCTGTGGCGGGCCGGGCGCAGTGCACGCTAACCAGGTCGCCAGGTGCACGGTGTTTCCTCCGACACATTGGTGCGGCTGGCTTCCGGGTTGGATGCGCGCTGTGTTAAGAAGCAGTGCGGCTTGGTTGGGTTGTGTTTCGGAGGACACATGGCTTTCGACCTTCGTCTCTCCCGAGCCCGTACGGGAGTTGTAGCGATGAGACAAGATAGTAACTACAAACAATTGGATACCACAAAAAGGGGGTAAAATTTAAAAATTACAAATATTGGTACATTTCATTGCCCTTATGCCTAAAAAAATGCAATATAGACAAAAACAAATAACAATGAAATTAAATATCCATATAAATATATATTAATGTAATTTTCCCCCATTAAAAACACTCTTACATATCTGTCTAGGTTGGAGCTGCTGTTGTTACAATATAATACATAATTTTAATTCTGAACTGGAATAAACGGATTGATCATGTCAAACAGATATATAACAGAACACACACAGGCTTTTTGATAGTGCAACCCTAAGTAACAGTACATATGAAAAATGATCAGGGCTGTTGTACATCTTACATCTTACTTCAATTATTGTTGAAATAAAGTCTAGGTTGGAGCTGTTGCTGTTAAAATACAATGCATATGTTGTAGTTTGAACTGGAATAAACTGATTGATGTAGACCAGAAAACATACAGCAGTCTATTCTGGGCTCTGTTTTTGACAGTACAACACTGAGGTCGTGCTCATCCTTCAAATTGTTTCTATACCTGTTTTTTTTTAAAGTATGTCAGAGTTGAGAACCCTGACTCGCATAGGTATGTGGTGCCAAACTGGACCAGAACATCATCTGCTTTCTCAGTCAGGCAGGAGACCGCTTCCTGCTGTAGATGAACAACCCAGAACTGTGTGAATGTGTTTGCCTCAAAAAGCATCTTGCTCCAATCAGTTTATTCCAGTTCAGAATTACAATTGTATTTTAACAGCAACAGTTCCAACCTAGACTAGTTTTCAACAATAATTTCTACAGTAAGATGTACAGTACACCTGATCATTTTTCATCTTCATCTGTACTGTTACTAGGGTTGCCCTATCAGTAGCTAGTTTGCTTTGGCGAATGTTAGCTATTTGCTGTGTACAAGGCCAGGGGATTGTTTGAAAGAGAAACTCACATCTACTACTATGAGAGTTAGTTAGTACTCCCTTATTTCTGCTGATTGTCACCTGTTATAAAATGACAACAATGCCCTGCTAGCTGACGTACTCTTCAAATGTCGAAGCACTGTTCCCAGAATGCTTCATTCTGCCCTGTTCTGAAATAACTCCCTGGGGTTTACCATTATATTCATTTGTTCTGCATACCTGCATACCTATAACATGATGCTGCCACCACTATGCTTGAAAATATGGAGAGTGGTACTCAGTAATGTGTTGTATTGCATTTGCCCCAAACATAACACTTTGTACTCAGGACAAAAAGTGAATTGCTTTACCACATTTTTGCAGTATTACTTTAATACCTTGTTGCCAACAGGATGCATGTTTTGGAATATATTTATTCTATACAGGCTTCCTTATTTACACTCTGTCAATCAGGTTAATATTGTGGTGTAAATACGATGTTGTGTTGTTGATCCATCCTCAGTTTTCTCCTATCACAACCATTAAACTCTGTAACTGTGTTGGCTTGATTGTGAAATTCCTGAGCGGTTTCCTTCCTCTCCTTCCTCCCTTTCCTTCCTCTCACAACAAAATGTGGGAATAGCCATGGGGTGTGAATACTTTCTGATGGCACGTCTATTAATATTAAATTGTAGAAAAATCTCAGCAAAATAGTAAAAAGTAAAACCATGTATCTGTGGCTGATCAAGTATGCATAGTGAGCCTCACTTATCAAATAAATTAGGCTCAGTTGAGTATGAAAAGCCAGAGGGAGATGATCGTAGATCGGAGGAGAGAAAATATATTTTTTGGGGTCTAGCGGAGGAGACAGTCAACCCAGAAATATAACTCATTTTCAAGCTGTCAATAAATAATAAAACAGTTGGAAATCTCCACAGCAATTGGATTCACTAATCCAGTTCACGAATCTATACAACTATTATTTGTATCTGAAATATATGCCTGCATGATGAACGACACAGAAAAGTTATTGTCCATATATTGTTTGATTAGTCAGCTGTGACAACATTGAGAAAACAAATACTGTGCAACATGCTTAATTAATGACTAGCATTTGGAGTATATTCACATAATGAATAACATTGTGGAATCATCACTTTCTCTGTCAGACACAATAATAAGGTCAATGCTGGTGATTTCTCATGTTCTACTCTGTTGCATAGATCCATTTTTAAAGACATCCTCTCAGCATTACAAGACTAATCATATGTCCTGACCCCATGTAGTTGATAGTATCATGGCCTTGGTTATAATCTAATAGCTGGTTATGAGTGTAATGAGACAATATCGTTCTATAGAACAGAAGGCTGTACTACAAAGCCACGCTCTGGCTTCTCCATAAAACGTAGCACATCTCTCAGATAAATATACAACAAAAACATAGTTAGCTCTGCAAGGAAGGTGCAGGGGATCAAGCAGACCATTACAAAAGAGCCCTCACAAAGGCCCACAAGGTACTGATGGACCCCAGACAGCCTCTTTACCAGGTGTTTGAGCTACACCTCGCGTGCAACGTTATAGGGCACCAGGGCACAAAAAGAATAGAGCCAGGCAATATTTTGTCTCAGTGGCTTCTGAATGTTAAAAACCAGCAGGCTGGTACAGGTGACATTGTACTTGACTGAGTGTGTTTATCTTTATGATGTATATGGTGTACAGATGAATCATTGATCTGTCACGCGTAGCACCCTTTCTACCTGCGTTTATTGTCAGTATAAGTCTACGCTTGACGATGTATTTTTATACACTGAGTGTATTAAACATTAAAAACACCTGCTCTTTCTATGACATAGACTGACCAGGTGACTTACAGGTAAGTTATGATCCCTTATTGAGGTCTCTTGTTAAATCCACTTCAATCAGTGTCGATGAAGGGGAGGAGACAGGTTAAAGACAGATTTTTAAGCCTTGAGACATGGATTGTGTAACATTCAGAGGGTGAATGGGCAAGACAAAATATTGAAGTGCCTTTGAACTGGGCATGGTAGTAGGTGCCAGGTGCACCGGTTTGTGTCAAGAACTGCAATGCTGCTGGGTTTTTCATGCTCAACAGTTTCCCGTGTGTATCAAGAACTGTCCACCAACCAAAGGACATACAGTTAACTTGACACAACCGTGGGATGCATTGGAATCAACATGGGCCAGCATCCCTGTGGAACCCTTTCCACACCTTGTAGAGTCCATGCCTCAACAAATTGTTCTGAAGGAAAACTCATCTCAATATTAGGAAGGTGTTCTTAACGTTTTTTACACTCAGTGTATATGCACTGTGCTGCAAACAAGATTTCCCCACAGGATAAAAAAACCCATTATCTTCTCTTTAACATAACCATGGAGGAAGTCAAATGGAAGCATTCAGAGCAAACGATAGATTGTCAACCATAAATGTATTTGAAGGCTACTGTCCCTTACCATGTAATGGAGATGTAATTCCTCTCTCAGACCCATCACTGTTGACTTGATCAGGGTGCTGCCTTTCCTAATTTCAGTGTTATTACTGTGTGATGTTCAGTGCCACTTTAAATCCACATTAGAGCCTAACAATGCCATGTTACTGTCGTTTAACTTACCAGCTCCACTCTAAGTGAGTTAGGGGAGAACTTAACCCAGAACATGACTGTTTTACTAATTATGTTTGCAGGTTAACAACATTTTTTTTTTTACTAAGCATGTTTGCAGGTTAACAACATATTTTCAAATCAAATCAAATCTAATTGTATTGATCACACGCATATATTTAGCAGATGTTATTGCGGGTGTAGCGAAATGGTTGTGTTCCTAGCTCCAACAGTGCAGCAGTATCTAACAATTCACAACAACGCACACAAATCTAACAGTAAAATAATGGAATTAATTCATATATAAATGTTAGGACAAGCAATGTCGGAGTGGCACTGCCTAAAATACAGTATAAGCAAAGTTGCTTAGGAGCTAGCAGCAGAGCTGCCACGTATGTCGACGCCATCTTTCAATTGCTTTTATTATGTTAGCTAGACTTTTCTTTAGAAAGATGAGCCTTTGGGAAATTCTAACAACTTTTCAATCAGAAACTTGACTGCGATAGGTAATGCCTTTGTTTCGCCTCTTGCAAAGCACTGATAGCACAGCTCAGTAACTAGCAGTATGAATGAAATGGTTTGGAGGGATAAATCAGGACACACACACACAGCACTTATACAATATGGCTACATTTCCAAGTTTAAACAGGATTAGCATGTCAGAAAGGGATGGATGGAGAGAGGGGAGCAGACAGACGAGAAAGAGAAAGGGAGCAGAAGAGAGAGGAAAGAGAGAGAGAAAGAGAAGAGAGAGAAAGAAAGAGAGGGCAAAGAGAACAGAGAGAGAGAGAGAGAGAGAGCAGACGGGAAAAAGCAAATAGAGCAGAGAGAGAGAGACAGAGAGAGGAAAGAGACAGCTCCTAAGTGAGTCTTTCATTTGTATGCCAGAGGAGAGCATGAGATGCGTGTTGTTAAAAGATAAGGGCTGCCCTCAGAGGCCATAGAGACTAACAGAGGCTCTGGCACTGCATGTTTCAACAACAGTATCACAGATGCTTTACTGTGCTCTACAATATACCCGGTGGATCAGAGGAACAGATACAGAGGGATGCTGCTGAAATACAAAGGGGAGGTTTGGAGTTTCACACCGCCATAGCATCTCTATGTGAGTTAGACGTTATACAACCATCATCATCATTGTCATTTCAAATGGTATTCATATGCTGTTTTTAACCTATATTTACACACAAACAAAGTACATGTCATTGTTAAATTATACGGTACAGATGAAGGATCTTAAGTTGATCATCCTGTTGCAGGAAATGTAAAATGTGCCGTGCATTTGAGGTTTAAAAAATACCTATGAAGTTATTATTTTCAGACTTGATTTTCCCTTTTTTTTATTTATATTTTTATTTCACCTTTATTTAACCAGGTGGGCTAGTTGAGAACAAGTTCTCATTTGCAACTGCGACCTGGCCAAGATAAAGCATAGCAGTATGAGCAGACAACACAGAGTTACACATGGAGTAAACAATTAACAAGTCAATAACACAGTAGAAAACAAAGGGGGAGTCTATATACAATGTGTGCAAAAGGCGAGGTAGGCGAATAATTACAATTTTGCAGATTAACACTGGAGTGATAAATGATCAGATGGTCATGTACAGGTAGAGATATTGGTGTGCAAAAGCAGAAAAGTAAATAAATAAAAACAGTATGGGGATGAGGTAGGTGAAAATGGGTGGGCTATTTACCAATAGACTATGTACAGCTGCAGCGATCGGTTAGCTGCTCAGATAGCTGATGTTTGAAGTTGGTGAGGGAGATAAAAGTCTCCAACTTCAGCGATTTTTGCAATTCGTTCCAGTCACAGGCAGCAGAGTACTGGAACGAAAGGCGGCCAAATGAGGTGTTGGCTTTAGGGATGATCAGTGAGATACACCTGCTGGAGCGCGTGCTACGGATGGGTGTTGCCATCGTGACCAGTGAGCGGAGCTTTACCTAGCATGGACTTGTAGATGACCTGGAGCCAGTGGGTCTGGCGACGAATATGTAGCGAGGGCCAGCCGACTAGAGCATACAAGTCGCAGTGGTGGGTGGTATAAGGTGCTTTAGTGACAAAACGGATGGCACTGTGATAGACTGCATCCAGTTTGCTGAGTAGAGTGTTGGAAGCCATTTTGTAGATGACATCGCCGAAGTCGAGGATCGGTAGGATAGTCAGTTTTACTAGGGTAAGCTTGGCGGCGTGAGTGAAGGAGGCTTTGTTGCGGAATAGAAAGCCGACTCTTGATTTGATTTTCGATTGGAGATGTTTGATATGAGTCTGGAAGGAGAGTTTGCAGTCTAGCCAGACACCTAGGTACTTATAGATGTCCACATATTCTAGGTCGGAACCATCCAGGGTGGTGATGCTAGGCGGGCATGCGGGTGCAGGCAGCGATCGGTTGAAAAGCATGCATTTGGTTTTACTGGCGTTTAAGAGCAGTCGGAGGCCACGGAAGGAGTGTTGTATGGCATTGAAGCTTGTTTGGAGGTTAGATAGCACAGTGTCCAATGACGGGCCGAAAGTATATAGAATGGTGTCGTCTGCGTAGAGGTGGATCAGGGAATCGCCCGCAGCAAGAGCAACATCATTGATGTATACAGAGAAAAGAGTCGGCCCGAGAATTGAACCCTGTGGCACCCCCATAGAGACTGCCAGAGGACCGGACAGCATGCCCTCCGATTTGACACACTGAACTCTGTCTGCAAAGTAATTGGTGAACCAGGCAAGGCAGTCATCCGAAAAACCGAGGCTACTGAGTCTGCCGATAAGAATATGGTGATTGACAGAGTCGAAAGCCTTGGCAAGGTCGATGAAGACGGCTGCACAGTACTGTCTTTTATCGATGGCGGTTATAATATCGTTTAGTACCTTGAGTGTGGCTGAGGTGCACCCGTGACCGGCTCGGAAACCAGATTGCACAGCGGAGAAGGTACAGTGGGATTCGAGATGGTCAGTGACCTGTTTGTTGACTTGGCTTTCGAAGACCTTAGATAGGCAGGGCAGGATGGATATAGGTCTGTAACAGTTTGGGTCCAGGGTGTCTCCCCCTTTGAAGAGGGGGATGACTGCGGCAGCTTTCCAATCCTTGGGGATCTCAGACGATATGAAAGAGAGGTTGAACAGGCTGGTAATAGGGGTTGCGACAATGGTGGCGGATAGTTTCAGAAATAGAGGGTCCAGATTGTCAAGCCCAGCTGATTTGTACGGGTCCAGGTTTTGTAGCTCTTTCAGAACATCTGCTATCTGGATTTGGGTAAAGGAGAACCTGGAGAGGCTTGGGCGAGGAGCAGCGGGGGGGGCGGGGCTGTTGGCCGAGGTTGAAGTAGCCAGGCGGAAGGCATGGCCAGCCGTTGAGAAATGCTTATTGAAGTTTTCGATAATCATGGATTTATCGGTGGTGACCGTGTTACCTAGCCTCAGTGCAGTGGGCAGCTGGGAGGAGGTGCTCTTGTTCTCCATTGACTTCACAGTGTAACACAGTAAGAAACATGTCTATGAATTATAATCCACATAATAATTCAATGTATTGTTGCTGCAGGATTATTTTCCTGCTGTAGCAAACTGGCTCAAATTAAGATCCTACATCTGTATGAACAAGTTTTCCTCATGGTCATTATATCACAGCCATCTGTTTCTTAGCAGAAATGTCTACATTTGAAATCTGTTTTTGGTGTACCGTGTAAGGAAGTGTTCCCAATACCCTATAATGACATTATTTTCAAATGTATTAAAAATACTCAGTACTTTGATGAAGCACCTTTAGCAGCGATTACAGCGGAGTATTCTTGGGTATGACACTACAAGCTTGGCACACCTGTATTTGGGGAGTTTCTCCCATTCTTCTCTGCAGATCCTCTCAAGCTCTGTCAGGTTGGATGGGGAGTGTCGCTACACAGGTCGCTATTTTCAGGTCTCTCCAGAAATGTTCGATCGGGTTCAAGTCCGGGCTCTGGCTGGGTCACTCAAGGACATTCAGAGACTTGTCCCGAAGCCTTGGCTGTGTGCTTAGGGTTGTTGTCCTGTTGGAAGGTGAACCTTCGCCCCAAAAGTCCTGAGCACTCTGGAGCAGGTTTTCATCAAGGACCTCTTTGGACTTTGCTCCGTTCATCTTTCTCTCGATCCCGACTAGTCTCTCAGTCCCTGCCGCAGAAAAAAAATCCCCACAGGATGATGCTGCCACCACCATGCTTCACCGTAGGGACGGTGCCAGGTTTCCTCCAGACGTGACGCTTGGCATTCAGGCCAAAGAGTTCAATCTTGGTTTCATCAGACTAGAGAATCTTGTTTCTCATGGTCTGAGAGTCTTTAGGCTGTCACGTGCCATTTACTGAGGAGCCATGAAGGCCTGATTGGTGGAGCACTGAAGAGATGGTTGTCCTTCTGGAAGGTTCTTCCATCTCCACAGAGGAACTCTGGAGCTCTGTTAGAGTGACCATTGGGTTCTTGGTCACCTCCCTGACCAAGGCCCTTCAACCCAGATTGCTCAGTTTGGCAGAGCAGCCGCTCTATGAAGAGTCTTGGTGGTTCCAAACTTCTTTTATTTAAGAGTGATGGAGGCCAAGGAGGTCTAAGGAGCTCGATGGACAATTCCTTCGACTTCACGGCGTGGATATTTCTCTGACATGCACTGTCAACTGTGGGACCTTATATAGTCAGGTCTGTGCCTTTCCAAATCATGTTCAATCAATAGATTTTACCACAGGTGGACTCCAATCAAGTTGTAGAAACAACTCAAGGATGATCAAAGGAAACAAGATGCAACTAAGCTCAATTTCGAGTCTCATAGCAAAGGGTCTGAATACTTACCTTATGTAAATTAGGTATTTCTGTTTCTATATTTTTTATATATTTGCAGAAATTTCTAAAAAACTGTTTTCACTTTGTCATTATGGGGTATTATGTGTAGATTGATGTGGAAAATAAAATATTTAATCCATTTTAGAATAAGGGTGTAACGTAACAAAATGTGGAAAAAGTCAAGGGGTTCGGATACTTTCCAAATGCACTGTATGTTTGTATTGTATGTAACTTGTAGATATACACATTATACCGCATTCAGAAGCATTAGACTGTTGTCAGCTACAATTTAACACCTGTCTTCTCTTTACGGTGTCAGCAGGAAGCGTGTAGCTCACACACACACACACACACACACACACACACACACACACACACACACACTGCGCTGCTCCTCATCACCAAAGGGATCATGTTGTTCTTTAATATGGGATGAATTTTACCAGATGTGTTTTTTAGCCATGCTGTGAGTTGCATGGTGCCTTCAGAAAATATTCATACCCCTTGACTGTGGAAGAAAATGTGTATTACTTTTAAATAAATAAGTATTCAACCCCCTTAGTAAATACAAGTTAGTATTACCTTTCAGGGTGTCTCTAAGAGCTTTGCAAACATGGATTGTACAATATTTGTCCATTATTCTTACAAAAAAATCTTCAAGTTTGTTATTGGTCATTGCTAAATAGCCATTTTCAAGTCTTGCCATATATTTTCAAGTCGATTTAAGCAGTGCTTAATTTGTAAATCGGGAGGTGCTGGAAGAAAAACTGAGTGCGAGAAGGTGACCTGCCAGAATTATCCACCCCCCCCCCCCCCCCCTTCGCGTGAACTCGTATGTACTCAATTCTTCATCGCTGCAACATGCTTGAACTCGCATGCACTCAATTCTTCATTGCTGCGACTTGCTTGCTAGTTGAGATTTCTGTTCACGTTAGGCTGCGTTTCATTTTATTTTTCATGTCGGTTTGATCTCGGGGAGGCACTAGTAATGTCTGCATTTTTCGGTTTGATTATTTGTTTCAAGTGTATTAGTCTATAAATAAATCTCTTTGCCAAAATTCGCCATCTTATTCGACTAGTAGTTGTTCTGAAATGTTTATTGCTTGCATACCAAAATCCCCCCCCCCCCCCTTCTATCTTGGGACTGCAAGGCCTGGCACACTTCTGAATCATTTTGGTAGCTCATGTTGACCAGTAGTGTGTGCCACAGAAATTATTTGACTGTAGCCACAAAGTTAACTAAATTAGAAAGGGGGGGAGGATTTCGGGCAAGGCTATTCTCTTGCCTGCTGAAATTCTTCCCCTCTTCTATCTTGGGACTGCAAGGCCTGTTGTCTTTAATATTTTTTTTACAATGGAATAATAAAGTATTTGAAATGCTATACTGTTAGTAATCTCTATATTGTAATCAATAAAGTGTTTCAAAAGGCTGTACTTGTATTAACATATATGTTCAGATCATTCCTGAGAGAGAAGGGGTGTAGTATCTCCAGATGAGTGTGTGGTACCCTTCCTCACCATGCCAACAAGATGTTACTTCTTGTGGGGTCTTTGCCTTGAAAGTAAGTATGAGAGTACAAGTAATGCACAATTAACCTACTGAAAGTATACTGACGAAAAGGCAAAACAGAACTGTCAAATTATATTATAGCTGTGTCGTTGTATAGTTGCGATTATAATGTGTAACATAATTTTGCTGGGGAAACTGAAATGCCCATCACATTATTTCCCCAGTTTGCTGAATGTGTTCTGAAGGAGGAGTCGATTGTCTTTTCAAATACGGACAAAGATGTTAACTTCATGAGAGAAGAAATAGCAGTTACTCTCCTCCAAAACACTGGTATGTTCAATTTCTAATTTAATATAATTGTAGATTTAAAAAACAACAACATTTATATGGATCTTTCAAGGTGATCTTTGATCCAACTTCTGACTAGATGGCCACTAAAACACATGCATTTAAACATTTGGTTACAAGAAACCTATACTATTCCCTTATTCCCTGTTCCCTGTTTGCTCAGAAAAATACATGTAAAGATGTATAGACTACTTGACATTATGTTTTGCTGGATGACTTGAGCCAACTGTGCCACTTCTGTGGGGATGAGGATAATAATGAGGAAGACACTAACTGGGTAATTGCTTGTTCACTTCTAAAGGCATATTTTTACGAGTATGAATTTGTATAAGCTGTAACATTTCTATTGGTTGTGACCGCTGCCCACGATGGTTCCACCGGTCCTGTATGAAGACCGTCACATCATTGGAGGATTATGTCTGCGCTGCCTGTCAGGATGAGGTTAGGTTTGAGTCCCAGGCGACAGTATCACCTGGAAAATTTCCATAAAAAGTGGACTAAATATTCAGTCGAGCTGTTGCAGATTTCCAATTTGTTTATGTTATTTATTGTCATTTTATTTTTTATTTATTGTAATTTATGCAAAGATTTAAATTTGTATTTCCTGTTTAATGCTTGTTAACAAACGTAACTTTCTATGATGTTTTTGTGTTATTGTGTGATAATATTTGTATTATATTATCTTCTATTATTATATTTATTTTCTTAAACATTAGAACATTTTCTATCTTGCAGTACCAAAACTATCCAGAGGTGTGCCAGGCCTTGCAGTCCCAAGATAGAAGAGGGGGAGTATTTCGGCAGGCAAGAAAATAGCCTTGCCCCCCCAGCACAACACTGGAAAGCATGAGAAAAATTACCTTTGAAATAAAGCAATGCATGCATATCATCACATTTGCGTAGGGGCATAGAGCAGTAGTGTAGAGGCACTTACAGAAGTTGCACACATGAGGGAAAAAATGTGTGTAGGTTGGTCCGGGAAATTTTGGGCCTTTTATTAACGCATTTCTTGCAATTCTACATCATTTCGCATGACTGGAGACTCTGGCATAATCATTTTTTTTATGACGCATTCAAGACAACTGGGAAATCGGGAAAAAACAAGCTCCAACTGGGAAGATTTGTTTTGGACGGTCATCCAACTTAGAATTCCAAGTGGGGAACTCTGGACTCGTTCCAGAACTCCGACTTTCTGACCTGAACATCACTGACGTCATGATTCAACCAATTTTTTTGTCCAAGTTCCCAGTTGTCTTGAAAGCACCATAATACCTCACAAATGATTGAAATGACAGGCTACTTTGACACAGACAAACTGAGAAACTGAGTTCAATGAAAATGACCTTGTCTTGAATCCATCAATAGCCTATGCCTAGGTGTGTGGAGACATATTTTATGGTACAATATGAGGAGTAAATTATAGTCCTTAAAATGCTTTTCAGTTTCACTGACTCACCCAATGATGCGCAGCTCACATGCTGGTGATGGAATATGAGGTCGTGCCAAAAGCCTCTCTATCTCTCTCTCTCTCTTGTTTTACTTTGTAAAACAATATTTGGAAGAGAAGTTGATCAAATATTTTGGTAGCCTACAGCTGACAGATTAGAGTCTTCTCTTTTCAGCAGGAGCCATTTGCTTTCCATCATGTGTTTTCCCGAGATTATAAACTAATTGAAATATTGCGAAAGGCACGTTTTGTTTGGATGGTGTTTGTTTACGGACATATTTGCTGCACGTTCCAGACTGTAGGCTATGCCTTGTTATTGAGCTACACTCCACAGCTAGTCTAAAAGAAGCTATTTATACTCTGTGGCTAAATTTTTGCCTTTCTCATGGTGTAGTAGGTTATTCTGAATGATGTCCTTCCTTTCTGAACAGACAGCAGTAACTCTATAACTTTGGCAAATTTATTTCGATTCATCAGGCATGCCGCAGCTCCTCCAGAACCCTTTGCGTGCCTCTATAAAGAAATACATGATAAAGTGCAGTGCTGGAGAGATGCGAGTTGCAGGCTCATGTCTGTCAGAGCAGAGAGAAGGGGAGAGATCATAGTGAGCAAATCTAATTTTAGTTATGTGAGAGATACGGGGGGCGGGGCTGGAGAATTAACGCAGTGACAACTCAAATTAACTTTGATCGCTTTTATTAGAATTTTTACATTGCAAATAGTGACAATTATTTTTCATGCCACTGAGAGGCACCGGATCCGGCCAAATAGGTTCCGAAACGAAACAGTCCAAAACGGAGATGTGCCGGATTCTGTTCCTGGCAGGATTCGACTCAAATTAAGCACAATTTTTACGTGAAAACTGTATCTAGGCCACTCAGGAACATTCAATGTCATCTTGGTAAGCAACTCCAGTGTATATTTGGCCTTGTGTTTTAGGTAATTGTCCTGCTGAAAGGTGAACTTCTCTCCTAGTGTCTGTTGGAAAGAAGATTGAACCATGTTTTCCTCTAGGATTCTTATCCTAAAAAACTCTCTAGTCCTTGCCGATGACAAGCATACCCACACATGATGCGGCCACCACCATGCTTGAAAATATGAAGTGATGTGTTGTGTTGGATTTGCCCCAAACATAACGCTTTGTATTCCAGACAGAAAGTTCATTTTTAAGTGTTACTTAAGTGCCTTGTTACAAAAAGGATGCATGTTTTGGAATATTTTTCATTCTGTAAAGGCTTCCTTCTTTTCACTCCGTCATTTATGTTAGTACTGTGGAGTAATACTAACATAAATGTTATCTCTTATGAAAGCAATTCAACTCGGTATCTATTTTAAAGTTACCATTGGCCTCATGGTAAAATCCTGGACAGTTTCCTTCATCTACGGCAACTGAGTTAGGAAGGACGCCTGTATCTTTGTAGTGACTGGGTGTATTGTGGAACAGGTCGAGAGCTTCAAGTTCCTCGATGGCACGACAACACCTCTTCCCCCTCGGTAACCTGAAAAGATTTGGCTTGGGCCCTCAGACAGCTTCACCATTGAGAGCATCTTGACTGGCTGATCACTGCTTGGTATGGTAACTGTTTGACATCCGGCAGCAAGGTGCTACAGAGGGTAGTGCACACGGCCCAGTACATCACTAGGGCCGAGCTCCCTGCCATCCAGGAACTCTAAACCAGGCGGCGTCAGAGGAACGACCCAAAAATATCAAAGACTCCAGTCACCCAAGTCATAGACTGTTCTCTCTGATAGCGCATGGCAAGCGGTACCAATGAACCAAGTCTGGAACCAACAGGACCTTGAACAGCTTCTATCCCCAAGCCTTACAACTGTTAAATAGTTAGTTAAATAGTAAACCAATAGCTACCCGGAATATCCTCATTGACATTTTTGCACTAATCTCTTTTGACTCATCACATGCTGTTACTGTTAATTATCTACCCCGTTGCCTAGTCACTTTACATAACCTATATGTACAGATCTACCTCATCTACCTCGTACCCCTGCACATCGACTTGAAACTGGTACCTTGTGTATATAGCCAAGTTACCATTGTGTATTTATTCCTTGTGTTATTATTATATATGTTTTTCTTTCTACTATTTCTCTTTAAAAAAATGTCATTGCTGGAAAGGCCCGTTAGTAAACGTTTCACTGCTAGTCTACATCTGCTGTTTACCGAAGCAAGTGACAAATACAATTTGATGCTTACAGGGACATTCAACGTCTGCTGTTTTTAATACGTGCCCTTCTTTTCGAACCATTGGAAAACCTCCCTGGTTTTTGTGCAGTGGAGTGTATTCTTGGATGCCAAGAGAAAGCAGGCTTCTCCCCCCAAAAATCCTATAAAAAATATAATTTATCTTTTGTCTCTCTGTGCGTCTCTCTGTGTTTCAAAATGTTCCTTCAATTCGCAAGAGGCTGAATGTATCTCAACGGAGTCGGAGTCAGCCACCGAAGGAGCAAAACAGTGCCCCTCACACACACACACACACACACACACACACACACACACACACACACACACACACACACACACACACACACACACACACACACACACACACACACACACACACACACACACACACACTCATACACATACACATAAATCAGTACCATGGACAGCCACATAATATTTAGCTTATTTTGATTTGACTAAATTGTTTTTGGAATCTTTTAGTTGTCACTGTTTTAGGCTAAGCAATCGGTGATTTAATGATGAAATGTTGAAATGGTGCTGGAATAGTGGAGGCAGCTCCTGTTTTCTTCGCCACTTGCGATAACGCTGAGGTGTTCTAAATCAGTAGTTGTTTAGTTAGTTCAAAAAGGTTGGAAACATTAACTTGCTTGACCATGCTGTAGGTCAGTTTGTTACATGCAATATGCTTTGTGGACTCCACCGGACAGATGTTGCTCTCCGGTTTTGTGATGAAACAAAGGTGTGGTTGAATTTAGTCTTCTTATTGTCTTGGCCTCAGACCTATATACTGTATCACGGTGGCATGGCATATGAACTAACAGGTTATAGAGCAAACAACACAATTATAAAAACACATAGGTTGTACAATTGCTTTTTTTCCCTGTCTTGGCTTCCCCAGTGATTTTACCCATGCACCGCTAGTGTCCTTGTGCTTGAATCTGTGCTTGAAATTCACTGCTCGACTGAGGAACCTTACAGATAATTCTATGTGTGAGGTACAGAGATAGTGTAGTCATTTTAAAATCATGTTAAACAATATTATTGCACACAGAGTGAGTCCATGCAACTTATTATGTGACTTGATAAGCACATTTTTATTCCTGAACTTATTTAAGCTTGCAATAACAAAAGGGTTGAATACTGATTGACATGAATACCTTTTTATTTACATGTATTTATTTGTAAACATTTCTAAAAACATAACTCCACTTTGACATTGTGGGGTATCGTGTGTAGATGAATGACACACAATCTCAATTGAATCCATTTTAAATTCAGGCTGTAACACAACAACATGTGGAAAAAGTCAAGGGGTGTAAATACTTACTGAAGGCTCTGAATGTGTTCTTCTGCTTAACATGAGACACTACTAAAGTCCCAAATAGCCCCTATCCCAAATGTAGTGCGCCATTTTGTGGACCCATAGGAATGCAAACACTATCTGCTCTCAGATGGAACTCATGTGTTTAAGTTCGAGGCCTGTGATGTGACTGAGGCCTGCACCATAGATTATGGACAGGAAATAAACGCTAACTCATGAAGACGGTATGAGATATGAGCTTGTAGCTGTATTTCCGTCACCAGGCATCAACCCTGGGAATGACTTCACTGTCACTACGGTTTAACAAGAAAGCTCTCCACTCTCTGTCTCTGTCTCTCCCTTCACTTCAACGTCTCCTTACACCACATAAACCCTTCACTGTCCGTCCCCTCACATTCTTCATCTACACCTTTCTCGTTATCAGTCCAAATTGAAATGACAAGTGTTTCTGATTCCTGGTGAATGGTAAGAAATTGGTAGCAGGCAGAATAATCACAATCGTATTACTGTTAATTCCTTTCCAATGAGCTGACAGGCAGGTCGGGAACAGGTTCCTGATGGCCTTGTGAGCGTGGGTGTGTGTGCGTGCACGAGTGTGTTTGTGTAGGTGCGTGTGTATGTGTGTGGCATATGAAATATATGGAATGAGATTTCGATGCAATTACTTTATTGTGTAATCAGCCTCAGACTGCAAGGCAAATAATATCATTTATAATTTAGTTTTATACTAATTAGATTCCCCAATAATCTGATATCACTATTTGCTGTTCTTATCGAATCACTGATATAAGATAGAGGGAATGATTCAGCATAGTAAAGCCACTGAATTCTGAAAGTAATTGAATCACCAAAACAAAAACATTGTAACTCCAGAATGCTCCATACAGTACGTCAGGGTTCCCCAATAGGTGACCCACGGGGAAAAATGTGTGCCTTTATTTTCTTAGTAAAAAAAATATACAATTGAAGTCAGAAGTTTACATACACCTTAGCCAAATACATTTAAATTCAGTTTTTCACAATTCCTGACATTTAATCCTAGTAAAAATGCCCGGTCAGTTAGGATCACCACTTTATTTTAAGAATGTGAAATGTCAGAATAATAGTAGAGAGAATGATTTCTTTCCATTTGTATTACTTTCATCACATTCCCAGTGGGTCAGAAGTTTACATACACTCAATTAGTATTTGATAGCATTGCCTTTCAGGTTATGTCGATATAGGACTCGTTTTACTGTGGATATAGATTATTTTGTACCTGTTTCTTTGCTGTTGTTCTGGAATTGATTTGCACTCTTCGCACCAAAGTATGTTCATCTCTAGGAGACAGAACGCGTCTCCTTCCTGAGCAGTATGATGGCTGCGTGGTCTCATACTTGCGTACTATTGTTTGTACAGATGAAGGTGGTACCTTCAGGCATTTGGAAATTGCTCCCAAGGATGAACCAGACTTGTGGAGGTCTACATTTATTTTTCTGAAGTCTTGGCTGATTTCTTCTGATTTTCCCATGATGTCTGAAGCTGGAGACTCATATCTCCATCCCTAACTTTAAGCACCAGCTGTCAGAGCAGCTCACAGATCACTGCACCTGTACATAGCCCATCTGTAAATAGCCCATCCAACTACCTCATCCCCCAATACTGTTATTTATTTTACTCCTTTGCACCCCATTATCTCTGCTTGCACACTCATCTTCTGCACATCTATCACTCCAGTGTTTAATTGCTATATTGTAATTATTTCACCACTCTGGCCTATTTATTGCTTCACCTCCTTTATCCTACTTATCCTATCCTGTATTTTTGACTGTATGTTTGTTTATTCCATCTGTAACTCTGTGTTGTTGTTTGTGTCGCACTGCTTTGCTTTATCTTGGCCAGGTCGCAGATGTAAATGATAACTTGTTCTCAACTAGCTTACCTGGTTAAATAAAGGTCAAATATATATTTTTTTGAATGTTAAGCAAAGAGGCACTGAGTTTGAAGGTAGTCCTTGAAATACATCCACAGGTACACCTCCTACTGAGTCAAATGATGTCAATTAGCCTATCAGAAGCTTCTAAAGACATGACATAATATTCTGGAATTTTACAAGCTGTTTAAAGGCACAGTCAACTTAGTGTATGTAAACTTCTGACCCACTGGAATTGTGATACAGTGAATTATAAATTGTCTGTAAACAATTGTTGGAAAAAGTACTTGTGTCATGCACAAAGTAGATGTTCTAACCGACTTGCCAAAACTATAGTTTGATAAAGAAAATAAATTTGTGGAGTGGTTGAAAAAGTAGTTTTAATGACCCCAACCTAAGTGTATGTAAACTTCTGATTTCAAATGTACATTTCATTTTTTCCTTTTTTCTAAGTGATTTTAATTTGGGAAATCTGTTATCAAGTATTCCCATGCATAAATAGTAGGTATATAATGGTTCAAATGTTTTAGATAGGAGGGCATCGGTCCATTCAGAAAATACCTATAATCTTTCCTGACTGAATCGATTCGTCCTCTCCCTCAGCCTATCAAACTGTATGCATGTAACTGCATATGACATTGTCATAACAACTGTGTGCAGAGTGTGGGAGACGCAGCTGCTCGCACCAACGAGAGGTAGGTCTACCCTATCCTTGATCTAATACTGGTAGGCTACATCTACGTGCCACCTTCAGCATTCAGATGTTTGTAAAATAGCTTTCGCAATGATAAATCAAAGGCTTTATTAACCAAAGTAATTTGCTGGGTCATTGTTACCAAACGCTCTGTAGGAAATTGTGTTTAACTGGCAGAGCTGTGTCGGCTACCTGAGTGGACACATCTCACATCTTGCTTATTGCACATTTAACTGCTGATTGGGGCTTTCGATTGGCAGATTCACTATGCAAAATATTTTTGGTAGTTCTGCTTTAAACAGTGAGTGCATTTGGTAATTTTTACATTAACAGGGTCATGGTGTACTTTCATAAAAAGAACCACAATCATTTTTGCCAGATGCACTGGTCAGAATGAGAGAAGAGAGTAGCTCTCTTTTCCTTCAAATTACAAACAATCAAAACCATTCGCTTTTGAGACGGCTTTGAAATCCAAAGCTGTGTTATATCACTTGGCTTTGAATGTAATAGCTAATTTCTAAAGATAAATATTGACATATAACTAGCTCAATACATGTTCACCTGCCACATGACAAGTTAATCAGTGGATGATGAGGACCAGATAAAAAGTGGGGGACAAAAACAAATTGCCCCCCCTAATTTGATAGTGGTGGATGCTTAGTCTACCCTATGGCTCACCTCACCTCACCACGCACATGCACATGCACGCGCACACACACACACACACACACACACACACACACACACACACACACACACACACACACACACACACACACACACACACACACACACACAGTGCCCCTCAGCTCAGAGAAGTCAGCTCAGACAGATCCAGCACCTGAGCTCCACCACCATCAGATATTCATTCAGAATGGAAAATGAACGTGTTCATGCAACAACTGTCAGTGCATTGAATCATATCTCAACAAAACCGAATCTCATCGATTCATACCACTAATCATATCGTACCAAATCGTTTTAAACTAGAAGTATCATTCCTGGTAAGGAGAGGTAAACATGCCTAATACACAGAGAGGTATATTGAGTCACTGATGTGATCTTCCTGTCTGGGTTGGCGCCCCCCCCCCCCCCCCCCCTTGGGTTGTGCCGTGGCGGAGATCTTTGTGGGCTATACTCGGCCTTGTCTCAGGATGGTAAGTTGGTGGTTGAAGATATCCCTCTAGTGGTGTGGGGGCTGTGCTTTGGCAAAGTGGGTGGGGTTATATCCTTCCTGTTTGGCCCTGTCCGGGGGTGTCCTCGGATGGGGCCACAGTGTCTCCTGACCCCTCCTGTCTCAGCCTCCAGTATTTATGCTGCAGTAGTTTATGTGTCGGGGGGCTAGGGTCAGTTTGTTATATCTGGAGTACTTCTCCTGTCCTATTCGGTGTCCTGTGTGAATTTAAGTGTGCTCTCTCTAATTCTCTCTTTCTCTCTTTCTTTCTCTCTCTCGGAGGACCTGAGCCCTAGGACTATGCCTCAGGACTACCTGGCATGATGACTCCTTGCTGTCCCCAGTCCACCTGGCCATGCTGCTGCTCCAGTATCAACTGTTCTGCCTGCAGCTATGGAACCCTGACCTGTTCACCAGACGTGCTACCTGTCCCAGACCTGCTGTTTTCAACTCTCTAGAGACAGCAGGAGCGGTAGAGATACTCTTAATGATCGGCTATGAAAAGCCAACTGACATTTTCTCCTGAGGTGCTGACTTGCTGCACCCTCGACAACTACTGTGATTATTATTATTTGACCATGCTGGTCATTTATGAACATTTGAACATCTTGGCCATGTTCTGTTATAATCTCCACCCGGCACAGCCAGAAGAGGACTGGCCACCCCACATAGCCTGGTTCCTCTCTAGGTTTCTTCCTAGGTTTTTGCCTTTTCTAGGGAGTTTTTCCTAGCCACCGTGCTTCTACACCTGCATTGCTTGCTGTTTGGGGTTTTAGGCTGGGTTTCTGTACAACACTTTGAGATATCAGCTGATGTACGGAGGGCTATATAAATGAATTTGATTTGATTTATATGTGATCGTATCACAATGTAATCAAGGTTTGAAATTATTCTGTCAAATACTACATCTGCTTGGGCTTCTTGAGGTCAGTGTGCAGTGTACAAATTATGTATTAATATCTCCCGCCCCCCTAACCATCCGCTCAAGAAAAAATCAGCCCGTGGCTGAATGTAATTAGAGACCCCTGCAGTAGGTGATATATTGTAATGTTAACTTCTCTAAAACATGCAGGATAAACAAAACATGGCTTCAAGCCCTTGGGCTGAGCCAGACTGTCTGTAGACAAGGTGAAAGCTGGAAGAATGAGACAGGAAGTATGAGCAAGAAATACATCTCCTCCTCAGCAGTCATTTCATAGAAAACTACTAGAGTCTATTTGTTAGCATCGCTCAATGACAACAACAACAAAACAGTAGGTGTGTGTATTACCAACACTCTCAGACGATGGAGAGTAGTGGAGCTCATTCAGTCTGTAATTCACAGCGATATGGTGAAGATTGATCATCAGCCAGATGTCTGTGGTGCTCTCCCTCCCAGATCCCCAGGTGTGCGTGTGTGTTTATCTGTGTGTGTGTGTGTGTGTGTGTGCGTGCGTGTGTCTGGGGAGCCAGTTTACAACTGTGACAATGATGTCAAGCAGCTGGTTCAGTCGTGGCTCTCTACCATTTGTTCTCTACGACCTCCACCCATTCTAACTGCAGACCTCCATATAAACCTGTCAGATGTGGTTAGCTATGGTCTGGCAGGAAACTCATCCAACAGAGGCAACCTACTCTCCTCCTCTCATCCTCTCCTCCCCCTCCTCTGCTCCTCCCCTCCCCCTTCTATTCTACCGTACCCCTCTCTGCTAAATATGCTGGGTTGGTGCAGCATCTCTGAGGACCTGCTGTGACAGTAAGGTGGGAGGTAGAAGGAAGGAGGGAGTCCTCCTTGGCATGTGTACAAAGGGGTCTGACTCTGGGTTTAATATACAGTGTCTCTGCCAGCTGTTCATATTTCAACAGGGCTCCCTCCAGACAGGACAGGTAAACTAGCATACCATAACAGCTACCAGTGAAATCCCCTCTCAGTTTGGATATTACCAAGAGGACACCTGTATACAGACACAATGTGTGTGTATATGTGTGTGTGTGCGTCCGTGCATGTACCAGCGTACATATATGAAAACACATGTCCTTCTTATTGTGTAAATACTCACATATTCCCCATATGTGTCCTGTGCTAAGGGTGGTGGTGGTCTGTACCCCGCGGACGGGGGAGCCCCTCGTGCTCTTGGTGCTGGCACGCCCCTCCCTCGGGCGGATGGCACCCGGCTGGGGGGTGCCCCTCTCGGAGCTGCTCCACGGGGGACAGCTACGTGGGGAGGGGGCACACCTCCTCGACTCCTACCACAGGACAAGCAGGGGACAATTGTAAGCTTCGTCTCAAATGGCACCCTATTCCCTATATAGTCTAATGTTTTTGACCACAGCCCTATTGCTTAAGTGGACCAAGAGACTGTCACCAAGATACCTATGCAATTCAGACATATACTGAATTAAACAATCACATTATTGTTAGTGAATATGTGTTTTTTATATCTGACTTACTGTAAACCTCACTGCCTGCAGGACTTTCTTCTTATCTCACTCATATTAGGCATGCTAAATGCTAATTACTGTCTGATTTAAAACAGATCCAATTATATTCCCTCTCAGAGCAATACAAACATCTCTTCATCTCATTGAGAAAGCTTTTACAAACACAAGCAACAAACATACTCTGCATTTCATTTGAAAGTCTAAGAGCCACGCAACATGCATAATATGAACTATTCTAATGGCAATGACTATTTCAGTATTATTTTAAGTTATCTGGGGAGTTACATCTTAAAGAGAGTCCAGCAGGACAGTTACATACAAAAAACCATTAGAATTTCAATAGTTCTCAACTTTGTATTGTGTATCGTTTGGGCCGGATAGTGTATTTTCCCCCCATTAGTATTACAAAGCAGAGTTTTGAATTGAATGTATTAAAACACAGACACTTATGTATGCTCTGTAATTCTGTCATTCATTTTAGTTATGGTAATAAGTGAATTGAAGGAATTTCAGGCTGTGGAAATGAGTCCTAGTCTAAGAATACTCTCCCATTTGGAATAGCATCTCTGGAATGGGGTCTATGTATCTGTCTATGAAAATCAGGATATTGCTTCATGTGTCCATCAACATCACACTAACCCCTACCCCAGACCAAACACAAAAGTGAATACATACACCAACACACATGCATGAATGCACACACACACACCCACACACCCAGGTTGGCTGTAGGTACCTGATGGGTCCTGGGGCAGGTGTCCCTCTACCCCGTGCTGCAGGCAGCTTGCCCCTCACCGCTGGCACCTTGGCATCCTCTGAGCCACCATTCAGGTATGTCAGCTCCTGCAGCTGCGCCTGTCGGATCTCATCATTGTAATCCTGCACACACACACACACACACACCCACACACACCCTTTTAATTACAGCGTATTAAATTACGTCCTTTATCTCCAGGGTTACAGCCCTGTAGGAATGTCTAATTAATGTACTTTACAGTGCTGCTGTGACCAACCGGTGTGTGTGTGTGTGTGTGTGTGTGTGTGTGTGTGTGTGTGTGTGTGTGTGTGTGTGTGTGTGTGTGTGTGTGTGTGTGTGTGTGTGTGTGTGTGTGTGTGTGTGTGTGTGTGTGTGTGTGTGTGTGTGTGATGTGTGTGTGTGATGTTGCCGTGACCGCTGCTCCTCAGGCAGAGCAACACACTCCTGATCCCCCGTTGATAAAACCCAGGAACCCCATTTGTTTTTTTATCGTCACACATTGTCATCTCTCTGTGTGTGTGTGTCTTTATCGTCAAACACAGTCGTCTTCGCCGCTCAATGGAACGTAGCAATTAATATGGAAATCAGCGTTTAATCATACTGCCATGGAGACGATTGTCTTCTGTCTCCTCCATATCAACACATCACTGTGTATTTGTGAGGGAAATTAAAAGACATATTTAATGACCGGAAATAAATCAGCATTGCTCAGAATGAGACTGGAAGGATCACACAGAATAGCATGGGATGGAGAGATCCTACTATCCTTCCATAATAATAGCATGGGATGGAGAGATCCTGCTATCCTTCCATAATAATAGCATGGGATGGAGAGATCCTACTATCCTTCCATAATAATAGCATGGGATGGAGAGATCCTGCTATCCTTCCATAATAATAACATGGGATGTAGAGATCCTACTATCCTTCCATAATAATAGCATGGGATGGAGAGATCCTACTATCCCTCCATAATAATAACATGGGATGTAGAGATCCTACTATCCCTCCATAATAATAACATGGGATGTAGAGATCCTACTATCCTTCCATAATAACATGGGATGTAGAGATCCTACTATTCTTCCATAATAATAACATGGGATGGAGAGATCCTACTATCCCTCCATAATAATAGCATGGGATGGAGAGATCCTACTATTCTTCCATAATAATAGCATGGGATGGAGAGATCCTACTATCGTTCCATAATAACATGGGATGAAGAGATCCTACTATCCTTCCATAATAATAACATGGGATGTAGAGATCCTACTATCCTTCCATAATAATAGCATGGGATGTAGAGATCCTACTATCCTTCCATAATAACATGGGGTGTAGAGATCCTACTATCCTTCCATAATAACATGGGATGTAGAGATCCTGCTATCCTTCCATAATAATAGCATGGGATGTAGAGATCCTACTTTCCTTCCATAATAATAACATGGGATGTAGAGATCCTACTATACTTCCATAATAATAACATGGGACGGAGAGATCCTACTATTCTTCCATAATAATAACATGGGATGGAGAGATCCTACTATCCTTCCATAATAATAACATGGGATGTAGAGATCCTACTATCCTTCCATAATAATAACATGGGATGTAGAGATCCTACTATCCTTCCATAATAATAACATGGGATGGAGAGATCCTACTATCCTTCCATAATAATAGCATGGGATGTAGAGATCCTACTATCCCTCCATAATAATAACATGGGATGTAGAGATCCTACTATCCCTCCATAATAATAACATGGGATGTAGAGATCCTACTATCCTTCCATAATAATAGCATGGGATGTAGAGATCCTACTATCCTTCCATAATAACATGGGGTGTAGAGATCCTACTATCCTTCCATAATAACATGGGATGTAGAGATCCTGCTATCCTTCCGTAATAATAGCATGGGATGTAGAGATCCTACTTTCCTTCCATAATAATAACATGGGATGTAGAGATCCTACTATACTTCCATAATAATAACATGGGACGGAGAGATCCTACTATTCTTCCATAATAATAACATGGGATGTAGAGATCCTACTATCCTTCCATAATAATAACATGGGATGGAGAGATCCTACTATCCTTCCATAATAATAACATGGGATGTAGAGATCCTACTATACTTCCATAATAATAACATGGGACGGAGAGATCCTACTATCCTTCCATAATAATAACATGGGATGTAGAGATCCTACTATCCTTCCATAATAATAGCATGGGATGTAGAGATCCTACTTTCCTTCCATAATAATAACATGGGATGTAGAGATCCTACTATACTTCCATAATAATAACATGGGACGGAGAGATCCTACTATCCTTCCATAATAATAACATGGGATGTAGAGATCCTACTATCCTTCCATAATAATAACATGGGATGTAGAGATCCTACTATCCTTCCATAATAATAACATGGGATGGAGAGATCCTACTATCCTTCCATAATAATAGCATGGGATGTAGATATCCTACTATCCCTCCATAATAATAACATGGGATGTAGAGATCCTACTATCCCTCCATAATAATAACATGGGATGTAGAGATCCTACTATCCTTCCATTATAATAACATGGGATGTAGAGATCCTACTATCCTTCCATAATAATAGCATGGGATGTAGAGATCCTACTATCCCTCCATAATAATAACATGGGATGTAGAGATCCTACTATACCTCCATAATAATAACATGGGATGTAGAGATCCTACTATCCCTCCATAATAACATGGGATGTAGAGATCCTACTATCATTCCATAATAACATGGGATTTAAAGATCCTACTATCCTTCCATAATAACATGGGATGTAGAGATCCTACTATCCTTCCATAATAATAACATGGGATGTAGAGATCCTACTATCCTTCCATAATAATAACATGGGATGTAGAGATCCTACTATCCTTCCATAATAATAACATGGGATGTAGAGATCCTACTATCCTTCCATAATAATAACATGGGATTTAGAGATCCTACTATCCTTCCATAATAATAACATGGGATGTAGAGATCTTGCTATCCTTCCATAATAATAACATGGGATGGAGAGATCCTACTATCCTTCCATAATAATAACATGGGATGTAGAGATCTTATTATCCTTCCATAATAATAACATGGGATGTAGAGATCTTGCTATCCTTCCATAATAATAACATGGGATGTAGAGATCCTACTATCCTTCCATAATAATAACATGGGATGTAGAGATCCTACTATCCTTCCATAATAATAACATGGGATTTAGAGATCCTACTATCCTTCCATAATAATAACATGGGATGTAGAGATCCTACTATCCCTCCATAATAATAACATGGGATTTAGAGATCCTACTATCCTTCCATAATAATAACATGGGATGTAGAGATCCTACTATCCCTCCATAATAATAACATGGGATGTAGAGATCCTACTATCCTTCCATAATAATAACATGGGATGTAGAGATCTTGCTATCCTTCCATTTTAATAACATGGGATTTAGAGATCCTACTATCCTTCCATAATAATAACATGGGATGTAGAGATCCTACTATCCCTCCATAATAATAACATGGGATGTAGAGATCCTACTATCCCTCCATAATAATAACATGGGATGTAGAGATCCTACTATCCTTCCATAATAATAACATGGGATGTAGAGATCCTACTATCCTTCCATAATAATAGCATGGGATGTAGAGATCCTACTATCCCTCCATAATAATAACATGGGATGTAGAGATCCTACTATCCCTCCATAATAATAGCATGGGATGGAGAGATCCTACTATTCTTCCATAATAATAGCATGGGATGGAGAGATCCTACTATCGTTCCATAATAACATGGGATGAAGAGATCCTACTATCCTTCCATAATAATAACATGGGATGTAGAGATCCTACTATCCTTCCATAATAATAGCATGGGATGTAGAGATCCTACTATCCTTCCATAATAACATGGGGTGTAGAGATCCTACTATCCTTCCATAATAACATGGGATGTAGAGATCCTGCTATCCTTCCATAATAATAGCATGGGATGTAGAGATCCTACTTTCCTTCCATAATAATAACATGGGATGTAGAGATCCTACTATACTTCCATAATAATAACATGGGACGGAGAGATCCTACTATTCTTCCATAATAATAACATGGGATGGAGAGATCCTACTATCCTTCCATAATAATAACATGGGATGTAGAGATCCTACTATCCTTCCATAATAATAGCATGGGATGTAGAGATCCTACTATCCTTCCATAATAACATGGGGTGTAGAGATCCTACTATCCTTCCATAATAACATGGGATGTAGAGATCCTGCTATCCTTCCATAATAATAGCATGGGATGTAGAGATCCTACTTTCCTTCCATAATAATAACATGGGATGTAGAGATCCTACTATACTTCCATAATAATAACATGGGACGGAGAGATCCTACTATTCTTCCATAATAATAACATGGGATGGAGAGATCCTACTATCCTTCCATAATAATAACATGGGATGTAGAGATCCTACTATCCTTCCATAATAATAACATGGGATGTAGAGATCCTACTATCCTTCCATAATAATAACATGGGATGGAGAGATCCTACTATCCTTCCATAATAATAGCATGGGATGTAGAGATCCTACTATCCCTCCATAATAATAACATGGGATGTAGAGATCCTACTATCCCTCCATAATAATAACATGGGATGTAGAGATCCTACTATCCTTCCATAATAATAGCATGGGATGTAGAGATCCTACTATCCTTCCATAATAACATGGGGTGTAGAGATCCTACTATCCTTCCATAATAACATGGGATGTAGAGATCCTGCTATCCTTCCGTAATAATAGCATGGGATGTAGAGATCCTACTTTCCTTCCATAATAATAACATGGGATGTAGAGATCCTACTATACTTCCATAATAATAACATGGGACGGAGAGATCCTACTATTCTTCCATAATAATAACATGGGATGTAGAGATCCTACTATCCTTCCATAATAATAACATGGGATGGAGAGATCCTACTATCCTTCCATAATAATAACATGGGATGTAGAGATCCTACTATACTTCCATAATAATAACATGGGACGGAGAGATCCTACTATCCTTCCATAATAATAACATGGGATGTAGAGATCCTACTATCCTTCCATAATAATAGCATGGGATGTAGAGATCCTACTTTCCTTCCATAATAATAACATGGGATGTAGAGATCCTACTATACTTCCATAATAATAACATGGGACGGAGAGATCCTACTATCCTTCCATAATAATAACATGGGATGTAGAGATCCTACTATCCTTCCATAATAATAACATGGGATGTAGAGATCCTACTATCCTTCCATAATAATAACATGGGATGGAGAGATCCTACTATCCTTCCATAATAATAGCATGGGATGTAGATATCCTACTAGCCCTCCATAATAATAACATGGGATGTAGAGATCCTACTATCCCTCCATAATAATAACATGGGATGTAGAGATCCTACTATCCTTCCATTATAATAACATGGGATGTAGAGATCCTACTATCCTTCCATAATAATAGCATGGGATGTAGAGATCCTACTATCCCTCCATAATAATAACATGGGATGTAGAGATCCTACTATACCTCCATAATAATAACATGGGATGTAGAGATCCTACTATCCCTCCATAATAACATGGGATGTAGAGATCCTACTATCATTCCATAATAACATGGGATTTAAAGATCCTACTATCCTTCCATAATAACATGGGATGTAGAGATCCTACTATCCTTCCATAATAATAACATGGGATGTAGAGATCCTACTATCCTTCCATAATAATAACATGGGATGTAGAGATCCTACTATCCTTCCATAATAATAACATGGGATGTAGAGATCCTACTATCCTTCCATAATAATAACATGGGATTTAGAGATCCTACTATCCTTCCATAATAATAACATGGGATGTAGAGATCTTGCTATCCTTCCATAATAATAACATGGGATGGAGAGATCCTACTATCCTTCCATAATAATAACATGGGATGTAGAGATCTTATTATCCTTCCATAATAATAACATGGGATGTAGAGATCTTGCTATCCTTCCATAATAATAACATGGGATGTAGAGATCCTACTATCCTTCCATAATAATAACATGGGATGTAGAGATCCTACTATCCTTCCATAATAATAACATGGGATTTAGAGATCCTACTATCCTTCCATAATAATAACATGGGATGTAGAGATCCTACTATCCCTCCATAATAATAACATGGGATTTAGAGATCCTACTATCCTTCCATAATAATAACATGGGATGTAGAGATCCTACTATCCCTCCATAATAATAACATGGGATGTAGAGATCCTACTATCCTTCCATAATAATAACATGGGATGTAGAGATCTTGCTATCCTTCCATTTTAATAACATGGGATTTAGAGATCCTACTATCCTTCCATAATAATAACATGGGATGTAGAGATCCTACTATCCCTCCATAATAATAACATGGGATGTAGAGATCCTACTATCCCTCCATAATAATAACATGGGATGTAGAGATCCTACTATCCTTCCATAATAATAACATGGGATGTAGAGATCCTACTATCCTTCCATAATAATAGCATGGGATGTAGAGATCCTACTATCCCTCCATAATAATAACATGGGATGTAGAGATCCTACTATCCCTCCATAATAATAGCATGGGATGGAGAGATCCTACTATTCTTCCATAATAATAGCATGGGATGGAGAGATCCTACTATCGTTCCATAATAACATGGGATGAAGAGATCCTACTATCCTTCCATAATAATAACATGGGATGTAGAGATCCTACTATCCTTCCATAATAATAGCATGGGATGTAGAGATCCTACTATCCTTCCATAATAACATGGGGTGTAGAGATCCTACTATCCTTCCATAATAACATGGGATGTAGAGATCCTGCTATCCTTCCATAATAATAGCATGGGATGTAGAGATCCTACTTTCCTTCCATAATAATAACATGGGATGTAGAGATCCTACTATACTTCCATAATAATAACATGGGACGGAGAGATCCTACTATTCTTCCATAATAATAACATGGGATGGAGAGATCCTACTATCCTTCCATAATAATAACATGGGATGTAGAGATCCTACTATCCTTCCATAATAATAACATGGGATGTAGAGATCCTACTATCCCTCCATAATAATAACATGGGATTTAGAGATCCTACTATCCTTCCATAATAATAACATGGGATGTAGAGATCCTACTATCCCTCCATAATAATAACATGGGATGTAGAGATCCTACTATCCTTCCATAATAATAACATGGGATGTAGAGATCTTGCTATCCTTCCATTTTAATAACATGGGATTTAGAGATCCTACTATCCTTCCATAATAATAACATGGGATGTAGAGATCCTACTATCCCTCCATAATAATAACATGGGATGTAGAGATCCTACTATCCCTCCATAATAATAACATGGGATGTAGAGATCCTACTATCCTTCCATAATAATAGCATGGGATGTAGAGATCCTACTATCCCTCCATAATAATAACATGGGATGTAGAGATCCTACTATCCCTCCATAATAATAGCATGGGATGGAGAGATCCTACTATTCTTCCATAATAATAGCATGGGATGGAGAGATCCTACTATCGTTCCATAATAACATGGGATGAAGAGATCCTACTATCCTTCCATAATAATAACATGGGATGTAGAGATCCTACTATCCTTCCATAATAATAGCATGGGATGTAGAGATCCTACTATCCTTCCATAATAACATGGGGTGTAGAGATCCTACTATCCTTCCATAATAACATGGGATGTAGAGATCCTGCTATCCTTCCATAATAATAGCATGGGATGTAGAGATCCTACTTTCCTTCCATAATAATAACATGGGATGTAGAGATCCTACTATACTTCCATAATAATAACATGGGACGGAGAGATCCTACTATTCTTCCATAATAATAACATGGGATGGAGAGATCCTACTATCCTTCCATAATAATAACATGGGATGTAGAGATCCTACTATCCTTCCATAATAATAACATGGGATGTAGAGATCCTACTATCCCTCCATAATAATAACATGGGATTTAGAGATCCTACTATCCTTCCATAATAATAACATGGGATGTAGAGATCCTACTATCCCTCCATAATAATAACATGGGATGTAGAGATCCTACTATCCTTCCATAATAATAACATGGGATGTAGAGATCTTGCTATCCTTCCATTTTAATAACATGGGATTTAGAGATCCTACTATCCTTCCATAATAATAACATGGGATGTAGAGATCCTACTATCCCTCCATAATAATAACATGGGATGTAGAGATCCTACTATCCCTCCATAATAATAACATGGGATGTAGAGATCCTACTATCCTTCCATAATAATAGCATGGGATGTAGAGATCCTACTATCCCTCCATAATAATAACATGGGATGTAGAGATCCTACTATCCCTCCATAATAATAACATGGGATGTAGAGATCCTACTATCCTTCCATAATAATAACATGGGATGTACAGATCTTGCTATCCTTCAATTTTAATAACATGGGATTTAGAGATCCTACTATCCTTCCATAATAATAACATGGGATGTAGAGATCCTACTATCCCTCCATAATAATAACATGGGATGTAGAGATCCTACTATCCCTCCATAATAATAACATGGGATGTAGAGATCCTACTATCCTTCCATAATAATAACATGGGATGTAGAGATCCTACTATCCTTCCATAATTATAGCATGGGATGTAGAGATCCTACTATCCCTCCATAATAATAACATGGGATGTAGAGATCCTACTATCCCTCCATAATAATAACATGGGATGTAGAGATCCTACTATCCTTCCATAATAACATGGGATGTAGAGATCCTACTATCATTCCATAATAACATGAGATTTAAAGATCCTACTATCCTTCCATAATAACATGGGATGTAGAGATCCTACTATCCTTCCATAATAATAACATGGGATTTAGAGATCCTACTATCCTTCCATAATAATAACATGGGATGTAGAGATCCTACTATCCCTCCATAATAATAACATGGGATTTAGAGATCCTACTATCCTTCCATAATAATAACATGGGATGTAGAGATCCTACTATCCCTCCATAATAATAACATGGGATGTAGAGATCCTACTATCCTTCCATAATAATAACATGGGATGTAGAGATCTTGCTATCCTTCCATAATAATAACATGGGATGTAGAGATCCTACTATCCTTCCATAATAATAACATGGGATGTAGAGATCCTACTATCCTTCCATAATAATAACATGGGATTTAGAGATCCTACTATCCTTCCATAATAATAACATGGGATGTAGAGATCCTACTATCCCTCCATAATAATAACATGGGATGTAGAGATCCTACTATCCTTCCATAATAATAACATGGGATGTAGAGATCTTGCTATCCTTCCATTTTAATAACATGGGATTTAGAGATCCTACTATCCTTCCATAATAATAACATGGGATGTAGAGATCCTACTATCCCTCCATAATAATAACATGGGATGTAGAGATCCTACTATCCCTCCATAATAATAACATGGGATGTAGAGATCCTACTATCCTTCCATAATAATAACATGGGATGTAGAGATCCTACTATCCTTCCATAATAATAGCATGGGATGTAGAGATCCTACTATCCCTCCATAATAATAACATGGGATGTAGAGATCCTACTATCCCTCCATAATAATAGCATGGGATGGAGAGATCCTACTATTCTTCCATAATAATAGCATGGGATGGAGAGATCCTACTATCGTTCCATAATAACATGGGATGAAGAGATCCTACTATCCTTCCATAATAATAACATGGGATGTAGAGATCCTACTATCCTTCCATAATAATAGCATGGGATGTAGAGATCCTACTATCCTTCCATAATAATAACATGGGATGTAGAGATCCTACTATCCCTCCATAATAATAACATGGGATGTAGAGATCCTACTATCCTTCCATAATAATAACATGGGATGTAGAGATCTTGCTATCCTTCCATAATAATAACATGGGATGTAGAGATCCTACTATCCTTCCATAATAATAACATGGGATGTAGAGATCCTACTATCCTTCCATAATAATAACATGGGATTTAGAGATCCTACTATCCTTCCATAATAATAACATGGGATGTAGAGATCCTACTATCCCTCCATAATAATAACATGGGATGTAGAGATCCTACTATCCTTCCATAATAATAACATGGGATGTAGAGATCTTGCTATCCTTCCATTTTAATAACATGGGATTTAGAGATCCTACTATCCTTCCATAATAATAACATGGGATGTAGAGATCCTACTATCCCTCCATAATAATAACATGGGATGTAGAGATCCTACTATCCCTCCATAATAATAACATGGGATGTAGAGATCCTACTATCCTTCCATAATAATAACATGGGATGTAGAGATCCTACTATCCTTCCATAATAATAGCATGGGATGTAGAGATCCTACTATCCCTCCATAATAATAACATGGGATGTAGAGATCCTACTATCCTTCCATAATAATAACATGGGATGTAGAGATCCTACTATCCTTCCATAATAATAGCATGGGATGTAGAGATCCTACTATCCCTCCATAATAATAACATGGGATGTAGAGATCCTACTATCCCTCCATAATAATAGCATGGGATGGAGAGATCCTACTATTCTTCCATAATAATAGCATGGGATGGAGAGATCCTACTATCGTTCCATAATAACATGGGATGAAGAGATCCTACTATCCTTCCATAATAATAACATGGGATGTAGAGATCCTACTATCCTTCCATAATAATAGCATGGGATGTAGAGATCCTACTATCCTTCCATAATAACATGGGGTGTAGAGATCCTACTATCCTTCCATAATAACATGGGATGTAGAGATCCTGCTATCCTTCCATAATAATAGCATGGGATGTAGAGATCCTACTTTCCTTCCATAATAATAACATGGGATGTAGAGATCCTACTATACTTCCATAATAATAACATGGGACGGAGAGATCCTACTATTCTTCCATAATAATAACATGGGATGGAGAGATCCTACTATCCTTCCATAATAATAACATGGGATGTAGAGATCCTACTATCCTTCCATAATAATAACATGGGATGTAGAGATCCTACTATCCCTCCATAATAATAACATGGGATTTAGAGATCCTACTATCCTTCCATAATAATAACATGGGATGTAGAGATCCTACTATCCCTCCATAATAATAACATGGGATGTAGAGATCCTACTATCCTTCCATAATAATAACATGGGATGTAGAGATCTTGCTATCCTTCCATTTTAATAACATGGGATTTAGAGATCCTACTATCCTTCCATAATAATAACATGGGATGTAGAGATCCTACTATCCCTCCATAATAATAACATGGGATGTAGAGATCCTACTATCCCTCCATAATAATAACATGGGATGTAGAGATCCTACTATCCTTCCATAATAATAGCATGGGATGTAGAGATCCTACTATCCCTCCATAATAATAACATGGGATGTAGAGATCCTACTATCCCTCCATAATAATAGCATGGGATGGAGAGATCCTACTATTCTTCCATAATAATAGCATGGGATGGAGAGATCCTACTATCGTTCCATAATAACATGGGATGAAGAGATCCTACTATCCTTCCATAATAATAACATGGGATGTAGAGATCCTACTATCCTTCCATAATAATAGCATGGGATGTAGAGATCCTACTATCCTTCCATAATAACATGGGGTGTAGAGATCCTACTATCCTTCCATAATAACATGGGATGTAGAGATCCTGCTATCCTTCCATAATAATAGCATGGGATGTAGAGATCCTACTTTCCTTCCATAATAATAACATGGGATGTAGAGATCCTACTATACTTCCATAATAATAACATGGGACGGAGAGATCCTACTATTCTTCCATAATAATAACATGGGATGGAGAGATCCTACTATCCTTCCATAATAATAACAAGGGATGTAGAGATCCTACTATCCTTCCATAATAATAACATGGGATGTAGAGATCCTACTATCCCTCCATAATAATAACATGGGATTTAGAGATCCTACTATCCTTCCATAATAATAACATGGGATGTAGAGATCCTACTATCCCTCCATAATAATAACATGGGATGTAGAGATCCTACTATCCTTCCATAATAATAACATGGGATGTAGAGATCTTGCTATCCTTCCATTTTAATAACATGGGATTTAGAGATCCTACTATCCTTCCATAATAATAACATGGGATGTAGAGATCCTACTATCCCTCCATAATAATAACATGGGATGTAGAGATCCTACTATCCCTCCATAATAATAACATGGGATGTAGAGATCCTACTATCCTTCCATAATAATAACATGGGATGTAGAGATCCTACTATCCTTCCATAATTATAGCATGGGATGTAGAGATCCTACTATCCCTCCATAATAATAACATGGGATGTAGAGATCCTACTATCCCTCCATAATAATAACATGGGATGTAGAGATCCTACTATCCTTCCATAATAACATGGGATGTAGAGATCCTACTATCATTCCATAATAACATGAGATTTAAAGATCCTACTATCCTTCCATAATAACATGGGATGTAGAGATCCTACTATCCTTCCATAATAATAACATGGGATTTAGAGATCCTACTATCCTTCCATAATAATAACATGGGATGTAGAGATCCTACTATCCCTCCATAATAATAACATGGGATTTAGAGATCCTACTATCCTTCCATAATAATAACATGGGATGTAGAGATCCTACTATCCCTCCATAATAATAACATGGGATGTAGAGATCCTACTATCCTTCCATAATAATAACATGGGATGTAGAGATCTTGCTATCCTTCCATAATAATAACATGGGATGTAGAGATCCTACTATCCTTCCATAATAATAACATGGGATGTAGAGATCCTACTATCCTTCCATAATAATAACATGGGATTTAGAGATCCTACTATCCTTCCATAATAATAACATGGGATGTAGAGATCCTACTATCCCTCCATAATAATAACATGGGATGTAGAGATCCTACTATCCTTCCATAATAATAACATGGGATGTAGAGATCTTGCTATCCTTCCATTTTAATAACATGGGATTTAGAGATCCTACTATCCTTCCATAATAATAACATGGGATGTAGAGATCCTACTATCCCTCCATAATAATAACATGGGATGTAGAGATCCTACTATCCCTCCATAATAATAACATGGGATGTAGAGATCCTACTATCCTTCCATAATAATAACATGGGATGTAGAGATCCTACTATCCTTCCATAATAATAGCATGGGATGTAGAGATCCTACTATCCCTCCATAATAATAACATGGGATGTAGAGATCCTACTATCCCTCCATAATAATAGCATGGGATGGAGAGATCCTACTATTCTTCCATAATAATAGCATGGGATGGAGAGATCCTACTATCGTTCCATAATAACATGGGATGAAGAGATCCTACTATCCTTCCATAATAATAACATGGGATGTAGAGATCCTACTATCCTTCCATAATAATAGCATGGGATGTAGAGATCCTACTATCCTTCCATAATAATAACATGGGATGTAGAGATCCTACTATCCCTCCATAATAATAACATGGGATGTAGAGATCCTACTATCCTTCCATAATAATAACATGGGATGTAGAGATCTTGCTATCCTTCCATAATAATAACATGGGATGTAGAGATCCTACTATCCTTCCATAATAATAACATGGGATGTAGAGATCCTACTATCCTTCCATAATAATAACATGGGATTTAGAGATCCTACTATCCTTCCATAATAATAACATGGGATGTAGAGATCCTACTATCCCTCCATAATAATAACATGGGATGTAGAGATCCTACTATCCTTCCATAATAATAACATGGGATGTAGAGATCTTGCTATCCTTCCATTTTAATAACATGGGATTTAGAGATCCTACTATCCTTCCATAATAATAACATGGGATGTAGAGATCCTACTATCCCTCCATAATAATAACATGGGATGTAGAGATCCTACTATCCCTCCATAATAATAACATGGGATGTAGAGATCCTACTATCCTTCCATAATAATAACATGGGATGTAGAGATCCTACTATCCTTCCATAATAATAGCATGGGATGTAGAGATCCTACTATCCCTCCATAATAATAACATGGGATGTAGAGATCCTACTATCCCTCCATAATAATAGCATGGGATGGAGAGATCCTACTATTCTTCCATAATAATAGCATGGGATGGAGAGATCCTACTATCGTTCCATAATAACATGGGATGAAGAGATCCTACTATCCTTCCATAATAATAACATGGGATGTAGAGATCCTACTATCCTTCCATAATAATAGCATGGGATGTAGAGATCCTACTATCCTTCCATAATAACATGGGGTGTAGAGATCCTACTATCCTTCCATAATAACATGGGATGTAGAGATCCTGCTATCCTTCCATAATAATAGCATGGGATGTAGAGATCCTACTTTCCTTCCATAATAATAACATGGGATGTAGAGATCCTACTATACTTCCATAATAATAACATGGGACGGAGAGATCCTACTATTCTTCCATAATAATAACATGGGATGGAGAGATCCTACTATCCTTCCATAATAATAACATGGGATGTAGAGATCCTACTATCCTTCCATAATAATAACATGGGATGTAGAGATCCTACTATCCCTCCATAATAATAACATGGGATTTAGAGATCCTACTATCCTTCCATAATAATAACATGGGATGTAGAGATCCTACTATCCCTCCATAATAATAACATGGGATGTAGAGATCCTACTATCCTTCCATAATAATAACATGGGATGTAGAGATCTTGCTATCCTTCCATTTTAATAACATGGGATTTAGAGATCCTACTATCCTTCCATAATAATAACATGGGATGTAGAGATCCTACTATCCCTCCATAATAATAACATGGGATGTAGAGATCCTACTATCCCTCCATAATAATAACATGGGATGTAGAGATCCTACTATCCTTCCATAATAATAGCATGGGATGTAGAGATCCTACTATCCCTCCATAATAATAACATGGGATGTAGAGATCCTACTATCCCTCCATAATAATAGCATGGGATGGAGAGATCCTACTATTCTTCCATAATAATAGCATGGGATGGAGAGATCCTACTATCGTTCCATAATAACATGGGATGAAGAGATCCTACTATCCTTCCATAATAATAACATGGGATGTAGAGATCCTACTATCCTTCCATAATAATAGCATGGGATGTAGAGATCCTACTATCCTTCCATAATAACATGGGGTGTAGAGATCCTACTATCCTTCCATAATAACATGGGATGTAGAGATCCTGCTATCCTTCCATAATAATAGCATGGGATGTAGAGATCCTACTTTCCTTCCATAATAATAACATGGGATGTAGAGATCCTACTATACTTCCATAATAATAACATGGGACGGAGAGATCCTACTATTCTTCCATAATAATAACATGGGATGGAGAGATCCTACTATCCTTCCATAATAATAACATGGGATGTAGAGATCATACTATCCCTCCATAATAATAACATGGGATGTAGAGATCCTACTATCCCTCCATAATAATAACATGGGATTTAGAGATCCTACTATCCTTCCATAATAATAACATGGGATGTAGAGATCCTACTATCCCTCCATAATAATAACATGGGATGTAGAGATCCTACTATCCTTCCATAATAATAACATGGGATGTAGAGATCTTGCTATCCTTCCATTTTAATAACATGGGATTTAGAGATCCTACTATCCTTCCATAATAATAACATGGGATGTAGAGATCCTACTATCCCTCCATAATAATAACATGGGATGTAGAGATCCTACTATCCCTCCATAATAATAACATGGGATGTAGAGATCCTACTATCCTTCCATAATAATAACATGGGATGTAGAGATCCTACTATCCTTCCATAATTATAGCATGGGATGTAGAGATCCTACTATCCCTCCATAATAATAACATGGGATGTAGAGATCCTACTATCCCTCCATAATAATAACATGGGATGTAGAGATCCTACTATCCTTCCATAATAACATGGGATGTAGAGATCCTACTATCATTCCATAATAACATGAGATTTAAAGATCCTACTATCCTTCCATAATAACATGGGATGTAGAGATCCTACTATCCTTCCATAATAATAACATGGGATTTAGAGATCCTACTATCCTTCCATAATAATAACATGGGATGTAGAGATCCTACTATCCCTCCATAATAATAACATGGGATTTAGAGATCCTACTATCCTTCCATAATAATAACATGGGATGTAGAGATCCTACTATCCCTCCATAATAATAACATGGGATGTAGAGATCCTACTATCCTTCCATAATAATAACATGGGATGTAGAGATCTTGCTATCCTTCCATTTTAATAACATGGGATTTAGAGATCCTACTATCCTTCCATAATAATAACATGGGATGTAGAGATCCTACTATCCCTCCATAATAATAACATGGGATGTAGAGATCCTACTATCCCTCCATAATAATAACATGGGATGTAGAGATCCTACTATCCTTCCATAATAATAACATGGGATGTAGAGATCCTACTATCCTTCCATAATAATAGCATGGGATGTAGAGATCCTACTATCCCTCCATAATAATAACATGGGATGTAGAGATCCTACTATCCCTCCATAATAATAACATGGGATGTAGAGATCCTACTATCCTTCCATAATAACATGGGATGTAGAGATCCTACTATCATTCCATAATAACATGAGATTTAAAGATCCTACTATCCTTCCATAATAACATGGGATGTAGAGATCCTACTATCCTTCCATAATAATAACATGGGATGTAGAGATCCTACTATCCTTCCATAATAATAACATGGGATGTAGAGATCCTACTATCCTTCCATAATAATAACATGGGATGTAGAGATCCTACTATCCTTCCATAATAATAACATGGGATTTAGAGATCCTACTATCCTTCCATAATAATAACATGGGATGTAGAGATCCTACTATCCCTCCATAATAATAACATGGGATTTAGAGATCCTACTATCCTTCCATAATAATAACATGGGATGTAGAGATCCTACTACCCCTCCATAATAATAACATGGGATGTAGAGATCCTACTATCCTTCCATAATAATAACATGGGATGTTGAGATCTTGCTATCCTTCCATTATGATAACATGGGATTTAGAGATCCTACTATCCTTCCATAATAATAACATGGGATGTAGAGATCCTACTATCCTTCCATAATAATAGCATGGGATGTAGAGATCCTACTATCCCTCCATAATAATAACATGGGATGTAGAGATCCTACTATCCCTCCATAATAATAACATGGGATGTAGAGATCCTACTATCCTTCCATAATAACATGGGATGTAGAGATCCTACTATCATTCCATAATAACATGGGATTTACAGATCCTACTATCCTTCCATAATAACATGGGATGTAGAGATCCTACTATCCTTCCATAATAATAACATGGGATGTAGAGATCCTACTATCCTTCCATAATAATAACATGGGATGTAGAGATCCTACTATCCTTCCATAATAATAACATGGGATTTAGAGATCCTACTATCCTTCCATAATAATAACATGGG
Source organism: Oncorhynchus mykiss (assembly GCF_057628025.1). Lineage (NCBI taxonomy): Eukaryota > Metazoa > Chordata > Actinopteri > Salmoniformes > Salmonidae > Oncorhynchus > Oncorhynchus mykiss. The sequence continues at coordinate 27,411,189 of NC_143051.1, forward strand.
ATTTAGAGATCCTACTATCCTTCCATAATAATAACATGGGATGTAGAGATCCTACTATCCCTCCATAATAATAACATGGGATTTAGAGATCCTACTATCCTTCCATAATAATAACATGGGATGTAGAGATCCTACTACCCCTCCATAATAATAACATGGGATGTAGAGATCCTACTATCCTTCCATAATAATAACATGGGATGTAGAGATCTTGCTATCCTTCCATTTTAATAACATGGGATGGAGAGATCCTACTATCCTTCCATAATAATAACATGGGATGTAGAGATCTTGCTATCCTTCCATAATAATAACATGGGATTTAGAGATCCTACTATCCTTCCATAATAATAACATGGGATGTAGAGATCTTGCTATCCTTCCATAATAATAACATGGGATGTAGAGATCTTGCTATCCTTCCATAATAATAACATGGGATTTAGAGATCCTACTATCCTTCCATAATAACAAGGGATGGAGAGATCCTACCATCCTTCCATACTAATAACATGGGATGTAGAGATCCTGCTATCCTTCCATAATAATAACATGGGATTTAGAGATCCTACTATCCTTCCATAGTAATAACATGGGATGTAGAGATCCTACTATCCTTCCATAATAATAACATGGGATTTAGAGATCCTACTATCCTTCCATAATAACATGGGATTTAGAGATCCTACTATCCTTCCATAATAATAACATGGGATTTAGAGATCCTACTATCCTTCCATAATAATAACATGGGATTTAGAGATCCTGCTATCCTTCCATAATAATAACATGGGATTTAGAGATCCTACTATCCTTCCATAATAACATGGGATTTAGAGATCCTACTATCCTTCCATAATAACAACATGGGATGTAGAGATCCTGCTATCCTTCCATAATAATAACATGGGATTTAGAGATCCTACTATCCTTCCATAATAACATGAGATTTAAAGATCCTACTATCCTTCCATAATAACATGGGATGTAGAGATCCTACTATCCTTCCATAATAATAACATGGGATTTAGAGATCCTGCTATCCTTCCATAATAATAACATGGGATTTAGAGATCCTGCTATCCTTCCATAATAACATGGGATGGAGAGATCCTGCTATCCTTCCATAATAATAGCATGGGATGTAGAGATCCTACTATCCCTCCATAATAATAACATGGGATGTAGAGATCCTACTATCCCTCCATAATAACATGGGATGGAGAGATCCTGCCATCCTTCCATAATAATAGCATAGGATGTAGAGATCCTACTATTCTTCCATAATAACATGGGATGTAGAGATCCTACTATCCTTCCATAATAATAGCATGGGATGTAGAGATCCTACTATCCTTCCATAATAATAACATGGGATGTAGAGATCCTACTATCCTTCCATAATAATAACATGGGATGTAGAGATCCTACTATCCCTCCATAATAATAAGATGGGATGTAGAGATCCTACTATCCTTCCATAATAACATGGGATGTAGAGATCCTACTATCCTTCCATAATAATAACATGGGATGTAGAGATCCTACTATTCTTCCATAATAACATGGGATGTAGAGATCCTACTATCCTTCCATAATAATAGCATGGGATGTAGAGATCCTACTATCCTTCCATAATAACATGGGATGTAGAGATCCTACTATCTTTCCATAACAGCATGGGATGTAGAGATCCTACTATCTTTCCATAACAGCATGGGATAAATCAGCCATCCATAATACATGGAGTAAGAGTAAATACGCGTGATGTATGGGAGTTCTAGAGAGGGTTAGGCTGTGCTGAGTGCTTCCTGTCTGACTATGTTACTCTGCTATTCAGCCTAGTCAGCTATCCCCATGACTTCCCTTCCCTCACAGGGGCGTGCATCCAATCAGACAACCCAGAGTCTGTTACTGATTCAGCTGCTTCAGCCGGCTGACTGGTTGTGACTGGACCAGACTAGACTTCTGCCACTTATTACTATGGTATAACCTTAATTATAAACTGGTTGGTTCCAGCCTTGAATGCAGATCGGCTGAAAGCCAAAGTAAATGAGACCGTATACCACATGTATGAGAAAACATTGTTTTTACTGTTCTAATTACGTTGGTAACCAGTTTATAATAGCAATAAGGCACCTCTGGAGTTTGTGGATAAGGTTGTGTTGCGTTGTGCCTAAGGACAGCCCTTAGCCGCGGTACATTGGCCATATACCACACCCCCTCGTGCCTTATTGCTTAAGTATACCATGGGTATGACAAAACATTCATTTTTACTGCTCTAATTACGTTGGTAATCAGTTTAAAATAGCTATAAGGGCAGTATCCAGCCTCTCCACGTTGAGTCATGCCTAAGAACAGCCCTTAGCCATGGTATGTTTGCCATTTACCACACCTCCTCGGGCCTTATTGCTTAACTGTACTATTTGGGTGTTCAGTGTGGACACAGGCACATAGTCTAGACATATGTTGGTAGCCGATGTTAAATCACCAGCTAGCTGTTCTATTTTGTTCATATGTTGTAAGAGAACAGGGTAAGAGTAATGAGTGTGTAGGTGTCAGTACGCACTGGTATGAGGAACTTCTTGATCTCCTCCAGTGCGTGACCCATCCTGTTGTAGGCCTCTGCAGGGGGAGCGAATACTTCTATGAGGACATGGAGGTCCTCGTTCAGGTGCTGATATTTGGCCTCTCCGCTCTTCCGTAGTTCTTCCTCCTGGTGGAACAAAAATCAATTAAGTATATTAACAAAGCCCTCTTTAAACCAGAAGTTGTCACAAAGTGTTGTAACTCGGTCTATTATAATGTCACCTCAGTTACTCCTCACAGTTTATATCATCCACCCAGGATCAGCAAGACGGATCCAGCTAATCTGTTAGACTGGAGTATTGAATTTCATTAGGACTGTCAGAGTTAATCAGTTAACTCGAATTTAAGTTCACAAATTGTTTTAAATTGTGATGAATCGCATTGTCTGAAAGCATTCAATATAATGTAATACACTGTAAACATCCAAATAAATATACTGTAAATAGCTGAAAACAACAATGCTAACCGTTACTTCGGACAAAATCAAGACATCAATTGTTCCGAATACCACCGAAGGTGGCTCCCCTTCCTGTTCGGGTGGAGCTCGGCGGCCGTTGTCGCCGGTCTATTAGCTGCCACCGATCCCTTTTTCCTTTTCGTTTGTTTCTGTCTAATTGTTTTCACCTGTTCCTTGTTGGGGTTTTGGGATGGGTGTTATTTAAGTTTGTTTTGCCCGCTGGTGTTTGTGCTGGCTTGCTGGTTTGTTACGTTTGGTGATGTATCGTGTTTGTTTTGGGTTTTCTCTGTCCAGTGTTTGTAACTAGGTTTTGGGTTTGTTTAGCGCCAGTGTTTTGGGCATTCACCCATGTTTTGGACCTGTTACGTTTTGAAGGACATTAAAGCGTTTTCCCATTCATTTCGCTCTCTGCATTTGACTCCTCACTCATTTCACTCACCCATCGTTACATCAATATTATTGTATGCTTTTTGTATAGATAAATCTTTAATTATAGCTCAATTAGAGCAAATTCTGAACTTGTGGTTAATGGCGATTAAACACAGCAAATCCTGTGATTAACTTTACATTTTTTATTGTTTGACAACCACAATATTGATTAGACCTCTAATGCCACAAAGGAGTGCAACATTGTATACTGTACATGTAATACATACTACAGTATGGTGTAAATAGGTGATATAGGCCAACATAGATCCCAATGGGCCATCTCATCCAGACAGAAACAGGCCAATATGTTAATTAGGGCCAAACCCCAAGTAAAACTACAGCACAGACAACAATATGAGGTTTATAGACACCCCAGTTTCCTCATCTGAACAAAACACTGCTCTTCTCTAGTGATGTTCCTCTACTCTGCTAGCTACTGAGAACTTCCTTCTCCCTCCTCCACTGGAATCATGCAATGCATGCACACACACACACACACACACACACACACACACACACACACACACACGCACACGCACACTCACACACACTTCCCTCCTCTAGAAGCACCATGCAAGGCAGAGCCTCTGATGTGATGTCATTTAATTATAAATAACCAGGTTTTAAGAGAGCCTGTGGTATGTTAATGAGATGCAAATTTCTCTCATAAATCTGTGTTTTACGAGGAAGCGGCTCCTCTGTGTATACTGTCTGGAGTACCTCTACTGATGGAGCTGCCAGCGTGTGAGTGTGTGTGTGTGTGTGTGTGTGTGTGTGTGTGTGTGTGTGTGTGTGTGTGTGTGTGTGTGTGTGTGTGTGTGTGTGTGGCATGAGTGTGTGGCCACTCACATAGCTTGGATAAGAGACATTAATTACACACACACACACTCACACACACACACACACACACACACACACACACACACACACACACACACACACACACACACACACACACACACACACACACACACACACACACACACACACACACACACACACACACACACACACAGTCTACCTATAGGTGCCCAGCAGCCCATGGCAGGAGATTACAGCTGTCACCTCCTCCTCTTGTTGATATTCCTCATAGAGAATCTGTTTATGTTCCTCACTGTAAATCTGGTTATCAAACAGCCATTCTCTTCCCAAAAACAGAGGCACAAAGAAGCACAAAGCCTGAGACAACAGCGTGAGAGTCCATAGGAACTACATAGGAAAGAAAGTTTGGCTCAGAGAATGACATGTTTGAGGGCTGTTAGTTGTTGCAGTTGATGCCTTGCTATGCATCCTGAATGACAGCAGGACGACACGACAGCAACAACATGGATGCCGTGTATTGTGATGACTTCTTACAGACTGAGAGGTCTGACAGAGGACAAGGAAGCCCAAGTCAACAACTAGATGTAATTTCATCATCCATTTTAAGCTCCACTAGCTTTTGTTTCCATAACACCAACCATGAACCCAGAAGCATACGCCTCCCTTAACATCACCCAGCCCAAGGAATGTACAATAAAGCAACTTCAGGACAGAGACTGAATGCTTCTATATCGTATTGGCTATAGAAGTCTATGACGACAATGCTGGGATGTCAGAGGTTCCATCAGCTCCGCACTCAAAAGCAGAGGAGGAGAAGGGAGAAAGAAGCCTGATGCAGCCTGTTGCAGTGGTGTCCTTCCTTTGATCCTTTCATTGATACTCCTCTGTGTAACTGACCATGACAATCTTGGCCAAATATTGGAGGAATTCTATGAGAGTTATATGTATTGCAATAAGGCATACACTGAGGCTGAGCTTTTACCCACCTCCAACTGGCTTACAGGGAGGTACTGTAGCTATAAGAACACAGTTGTATCCATACAATTAGAATTTGGTGCTAGAATTGCGCCTCTTCATCCTAGAAAACGTCTTGCATAATACAGGCCTCTCACTGCAAAACAAACTCTGAAGCAAACAGCCCAACATGAGCGTTTCAGGACGGATGACTTGTCTGAAAAGTAAGGTGCATGAAGAATCTGGAGCAAGCTGTCAATGATAGATCACAAATCTCCCTGGTAAAGTAATGGAGGTGTGTGAAGCATGCCAAGCTGCGTGTGTGTGTGTGTGTGTGTGTGTGTGTGTGTGTGTGTGTGTGTGTGTGTGTGTGTGTGTGTGTGTGTGTGTGTGTGTGTGTGTGTGTGTGTGTGTGTGTGTGTGTGTGTGTGTGTGTGTGTGTGTGTGCGTGCGTGCGTGCGGGTGTGGAAGCTTGCTGAGTCTGCTGAGGTCAGCACATCCCCATGACAGATCTGTTCCGCAGGTGTTCCAGAGTTGTGCCGTCAGAGAGAATCGATCACAACAATCTAACAGAACGGTGCTGTGTGGTACTGAAGATCATCGATGTCACATATCACCCATGATGACAAACTGACTGACGGAGAAAGACTGCCACAGACACAACGAGACAGAACACATCCTCAATAACTCAGCTGGTTATTGATGCCTTTCCACTGAGGGTGTCTGCCTCAATTTACCTGACACAAACAACAGAGAAGTAGAGAGACAGGGGACTTGGCTGTTACAGAGAGGTAGAGAGAGAGGGAATGGGATTGGGCTGTTTTCAGATAGAGAGGGAGCGAAGGGGAGGGGACTTGTCTTTTACTAGATAGAGAGGGAGAGATAGAAATGTTTGACTGTTAGAGAGAGGGAGAGAATGACTTGGCTGTTACCTTCTCTTTGTCTCTCATTGATCCTTTCCCCAGAATGGACATCTTAGTGAGCGTGTCTTCCTGCAGTCTCTTTAGTGAGTTCCCGCGTGGACCCAGCAGTTTGCCCACAAAGTTAAACTAAAACAGAAACACAAGCAGAGAAGCTCAATGAGTATCTGTGCAGATGAGATAAAGGCAGAAACATTTGTATGTCAATCAAATGGTGGCTCCAACAGTTTGCTTTTGATTCAGTTTAAACAATAATTGTTGACATGAGAACTATCTTCCTAGTAGCAGGTGTGCATCCCAAATGGCACTCTATTCCATATATAGTGCACTACTTTTGACTAGGGCCCATAGGGTCAAATGTAATTCACTATATAGGAAAAATGTTTGTTTTTTACCTTACAAAAAAGATTGCAGTCTTGAAATTGAGGTAAAAGTGCAGTAACTGCAGTCGACTGTGATATTTTGGACGCAGTAATTGCAGAATAACTACAGTATACTGCAGTTTAACTGCAATTATACTGCACTGTAAAAAAAAAAAAGGGGTTATTTTAGATGGAGTTATACTGCACTCTGACTGCATTCTTTCTGCCTTTGACAGCTAACAAACACAATCCAAACTATTATAACAGCATTATGTGAAATGAGAAGGCTCAGCATTTGACAGGTCACGTTCAAATAGTACATAATCTTTTCAACATATCAAGTTTTATACAATACCACAGTTTGCCTTTATATGTCAACGTCATCCATGTTTAAATGCTCTGCAAAAGTCACATAGAGTGCCCTTGCTATTTTCATATGGCTGTTGAATGTTGAGTGACAATGTTAAAGGTCATGCAAAGACCAAAACAGAGAGAGTAGATGGACACAAAAAAAAGAGAGTAGGGAGAGAGAAAAGAGAGAGAAAGAGCAAAGTGAGAGAGAGAGGGAACAGAGAGAATGAAAGCAGAGAGGAAAGAGAGGGGGAGAAAAGAGAGAAAGAGAGCAAAGAAAGAGGAGAGAGAGAGAGAGAGAGAGAGAGAGAGAGAGAGAGAGAGAGAGAGCAAGAGAGCGCAGGGAGAGAGTGCAGGGAGAGAGAGATAAAGCAAGGAGAGAGTGCAGGGAGAGAGAGATAAAGCAGGGAGAGAGGGAGATAGAGGATACAGAGTACAGAGCTCTTCTGCTCACCATCTCTCTCTCCGTTTAACACTGAGTTATACAGCTGTCTCCTACATCTCTATGGGTCATTAATTAGTGGACAGGATGGAAAAAAACTGCCCTATTTAGTTCTACGCCTTACCTATGTCTCCTGCCTGTTATTCTCTCAAAACAGTAACTGTGATTGTCATGGTCATTAACTGTGATTGTTATGGTCATTAACTGTCATTGCCATGGTCATTAACTGTGATTGTTATGGTCATTAACTGTCATTGCCATGGTCATTAACTGTGATTGTCATGGTCATTAACTGTGATTGTCATGGTCATTAACTGTCATTGCCATGGTCATTAACTGTCATTGCCAAGGTCATTAACTGTGATTGTCATGGTCATTAACTGTCATTGCCATGGTCATTAACTGTCATTGCCATGGTCATTAACTGTGATTGCCATGGTCATTAACTGTGATTGTCATGGTCATTAACTGTCATTGCCATGGTCATTAACTGTGATTGTCATGGTCGGTAACTGTCCTTGCCATGGTCATTAACTGTCATTGCCATGGTCATTAACTGTAATTGTCATGGTCATTAACTGTGATTGTCATGGTCATTAACTGTGATTGTCATGGTCATTAACTGTGATTGTCATGGTCATTAACTGTCATTGCCATGGTCATTAACTGTGATTGTCATGGTCATTAACTGTCATTGCCATGGTCATTAACTGCCATTGCCATGGGCAGTAACTGTCCTTGCCATGGTCATGAACTGCCATTGCCATAGTCATTAACTGTCATTGCCATAGTCATTAACTGTCCTTGCCATGGTCAGCAACTGTCCTTGCCTTGGTCAGTAACTGTCCTTGCCATGGTCATTAACTGCCATTGCCATAGTCATTAACTGCCATTGCCATGGTCATTAACTGTCGTTGCCATGGTCATTAACTGTCCTTGCCATGTTCAGTAACAATCCTTGCCTTGGTCAGTAACTGTCATTGCCATGGTCATTAACTGTCCTTGCCATGGTCATTAACTCTCATTACCATGGTCATTAACTGTCATTGCCATGGTCATTAACTCTCATTACCATGGTCATTAACTGTCATTGCCATGGTCATTACTGTCCTTGCAATGGTTATTAACTGTCATTGCCATGGTCATTAACTGTGATTGTCATGGTCATTAACTGTGATTGTCATGGTCATTAACTGTGATTGTCATGGTCATTAACTGTGATTGTCATGGTCATTAACTGTCATTGCCATGGTCATTAACTGTGATTGTCATGGTCATTAACTGTCATTGCCATGGTCATTAACTGCCATTGCCATGGTCAGTAACTGTCCTTGCCATGGTCATGAACTGCCATTGCCATAGTCATTAACTGTAATTGCCATAGTCATTAACTGTCCTTGCCATGGTCAACAAATGTCCTTGCCTTGGTCAGTAACTGTCCTTGCCATGGTCATTAACTGCCATTGCCATAGTCATTAACTGCCATTGCCATGGTCATTAACTGTCCTTGCCATGTTCAGTAACAGTCCTTGCCTTGGTCAGTAACTGTCATTGCCATGGTCATTAACTGTCCTTGCCATGGTCATTAACTCTCATTACCATGGTCATTAACTGTCATTGCCATGGTCATTAACTGTCCTTGCCATGGTCATTAACTCTCATTACCATGGTCATTAACTGTCATTGCCATGGTCATTAACTGTCGTTGCCATGGTCATTAACTGTCCTTGCCATGTTCAGTAACAGTCCTTGCCTTGGTCAGTAACTGTCATTGCCATGGTCATTAACTGTCCTTGCCATGGTCATTAACTCTCATTACCATGGTCATTAACTGTCATTGCCATGGTCATTAACTCTCATTACCATGGTCATTAACTGTCATTGCCATGGTCATTACTGTCCTTGCCATGGTTATTAACTGTCACTGCCATGGTCATTAACTGTCATTGCCATGGTCATTAACTGTGATTGTCATGGTCATTAACTGTGATTGTCATGGTCATTAACTGTGATTGTCATGGTCATTAACTGTGATTGTCATGGTCATTAACTGTCATTGCCATGGTCATTAACTGTGATTGTCATGGTCATTAACTGTCATTGCCATGGTCATTAACTGTGATTGTCATGGTCGGTAACTGTCCTTGCCATGGTCATTAACTGTCATTGCCATGGTCATTAACTGTAATTGTCATGGTCATTAACTGTGATTGTCATGGTCATTAACTGTGATTGTCATGGTCATTAACTGTGATTGTCATGGTCATTAACTGTCATTGCCATGGTCATTAACTGTGATTGTCATGGTCATTAACTGTCATTGCCATGGTCATTAACTGCCATTGCCATGGGCAGTAACTGTCCTTGCCATGGTCATGAACTGCCATTGCCATAGTCATTAACTGTCATTGCCATAGTCATTAACTGTCCTTGCCATGGTCAGCAACTGTCCTTGCCTTGGTCAGTAACTGTCCTTGCCATGGTCATTAACTGCCATTGCCATAGTCATTAACTGCCATTGCCATGGTCATTAACTGTCGTTGCCATGGTCATTAACTGTCCTTGCCATGTTCAGTAACAATCCTTGCCTTGGTCAGTAACTGTCATTGCCATGGTCATTAACTGTCCTTGCCATGGTCATTAACTCTCATTACCATGGTCATTAACTGTCATTGCCATGGTCATTAACTCTCATTACCATGGTCATTAACTGTCATTGCCATGGTCATTACTGTCCTTGCAATGGTTATTAACTGTCATTGCCATGGTCATTAACTGTGATTGTCATGGTCATTAACTGTGATTGTCATGGTCATTAACTGTGATTGTCATGGTCATTAACTGTGATTGTCATGGTCATTAACTGTCATTGCCATGGTCATTAACTGTGATTGTCATGGTCATTAACTGTCATTGCCATGGTCATTAACTGCCATTGCCATGGTCAGTAACTGTCCTTGCCATGGTCATGAACTGCCATTGCCATAGTCATTAACTGTAATTGCCATAGTCATTAACTGTCCTTGCCATGGTCAACAAATGTCCTTGCCTTGGTCAGTAACTGTCCTTGCCATGGTCATTAACTGCCATTGCCATAGTCATTAACTGCCATTGCCATGGTCATTAACTGTCCTTGCCATGTTCAGTAACAGTCCTTGCCTTGGTCAGTAACTGTCATTGCCATGGTCATTAACTGTCCTTGCCATGGTCATTAACTCTCATTACCATGGTCATTAACTGTCATTGCCATGGTCATTAACTGTCCTTGCCATGGTCATTAACTCTCATTACCATGGTCATTAACTGTCATTGCCATGGTCATTAACTGTCGTTGCCATGGTCATTAACTGTCCTTGCCATGTTCAGTAACAGTCCTTGCCTTGGTCAGTAACTGTCATTGCCATGGTCATTAACTGTCCTTGCCATGGTCATTAACTCTCATTACCATGGTCATTAACTGTCATTGCCATGGTCATTAACTCTCATTACCATGGTCATTAACTGTCATTGCCATGGTCATTACTGTCCTTGCCATGGTTATTAACTGTCACTGCCATGGTCATTAACTGTCATTGCCATGGTCATTAACTGTGATTGTCATGGTCATTAACTGTGATTGTCATGGTCATTAACTGTGATTGTCATGGTCATTAACTGTGATTGTCATGGTCATTAACTGTCATTGCCATGGTCATTAACTGTGATTGTCATGGTCATTAACTGTCATTGCCATGGTCATTAACTGCCATTGCCATGGTCAGTAACTGTCCTTGCCATGGTCATGAACTGCCATTGCCATAGTCATTAACTGTCATTGCCATAGTCATTAACTGTCCTTGCCATGGTCAACAAATGTCCTTGCCTTGGTCAGTAACTGTCCTTGCCATGGTCATTAACTGCCATTGCCATAGTCATTAACTGCCATTGCCATGGTCATTAACTGTCGTTGCCATGGTCATTAACTGTCCTTGCCATGTTCAGTAACAGTCCTTGCCTTGGTCAGTAACTGTCATTGCCTTGGTCATTAACTGTCCTTGCCATGGTCATTAACTCTCATTACCATGGTCATTAACTGTCATTGCCATGGTCATTAACTGTCCTTGCCATGGTCATTAACTCTCATTACCATGGTCATTAACTGTCATTGCCATGGTCATTACTGTCCTTGCCATGGTTATTAACTGTCACTGCCATGGTCATTAACTGTCATTGCCATGGTCATTAACTGTATTTGCCATGGTCATTAATTGTCATTGCCATGGTCATTAACTGTCCTTGCCATGGTCATTAACTCTCATTGCCATGGTCATTAACTGTCATTGCCATGGTCATTACTGTCCTTGCCATGGTTATTAACTGTCACTGCCATGGTCATTAACTGTCATTGCCATGGTCTTTAACTGTATTTGCCATGGTCATTAATTGTCATTGCCATGGTCATTAACTGTCCTTGCCATTGTCATTAACTCTCATTGCCATGGCCATTAACTGTCATTGCCATGGTCATTAACTGTCCTTGCCATGGTTATTAACTGTCACTGCCATGGTCATTAACTGTCATTGCCATGGTCATTAACTGTATTTGCCATGGTCATTAATTGTCATTGCCTTGGTCATTAACTATCCTTGCCATGGTCATTAACTGTCATTGCCTTGGTCAGTAACTGTCATTTTCATGGTCAGTGGCAGGCAGTGCACTCAGGTGAACTCAGGCCATATGGCTGTATATTGTCAGTTTCACTACTGTGCTCGTATCCAGGCCTGCATATATGCTAACACCAGTTAAATTCCACTCATTACTTTTGTACACAGGGTGATGTCTACAGATGCTGAGGCTACATAAAAGGTGCCAAAGGTATCTGAAAGTCCATTATGTTGACAAATAGCCAGGTTTACATCCGACTGAGTGTGAACAGGTGGGAAAGTTTGCACCTGTTATATTCAGGGAGGAACACATCCTGTAATGTAAACAATGGGAAAATTACATAGACGTTTCATGTTTTTAGTTTTACGTTTTTTTTCGTTCCGTAAAATTGGTCATTTTATTAAGACAAATAACAGGAGGCATGACAGTCAGTCAGTCAGACAGCATATCACATGCTGTTTTGGTGCTGTGCTATGGGATGCTGTTGGTTTGGTGCTTTTTTAAAGCCTAGTTATTTACAGACAGATCAAAGATATTTGCCTTGGATCTGATCTGTTTAATGCCTCTAAATGTCAGAGATAAACTTAATCTGGACATTAAACACCACCCTGTCTTTATATTTACTCATGCAAACTAAAGCCTCTCTAACCCACATTCCACAGTACAGTACTAGCCTGGTAGAATCAGCCAGATTGCTGTGTTCATCATTCTGTTTTACTAGACATATCAGTCTTTCTTCAATGGGTGTTTGGAATAAGTAAAAACTGGGCTGCATCCCAAATGGCACCCATCTTCCCTTTATAGTGCACTACCTTTGAAAGTAGTGCACTCTAAAGGGAATAGGATGTAATGGGAAGCATCCATTGTCTGACTGGGGCCTGTGGTCATTTACTGCTTTTAATATCTCTAATCCATTTCCCCCAACAACAGCAGTAATCTGAACCCAGTCCAGAACTGCTGCGGCGTGGGTCCCTTACTGTCCCTTAATGGGGACTAGGAGGGGACTGTACTGCCTGGCACCGATAGTGACAGCCCACATGAGAGCTGAACAGTCTCTTCTTAATCATGTGTTGGCAAGAACCACTTTGCTTTGATTATGGTTACACACACACACACACTAGGACCACACTACACTTAGAAAAAAAAGGTGTTATCTAGGATCTGAAAGGGTTCTTCGGCTGTCCCCACAGGAGAACCCTTTGAAGAATCCTTTTTGGTTCCATGTAGAACCCTTTCCATTGAGGGTTCTACATGGAATCCAAAATAGTTCTACATGGAACCAAAAAGGGTTGTCCTATGGAGACAGCTTTAGAACCCCTTTGGAAACCATTTTTAGAAGAGTGTAGAGTAGGCCTACACACCGCTCTCACAGTCGTAGTTCAGGGCTGACAGAGGAGCCGTGGTGCAGAGTGGTCATCCTAACAGCAACAATAACCAAAACCACAGCATTTTCAACCGCACATCTTAGAGTTGGCAGGGGATGGAGAAAGCAGGTGGAGAGATGAAGGGTTCTGTGATGATTAAAAAGTCAGAGGACACCAACCAGTAGGAACGAATCTATGATTAATCACAGCTACCCAGGGGGGTAGGGCGGACCAACATCTAACATCTTTTCATCATTTCCTGAATGCATTACTGTACTGCTAGCCTGCACTGTGCTGGAGAGGAGGAGAGGAGGTGTGTGTGTATGTATGTATGTGTGTATTGCGCTGTGAGACGAGAGGAGAGGTGTGTTCAGAGAAAAGCCAGCATGCAGCGATTCTGCTGAAGACAGCAGGACAGACAGAGCCAACAGCAGAAGAATAAATCACTACTGCCATTGCTGAGGAGCGGAGAGACCCAGACACACAGAGAGACACAGAGGAGAGGAGAGGCACAGAGACACACAGAGACAGACAGGAGAGAGGAGAGACAGACACAAAGAGACAGAGACGCAGAGACACACAGAGACACAGACACAGTGAGACACAGAGGATAGAAGAGACAGACACACAGAGACACATACACACAGAGAGCCACAGATTATAGAAGAGACACAGAGACACACAGAGACACAAACACACAGAGAGACACAGAGGAGAGTAGAAACACAGAGACAGACAGTGGAGAGTAGAGACACAGAAAACAAAGGAGAAGAGAGACACATACACAGAGGCACAGAGGAGAGGCACAGAGGTACACAGAAAAATGTACGAAAGAGGAGAGATAGACACAAAGAGACAGAGACACACACAGAGACACACAGAGACATAGAGACACAGGGGAGAGAGGAGAGATAGAAACACAACCTAAATTGGAAATTAACACCTTTCTAATGGCCTTGGGTGATTACACAAATATTTATGATGGGTGCACGTACAGTGACTTCAGAAAGTATTCATACCCCTTGACTTGTTTCACATTTTGTTGTGTTACGGACAGAATTTCTTTCTCTTTTTTTCTCTTTTTTTTCTTTTTCCTCACCGATCTACACACAATACCCCATAATGACAAATTGAAAACATGTTTTTGTAAATTGTTGCACATTTGTTAACAATGAAACACAGAAATATCTCATTTACATAAGTATTCACACCCGTGTCAGTACTTTGAAGTAGTACTTTAGCAAAGACTACAGCTGTGTCTTTTGGGGTAAGTCTCTAAGAGCTTTGCACGCCTGGATTGTACAATATTTGACCATTTTTCTTTTAAAAATTCTTCAAGCTCTGTCAAGTAGATTGTTGATAATTGCTAGACAGCAATTTTCAGGTCTTGCCCTAAGCCACAAGCCAATTCAAGTCAAAACTGTAGCTAGGCCACTCAGGAAGATCCTAAAAAACAAGCATACCCATAACATGATGCAGCCACCACCATGCTTGAACATTTGAAGAGTGATATTCAGTGATGTGTTGTGTTGGATTTGCCGCAAACATAACACTTATTTGCCACATTTCTTTGCAGTATTACCTTAGTGCCTTGTTGCAAACAGGATGCATGTCTTGGATAATTTTTTATTATACCTTCTTTTCACTCTGTAATTTAGGTTAGTATTGTGGCATAACTACAATGTTGATCCATCCTCCGTTTTCCATCCGGAGG
Source organism: Oncorhynchus mykiss (assembly GCF_057628025.1). NCBI lineage: Eukaryota > Metazoa > Chordata > Actinopteri > Salmoniformes > Salmonidae > Oncorhynchus > Oncorhynchus mykiss. Next base: position 27,426,238 of record NC_143051.1, read on the forward strand.
ATCCATCCTCCGTCACAACCATTAAACTCTCTAACTGATTTAAAATCACCATTGGCCTCATAGTGAAATCAATGAGAGATTTCCTTCCTCTCCGGCAACTGAGTTAGGAAGGATGTCCGTATCTTTGTAGTGACTGGGTGTATTGATACAGCATCCAAAGCCAAAATAATATCTGCACCATGCTCAAAGGGATATTCAGCATTTGCTTTTTTATTTTTACACATCTCCCAATCGGTGCTCTTCTTTGTGAGGCATTGAAACACCTCCCGGGTCTGTGTGGTTGAAACTGTGCTCGAAATTAATTACTGGATTAAGGGACCTTGCAGATAATTGTATGTGTGGGGTACAGTCATTCAAAAACAATGTTAACCACTATAATTGAACACGGAATGAGTCCATGCAACTTATTATGCAACTTGTTAAGGACATTTGTTGTTCTGAACTTCTTTAGGAATGCCATAACAAAGGTGTTGAATACTTAATGACTCAAGACATTTCAGCATTGATTTTTTATAATTAATTTCTCAAACGTTCTACACACAAAATTCCACTTTGACTTTATGGGGTATTGTGTGTAAATCAGTGACACAAAATCTCAATTTAATCCATTTTAAATTCAGTCTGTAACGCTACAAAATGTGGAAAAAGTCCAGGGGTGTGAAACATGTACGGCCATGGAAAACAGGACAGTATTTCATGGCTGTTGGTGTGGTGTTTCGTTGTTGAGAGATTGATTTATACCAATTACACAGTGAATGAGCAAACAAAGTACACTGAGTGTACAAAACATTAGGAACACCCTAATATTGAGTTTCTCTCAAAACAGCTTCAATTCGTCAGGGTATGGACTCTACAAGGTGTTGAAAGCATTCCACAGGGATGACTCCAATGCTTCCCACAGTCGTGTGAATTTGGCTGGATGAACCCATTCTTGATACACATAGAAACTGTTGAGCGTGAAAAACCCAGCAGCATTGCCGTTCTTGACAGACTATATTCGGTGGGCCTGGTACCTACTACCATACCCCGTTCAAAGGCACTTAAATATTTTGTCTTGCTCATTTACCCTCTGAATGGCACACATACACAATCTATGTCTCAATTATATAAAGACATAGAAGTACTTCTTTAACCTGCCTCCTCCCCTTCATTTACACTGATTAAAGTGGATTTAACAAGACGTCAATAAGGGATCATAGCTTTCACCTGGATTCAGCTGGTCAGTCAAAAGTAGTACACTATATGGAATAGGGTGCCGTTATAGATGCACCCATGGGCTGACTAATGGGCCTCCATACGTTACATCATCTTCCTCCTGAGGCACACTATTCTGTTTATTTACATATTTTTGTTGACTTATTTCTTTATACGTCTCAGAACTGTCTCGAAAGTATTTATTTTTATTTTGAGCTTTGATTGTTTATCATGTACACGATACAAGCAAAGATCTCTTGCAATTTCTTAGAACACTGCAACCAGTCTGCTCTATATACACTCAGGATGACTATTTACTCTCAGTAGGTATTTATGAATATGTACAGTACAGTACCCTCCTTGCTTTCTGAACACACTAGTCATCTTTTTAGTTCCTCATAAACCAATGCATTATTATTTTTCATTAAAACTAAACCCTATTTCATAGGACAGTTGATTATTAAGAGATATTGTTAACCAGATGAGACCCTTTGATTTCTTCTTTCATCTGTAGAGTAAAAGCATCATAGACGCTAGCAGCCCTTAACAATGTATGGGGATGATACCCTGTAGCATAGCGCAAAGACATCAAGGTACTGTATACACAGAGTACACCAAACATTAAGAACACCTTCCTAATATTGAGATGCACCCCATCCCCCGTTTGTCCCCAGAACTGGCACAATTGTGGAAAAACCAACTGTAGCAGCATTGCAGTTCTTGACAGAAACCGGTGCGCCTGGCACCTACTACCATACCCCGTTCAAAGGCACCTAAATACTTTGTCTTGCCCATTCACCCTCTGAATGGCACACATACACAATCCCTGTCTCAGTTGTCTGAAGGCTTAAAAATACTTCTTTAACCTGACTCCTCCCCTTCATCTACACTGATTGAAGTGGATTTAACAAGTGACATCAATAAGGGATCATAGCTTTTACCTGGTCAGTCTATGTCATGGAAAGAGCAGGTGTTCTTGATGTTTTGTACAGTCAGTGTATAAACAAATGCAATGAAATTGTTTATTTTACAGTTAGCCTATTCCATTTTCACATGATCCCAGATCACTCTAAAAGATATTTCCCTATAAATTCTAACCATAGTCTTCTCAAAGGATGACTATGGAGGTATTGCAAAACAATATGTCATGTTGTTTTACATACTGTAGCTGCAGGGGTGGATTGGTCATCTGGCAAATCTGGCAAATACCAGATGGGCTGGACAATTATTTAATTTGGTGGGCTCATCAAAATTGACACAAAATAAAGACATTCAAATTAAAACTAAAAATTAAAACATTTTGAAAAGTGACATGGCCGGCAGCCTGTGGGCCCGTTAAGACGTATTTCATTTTTTTACCATGTTTTTATTTGCTTTGTCCTTTTGTGTTGTAACCCCTACAGGTGCAATAGTCATGTCAATTTACACACTTAGTTTATACCACATGTACCCGTAGGCATGCAGAGAAATGATCATATTGATCACACAGGATTTGGTAATAATAAAATACACTGCTCAAAAAAATAAAGGGAACACTAAAATAACACATCCTAGATCTGAATGAATGAAGTATTCTTATTAAATACTTTTTTCTTTACATAGTTGAATGTGCTGACAACAAAATCACACAAAAATGATCAATGGAAATCAAATTGATCAACCCATGGAGGTCTAGATTTGGAGTCACACTCAAAATTAAAGTGGAAAACCACACTACAGGCTGATCCAACTTTGATGTAATGTCCTTAAAACAAGTCAAAATGAGGCTCAGTGGGGTGTGTGGCCTCCACATGCCTGTATGACCTCCCTACAACGCCTGGGCATGCTCCTGATGAGGTGGCGGATGGTCTCCTGAGGGATCTCCTCCCAGACCTTGACTAAAGCATCCACCAACTCCTGGACAGTCTGTGGTGCAACGTGGCGTTGGTGGATGGAGCGAAACATGATGTCCCAGATGTACTCAATTGGATTCAGGTCTGGGGAACGGGCGGGCCAGTCCATAGCATCAATGCCTTCCTCTTGCAGGAACTGCTGACACACTCCAGCCACATGAGGTCTAGCATTGTCTTGCATTAGGAGGAACCCAGGGCCAACCACACCAGCATATGGTCTCACAAGGGGTCTGAGGATCTCATCTCGGTACCTAATGGCAGTCAGGCTACCTCTGGCGAGCACATGGAGGGTTGTGCGGCCCCTCAAAGAAATGCCACCCCACACCATGACTGACCCACCACCAAACCGGTCATGCTGGAGGATGTTGCAGGCAGCAGAACGTTTTCCACGGCGTCTCCAGACTGTTACGTCTATCACATGTGCTCAGTGTGAACCTGCTTTCATCTGTGAAGAGCACAGGGTGCCAGTGGCGAATTTGCCAATCTTGGTGTTCTCTGGCAAATGCCAAACGTCCTGCACGGTGTTGGGCTGTAAGCACAACCCCCAACTGTGGACGTCGGGCCCTCATACCACCCTCATGGAGGTCATTTTGCAGGGCTCTGGCAGTGCTCCTCCTGCTCCTGCAGGTAGGGGTCCTGCTGCGTGGTTGTTGCCCTCCTACGGCCTCCACCACGTCTCCTGATGTACTGGCCTGTCTCCTGGTAGCGCCTCCATGCTCTGGACACTACGCTGACACAGCAAACCTTCTTGCCACATCTCGCATTGATGTGCCATCCTGGATGAGCTGCACTACCTGAGCCAGTTGTGTGGGCTGTAGACTCCGTCTCATGCTACCACTAGAGTGAAAGCACCGCCAGCATTCAAAAGGGACCAAAACATCAGCCAGGAAGCATAGAAACTGAGAAGTGGTCTGTGGTCCCCACCTGCAGAACCACTCCCTTATTGGGGGTGTCTTGGTAAATGCCTATAATTTCCACCTTTTGTCTATTCCATTTGCCCAACAGCATGTGAAATTTATTGTCAATCAGTGTTGCTTCCTAAGTGGACAGTTTGATTTCACAGAAGTGTGATTGACTTGGAGTTACATTATGTTGTTTAAGTGTTCCCTTTATTTTTTTGAGCAGTGTAGATAAGAGAAACAAAAAGAGGTTAGCCTACACCCCCAACCCCCTATTCCATTCCACCACAGCCCAACATTTCTCAGTTTCTGTTGTCCTAGATTCAGGGGGAGGCTGGTTCCACCATTGGGGTGCCAGGGCAAAGAAGATCTTAGACTGGGCTGAGCGTAGGGGTGGGAGGGCCAAGAGAGGTTTGAGCATAGCCTGAAGCATAGCCTGAAGGTAGGGAGGGGCAGTTCCTCTTGCTGTTCCGTAGGTTAGCACTATGGTCTTGTAGTGGATGCGAGCTTCGACTGGAAGCCAGTGGAGTGTGCAGAGGAATGGGGTGACATCAGAGAACTTGGGAAGAACACCAGACGGGCTGCGGGATTCTGGATAAGTATCAGGTGCTTGATAGCACAAGCGGGGAGCACAGCCAACAGTGAGTTGCAGTAGTCCGGATGGGAGAGGACAAGTGTCTGGATTAGGACCTGCGCCACTTCCTGTGTGAGGTAGGGTCGTATTCTACGGATGTTGTAGAGTATTAACCTGCAGGAGTGAGTCACTGCTTGGATGTTTGCAGAGAACGACAGGGTGTTGTCCAGGCTCATGTCAAGGTTATTTGAACTCTGGGAGGGCGACACTATGGAGTTGTCAACCGTGACAAAGTGACAGCAGAGAAGATGCTGAGACAGGCAGACAGCACAACAGGGATGCAAACAAAATGTCTAAAGCAGAGACACAGTTATGGTGATGAATTATATCTAGAGACAGAGGAACAGTTGTAGTGGTGAGTTGTATCTCCAGACAGAGTAACAGTTATAGTGGTGAGTTGTATCTCCAGACAGAAGAACAGTTATAGTGGTGAGTTGTATCTCCAGACAGAGGAACAGTTATAGTGGTGAGTTGTATCTCCAGACAAAAGAACAGTTATAGTGGTGAGTTGTATCTCCAGACAGAGGAACAGTTATAGTGGTGAGTTGTATCTCCAGAGGAGCCAGTTGTAGTAGTGAGTTGTATCTCCAGACAGAGGAACAGTTATAGTGGTGAGTTGCATCTCCAGAGGAACAGTTATAGTGGTGAGTTGTATCTCCAGAGGAACAGTTATAGTGGTGAGTTGTATCTCCAGACAGAGGAACAGTTATAGTGTGTAGTTGTATCTCCAGACAGAGGAACAGTTATAGTGGTGAGTTGTATCTCCAGAGAGAGGAACAGTTATAGTGGTGAGTTGTATCTCCAGACAGGGGAACAGTTATAGTGGTGAGTTGTATCTCCGGACAGAGGAACAGTTATAGTGCTGAGTTGTATCTCCAGACAGAGGAACAATTGTAGTGGTGAGTTGTATCTCCAGACAGAGGGACAGTTATAGTGGTGAGTTGTATCTCCAGACAGAAGAACAGTTATAGTGGTGAGTTGTATGTCCAGACAGAAGAACAGTTATAGTGGTGAGTTGTATCTCCAGACAGAGGAACAGTTATAGTGGTGAGTTGTATCTCCAAACAGAGGAACAGTTATAGTGGTGAGTTGTATCTCCAGAGGAACAGTTATAGTGGTGAGTTGTATCTCCAGACAGAGGAACAGTTATAGTGGTGAGTTGCATCTCCAGAGGAACAGTTATATTGTTGAGTTGTATCTCCAGAGGAACAGTTATAGTGGTGAGTTGTATCTCCAGACAGAGGAACAGTTATAGTGGTGAGTTGTATCTCCAGACAGGAGAACAGTTATGGTGCTGAGTTGTATCTCCAGACAGAGGAACAGTTACAGTAGTGAGTTGTATCTCCAGACAGAGGAACAGTTATAGTGGTGAGTTCTATCTCCAGACAGGGGAACAGTTCTAGTGGTGAGTTGTATCTCCAGACAGAGGAACAGTTATAGTGGTGAGTTGTATCTCCAGAGGAACAGTTATAGTGGTGAGTTGTATCTCCAGACAGAGGAACAGTTATAGTGGTGAGTTGTATCTCCAGACAGAGGAACAGTTATAGTGGTGAGTTGTATCTCCAAAGGAACAGTTATAGTGGTGAGTTGTATCTCCAGAGGAACAGTTATAGTGGTGAGTTGTATCTCCAGACAGGAGAACAGTTATGTTGCTGAGTTGTGTCTCCAGCTTGAGGAACACTTTTAGTGGTGAGTTGTATCTCCAGACAGAGGAACAGTTATAGTGGTGAGTTGTATCTCCAGAGGAACAGTTATAGTGGTGAGTTGTATTTCCAGACAGAGGAACAGTTATAGTGTGTAGTTGTATCTCCAGACAGAGGAACAGTTATAGTGGTGAGTTGTATCTCCAGACAGAGGAAGAGTTTTAGTGGTGAGTTGTATCTCCAGACAGGAGAACAGTTATGGTACTGAGTTGTATCTCCAGACAGATGAACAGTTATAGTGGTGAGTTGTATCGCCAGACAGAGGAACAGTTATAGTGGTGAGTTGTATCTCCAGACAGAGGAACAGTTATAGTGGTGAGTTGTATCTCCAAAGGAACAGTTATAGTGGTGAGTTGTATCTCCAGAGGAACAGTTATAGTGGTGAGTTGTATCTCCAGAGGAACAGTTATAGTGGTGAGTTGTATCTCCAGAGGAACAGTTATAGTGGTGAGTTGCATCTCCAGAGGAACAGTTATAGTGGTGAGTTGTATCTCCAGAGGAACAGTTATAGTGGTGAGTTGTATCGCCAGACAGAGGAACAGTTATAGTGGTGAGTTGTATCTCCAGAGGAACAGTTATAGTGGTGAGTTGTATCGCCAGACAGAGGAACAGTTATAGTGGTGAGTTGTATCTCCAAAGGAACAGTTATAGTGGTGAGTTGTATCTCCAGAGGAACAGTTATAGTAGATATAGATAATAAAAAGGCTCTCTATGGTCATGACATGAACATGAGCTGGTAAAAAAAAAAGGAGGAGGACCAGTCACTGGTACAAAATTGATTGAGGAACGCTGTACTGTACTGCTAAGTCGGTGGTACGTGCAGTGATGTGGGCTAGTGTGGATAAAATGCAGGGCCAAATTCTTGTCCCTGTCTTCCCCTGTTTAGCTGCAATCCTCTCTTCGCTTACACAAATCAATTCTAAGCCACTCTCACTGTATCACTAATACTTTATCACAACTGTAAATGATTAGTCTGTTTTTTCCAGCTTCTCTGTTTTCCAGCGCAAATTGGCATGTAACAAGCAGACATGCACAACATGCACAACCCATTCTCCATCGTAGCACAGCAATGAACTGTGCTGCTAGGGAATATCATAATTCAGGTTGAACTCGTGTTTAACCAGTGGCCCAATTTAAGAGTGTTAGGTATTTTATTTCATAGCTAAACTTTATTTGTCCGAGAAAACCATACGTCTGGAACCTGCTCTCTGGTGTCCTTGCCTGTTTCATATTATTATAAAGCCGTGTTTTTAGAAGATGGATATAAACCCTCTGAACATGAGTCTAAACGGTCGCTTTGGGAAACGCAGCGAGCCACTTCAGTGGCGAAAGCCAAAAGGTGATGTTTGTAGTTCAGGGAGAAAACCCATTGGAGTCACAGCGATCACTCTAGCCCATTGCTACCTGTCAGATTGAACAAATTGAATTTGTCTTCCTTCGGTGGCTTGTTGAGGCTCTAAACAGCGTATTAGTGGCCCCACTTATCAAAGCTGTCAAAGCAAATGTGTTTCGCTGCACTCCTTTGAGACACAGATGGGTCTCTAGATGACATTACATCTCCCTGTATTAATGTCATTGTAATTATTTTAGAAAGGGACAAAATGTAGCTCTCACAATCAGTTTGTTTAAGTTAGAGAACACTGTAAATATCTAACCAGAGCTCCCTTTCAAAATAGCTATATTTATCAATAGGACTCACCACATTATGTAAAAAACATATTCAAAAAAATATTGCGCCTACAAAAGTAGTGCACTAAATAGGGAATAGGGTGCCACAGCAGACTGTGTTGAAGCTCCTGCAGCTTTCTGTCCTCTGAAAGCCAGGTCATCCATCTACAGCCTCTCTCAGAGAGGACTGAGGTGAAAACCTGAGGGATGTCATCATCACCTGAGAGAGGCTTCTCTTTTTTTACGCTTGCCTCTCTGCTACGCTACTAGCCTCCCTGTTAGGGACCCTGTGGGAACTGGCTTTCATGCAGCTGCTGTGTGGCTCCATTAAACGCTGCTGTTGATGCTGGGAGCTTTGTCTCAGAGTGGAGGCCTGAGGTGGATGAAGGGCTCTCATCACATGGCTAGATGAGCACAGCATTATCACTCAAACAGCATGGGCTGTTTCATCCTGACATGGCGGTCATTCTGAGAGGTGTGTGTGTGTGTGTGTGTGTGAGTGAGTGAGTGAGTGAGTGAGTGAGTGAGTGAGTGAGTGAGTGAGTGAGTGAGTGAGTGAGTGAGTGAGTGAGTGAGTGAGTGAGTGAGTGAGTGAGTGAGTGAGTGAGTGAGTGAGTGAGTGAGTGAGTGAGTGTGTGTGTGTGTGTGTGTGTGTGTGTGTGTGTGTGTGTGTGTGTGTGTGTGTGTGTGGTGCAGTATGCACATGGCTCTGTTTTTATTGTTGGAGCAAAAAAAGGGAAGTGCAGGTGTCTTTTTCTCCTGGTCTCTCTCCCTCTCTCTTTTTTCTTTGGCTCTGTATTACCTATTGTTAGACTATCTATTTATTTACAAGGAACAAATAGGTCATGGAGGGTACTGAATTGGATTTCTATTGAAAATCTCTGCTTTGGCCTCGACACACCTGCATATTTTTTTCCTGGTTTGTCTTTTCAATGAAAACATTTAAGGTGCCAAAATTAATTAGATAAAAATTAAAAGACCAAGAACAATCTGCAGGAAATAGCAACCTTAAACAAGCGTCAGTAGAGTCATTGCCTTTTTCAAAATGAAAGAATAAGGGAATATAAAGAGTTATAAGCACATGGAGATGTGAGCAAGGTCATGTAGCTGACAGATCGGAGTGGTAGGGGTTCGTAGGGGTTCTATAAAATGAAGGGTAATTTGTACTGTAATGTTATAAAAACATAAATGAGATGTTTGGAGAAGGAAATGTGATCATGGCCCAATTCTGTTATCTCTTCTTGTAGTCACTGTACTGTTGACTTATTGGTTCACTTAATTATACAGGTTGCTTTTCATTGTGTAAAAATAAATACGTGATCTGTCAGATGCTTGTTGTCTGGAAGTCAAATGAAAATAGAAAAGATCCCAGAAGCTAACTGAAAAGAAACCATTATTTGATTGCAGTTGCACAGTATGATCTGGAAATCTCTAGCCCAAATCCAGCAGCACTTACTTTGGGGAACTGTTTGAAGGGTATTAACACTTTCTGTCCCAGCTTCATGTTCTTGTTGATGACCACGTCGATAAACTTCTCCTCTTCTTTTTCTTCTTTTTCTTCATCTTTTTGTAATTTTTCGATTTCTACAGGGAGAAAAAAAAAGCAAGACGAGGCAATGAACACAAATGATTAAGACAAACATTCAAAAAGTCATCAAAGGATCAAAAGATGTTTGTTCCTTTTTTTAAAGGAGTTTGTTGAACTGAAATAATAGCCTTTAAGTGTGCCAGTTTGACAGTTGGTTTGTTGTCACTCAGGCTCACACCTTTTTGCTTGCTCAGTCAACTGTGAAATAGGCTCTTCTGGCAATGGTATTAATGAACTGGATATGGCTCAAATCATATCATAGTCATTCATCGTGCTCATTGGATGAAGCTCTCTGTCTGGTTTGTAATATTTTGCAATTTAATAGTAGGTAGATCAAATTTGAGTTTCCCAGACATTTGAATAGCTTTCATGTTTTACCTCATGAAAATTGATAATGAGGGAGTCTGCATGTAGAGAGATGAGTATATCTCCAGGGTATGGAAAATATTGGCTGTCACGGTTCCTCCCGTTTAGAGGGGTAGTCTTTGATGTATTTGAAGATATAACCTTGAAGGTTCAATGAGATGGATAACATCTGTGTTCAGGAGCCAATAAAATTATAATGTAGCGGGGGCTAGGGAGGCCATGAAGGGCCAGGTGGGGTGGGGAATAGAACCTTCAGGCTAGCATTGGTCAGTGGACAATGTAACTGGGGTAATGGAGGGAGGACTTCAACAGAAACGCACTCATTCTCAATAGACATATACTGCCTAAGCATGATATCTGAGTGACTAAAAACGTGTAACTTCTGGATCTGTCGCATACAGGCTAATAAAGGGAAGAAATGGAAAGCTGTGTTCAGTTCAGAGTGGCAAACCAAGCTGTCTCCAGATTTGACTTTCTAATTGTTGCATATTATTATCATCGCATCTTAAAATCTTGCTTCTCAAATTACATAGGCTGTGAGTTTGTTGGCGGTTTTGGTAAAGCAATCAAATAAATAAGAAAAGGAGACTGTGTCCTGGCTCTATGAAGCTGGACAGCATTAGATTACAAGAATAAAATGAAAGACAAAGAAAATTAGTCTTAACTAGGATAACAGATGTATCAGTAAACTGGGATCTCTTCTAAGCCTCAACTCATCCCAGGAGGGAGCAGATTCCTCCCGTTCTGAGGAGAGCCCAGATTAATATTAATGTGACCTCACAACATGCCTTACAGAGAGTCTATCTTAGTTCCTCAATGCTCTGGTTGTCCTCAAGGCAATATTCAGTATCCCGTGGATGAGTCAACGTCTCGTTATTGGTATCAACAGATTTGTAATATGTCAATGAAAACCCCCAAGGTTCATGGCTATAAGGAAAATATCCACACATTTTAGGTCATCTATAATACCCAGCTGTCTCCTTTAACCAAACAACCTAAACTGCTGTTCTATTTCCACAGTGGTTCTGTGAATACGTATCAAGAACACAGTTTTCACTGAGTGCCCTCTTCTCCTCTGAACCGGTGGTGACTGTAGCGGTGGATGGAGTTCAACTGGCACTGCCGAGACCCTTGATTCCAAGAAAAAGGTATCATTTGATGGGGTTGTGCTTCTTCTTCCTCCATCAAAGAGGATAGATATGTCATTAAAATTGCATTTACAGCTTCGGTGACGGCTAGGCTCTACACAGTACGGGGCCTGGCCCAGCTGTCTACTCCTCTATTAGACATTGAATCACTTAAGAGAAGCAGCACACTGATTTAGACTACATCCATCCTTCCATTTAAAATGCATTAAGCTGGAGGAGATTTGTAGGATTATGCTTGACTTCTACATCAGGCTGTGAGTGGTGAGGAGTTGAGATGACGGGGTGGAGAGGGGGGTGCGGGGAGGCAATCAGGTTATTACATCCTCTAATGTCACGTTGTAGAGAGGGTCAATATTACGATTTGATATTGAGAAGATCAAGCAGCAGAGGTCTAATGGCAGTCACATCAAATATTGATCATGCAAACTATGTAGGGAATGCATAGGTTGCATTGGTGGCTAAACTGTGACATTTTCACCAAACTCCTTGAGACTAGTTGATAGATGCATAAGGTTGAAGGTATTACGTTTCTTCCAAACAGGAGGCAACATGCTTCTGGGCAATACTGGTCACACACCATGAGTTCGGCGACTAATGCTTGAACATTCTTCATCTAAATGTGTTCTGAACTGCTCCTTATTCTGTCTTCGTGTTGTTTATGTTATGTTTTTCCAAAATAAAGAAATGAGGTCTTTGTAGAAACTTACTGAGGCAGAAAATGTCCAAGTCCACTTTTATGATGGTAAAGCATGTCAGAGCAAATCGTATGCAATGTTTCTGTGATTTAGCACGGACAAAACTTTTTGGACTCCTACATTGGACTCCTACATAAGGTAGACGAAGTAACTCCACATTCTAACTCAATTGGCTGGAACAGACTGGTGCTTTAGAGTTAACGAAACAAAATAATTGTTCAAACATTTTTTTAACCTGTTTTATGTCATAATCTCTTAATCGTTTTCCCAAACATTGCGATGAAAACCTAGATATCCTATTTCTGTCTCAACTTAATACTGAAATACCTCCCAGTCAAACAAAGAATATATAAAATATTGTCATGAAACAACATTACAGTATGTGTAAATTATAGTAAGAAGAAACAACATTACAGTATGTGTATATTATAGTAAGAAGAAACAACATTACAGTGTGTGTATATTATAGTAAGAAGAAACAACATTACAGTGTGTGTATATTATAGTAAGAAGAAACAACATTACAGTATTACAGTATGTGTATATTATAGTAAGAAGAAACAACATTACAGTATGTGTATATTATAGTAAGAAGAAACAACATTACAGTGTGTGTATATTATAGTAAGAAGAAACAACATTACAGTATGTGTATATTATAGTAAGAAAGAAACAACATTAGTAAGAAACACACAATATAACTGGTCTGTAGGTTTGAGCAGCATGATCTGCCAGGTTACAGATCAATACCATAGCTACCTGCTGTCATTTCAATGTGTCACAGTCCTGTGTTAGCCCAGTATTTGATGTAGACGCTATTTTCCCCTAAAATTGCCCCCTGCTTGTGACTCTCTGTAGATTTCCATGACAACTGACAGACTGTGATGAAAAGCGCCATATTCTGGGTTTCAGTCTGTTAAGTGGTTACCTGCAGCCTTCAGGCGACATTCTGTGGCCAAGAGAACCGCATATTAACACAGAGGGAATTCAACTAATTTCTCTTTGTCCTTTCAGACAGACAGGACTCTTAGGGCTACAGCACAGGGGGAAAAAACTGACATTAAATTGACATTTCAAATATAAGAGTTCAAATGAACTGTTGTTGTTTTTTTGGTTTTTTTTATTTATTAAAAGTGATGTTTTAGTTCTGCAATGGAGAAAATGATTGTTACATTTGGCTGTTAAGTGAAATTAAGGAGCAAATGAATAGAAATTCTAGAACAGGAACTTCATATCATTATTCTGTAATGTTCTGAAGCAAAGCCTTAATGAACTGTGTAACACTAGAACAAGCCTGGTCAGTTTCCTCACAACAGGAGACCAGGCTCTCCTCGCCTCAGTTCATTAAATCAATCTCAGACAGAAATCCCACTAAAATACATTTACATTTACATTGTCAACACCTCCTTCTCTTCCTCCTCCACATCTCCATCTCCGTTTGTCAGAGGACCCTTGCATGCCTTTGTTCCCTTGCATGCCACAGCATGCCTTTGTTCTATTCCTAATACGACCACAAATTCAGTGTGAGTCAGGATATCAGGCTGTGACCCTAGAAAGAGAAAGAGCTCAGCTCAGACCCTCCAACTACGCAGGGTTGTCTCAGCTCAAAACTTAGACCATCACACAGGGTTGTCTCAGCTCAACACTCAGACCATCACACAGGGCTGTCTCAGCTCAATACTCAGGCCATCACACAGGGCTGTCTCAGCTCAATACTCAGACCATCACACAGGGCTGTCTCAGCTCAATACTCAGACCATCACACAGGGTTGTCTCAGCTCAACACTGAGACCATCACACAGGGCTGTCTCAACTCAATACTCAGACCATCACACAGGGCTGTCTCAGCTCAATACTCAGACCATCACACAGGGCTGTCTTAGCTCAATACTCAGACCATCACACAGGGCTATCTCAGCTCAATACTCAAACCATCACACAGGGCTATCTCAGCTCAATACTCAGACCATCACACAGGGCTATCTCAGCTCAATACTCAGTCCATCACACAGGGCTGTCTCAGCTCAATACTCAGACCATCACACAGGGCTGTCTCAGCTCAATACTCAAACCATCACACAGGGCTATCTCAGCTCAATACTCAGACCATCACACAGGGCTATCTCAGCTCAATACTCAGTCCATCATACAGGGCTGTCTCAGCTCAATTCTCAGACCATCACACAGGGCTGTCTCAGCTCAACACTCAGACCATCACACAGGGCTGTCTCAGCTCAATACTCAGACCATCACACAGGGCTGTTTCTGCTCAATTCTCAGACATCACACAGGGCTGTCTGAGCTCAACACTCAGACCATCACACAGGGCTGTCTCAGCTCAATACTCAGACCATCACACAGGGCTATCTCAGCTCAACACTCATGCCACCCGCCAACGCTGTCCTGAAATCTCCATTTCACTCTGGCACCTTGACAAGGTCAGACTGGCGGCAGGAATTCATCTCAGCCCCTAATCTGGAGATTAAATTCTCCTTGCCCGGCCCAGCTCTGGGCCCTCCCGCTCTTTCTCTCCCTCTCGGTTTCTCTCTTTTTCTCACAGCTGCCCTTGCCCTCTCTCTCCCTATCTCCCATGCCCTCCCAGACCCTCTCTCTCTCCCTGCAGTCCCTGCCCCCCACCTCTTTCCCTCACTCCCTGTCTCTCCCTCGCTCTCCCCTGGCCCCTGGCAGCCGGGTACTCTGCTGTGAGGTAAGTAACGTGCCCAGACCTGCTTACAGCCAGCAGTTAATGTCTAGGATTAAGGCTGAGAGCTCTCCCTCCCTGCAGCACCTGGCAGTCCAGCTATGGTAAGAATGAGACTGAGAGACCCTCCACCACTGCAGTGGGCCCCTTTCAATTTAGCAGCCTGACCGTTGGCATTAGGAATACACCCAGCTAACCTGGGCCTCTGTTCTCCGTTCAGATCTTCTCTCTGATTTCAACCCCCTAATCATTCTCATAGATAGGAGAGAGTACATAGGGATATAGTTATCTTTGGCCTGCCCCACCCTGCCTTACCAATAGTATGGGAAACATATTGGGGAAACACATCTGCATAACAAAAGAAAATGCAAAATTATAATTAATTATTTGACTATGAACTTGGGGGTATAACAGGGGGTATAACGGTTCGATGGATTCTCTGTTTTTTTAAATAAATTCTTTAACATTTCATAATGTTATTGATTTTTACAGCTATAAAGCATTTAGATGTTTCCTTGTCATGGCAACAAGAAGATACATTATGTTTTCTTTCTTATCTAACTGGATGAGTTACATTTTAAAAAAAAATGTATTTCCTTACAACAGTCTGGGGAGCCAGAGATATTCAAATTCAGAAGAGTCAGAAACATGAAAGGATTTGCATTTGGCTTATGAGTTCCTATTTCTCATCCTCAATCAAACCCAACACTCAGATACTCATCTCTGTCTCCTCAGCTCATACTGATGTCCTTTATAAAAACAGAGGACATTATACTCCATTTAGACATACAGTGCATTCAGGAAGTATTCACACCCCTTGACTTTTTACACATTTTGATGTATTATAGTGTGAATTTAAAATGGATCAAATTGAGATTTCTTTTGTCACACAATACCCCATTATGTCAAAGTCTTGGGTCAATAAGTATTCAAACTCTTTGTTATGGCAAGTCTAAATAAGTTCAGGAGTAAAAATGTGCTTAACAAGTAATCAAATAAGTTGCATGGACTCACTCCAATAATAGTGTTTAACATGATTTCTGAATGACTACCTCATCTCTGTACCCCACACATACAAGTATATGTAAGTTCCCACGGTTGAGCAGTGAATTTCAAACACAGATTCAACCACAAAGACCCGGGAGGTTTCCCAATGCTTCACAAAGAAGTGCACCTATTGGTAGATGGGTAATTTTAAAAAAAATAAACAGACACTGAATATCCTTTTGAGCATGGTGAAGTTATTGATTACACTTTGGATGGTGTATAAATAATCAAATTCCTTTGCTGCATCCCCTGGAAGCAGATAATGTCACGGTTTTCTGTATGTGAAAGAGAGTCAGACCAAAATGCGGCGTGGCTATTGCGATCCATGTTTAATAAAACAAGGTAAACACGAATCAAACACAAAAACAATAAACGTAACACGAAAACTGAAACAACCTAATACTGGTGCAAAGTAACACAGAGACCGGAACAAGGACAATCACCCACAAAACCCAACACCAAACAGGCTACCTAAATATGGTTCCCAATCAGAGACAATGACGAACACCTGCCTCTGACTGAGAACCATATCAGGCCAAACATAGAACTAGACAAACTAGACATGTAACATAGAATGCCCACTCAGCTCACACCCTGACCAACCAAAACATAGAAACATACAAAGCAAAACATGGTCAGGGTGTGACAGATAAAAAAAGGAATCCAATAACTGCCACTAATATATAGCTTAGAGTTAACATGATTCCCAAATGGCACCTTATTCCCTACATAATGCACTACTTTTGACCAGGGCCTATAGGGAATAGGGTGCCATATAGGGTGGGACCCATGCAGTACTAACTCTGAACAATATCCCTTGACTGGTAGACTAATTCTGAACTCCGAACTCTTGTCATGGAAAAACCTTGTTCTTCAGAAGGACAGTGGGTTTCTCAGCCTGCTAGATTGACAGATTTTAAAACCCATGAACATTACGTTACATGTGGCCCCAGCCAGTGTGACAGTCTTCTACTGTCACAACCAATCTGGGTTAAAAGTCTAAGTAGTTCCAATTACCTCTGACCTGCATGTCAATGCAGACTCAAATATCTCCTTGTTGACGGCCTCAATCCACTTAAGACAAAAATAATAACAATAGTTCAAGGCCCTAAAAGAAAACAAACAAACCACGAAATACAAACACACACACACACTCACACACACACACGCGCTCACACGCGCGCACACACACACACGCATGCACACACACACACACACACACGCTCACACACGCACAAGTTATGTCCCCAGACACTTTGCTATAAGACTGCCTCGGTTGCATATTCAACAACAACCCATCATGCAAGATGTTTTGTTAACTAAAATACCTGACACACATTTTAGAAAACCCCTTTCAGGGTATATTCTACAGTACGTGTCATTTATGTCTTATCTGTAGCCCGTTATTAATATTTCTAATATTGATATATAGTCATTTTTTAAAACTCAAAATGTAATACATTTCAACTCGATCTCTGACATGATATTGGTGTCTTCTCTTTTTAAGCCCATAACCATGTGTCAGGTGTATAAAGCAGATCGACAGATGATGTCAATGTAGATTTGTTTAAGTCTACTTAGAAACACTCCGTGTGACCCTGATTTAGCCCACTGCAGTAAAAGGTTAAGTGAAATACCAGGAGAGACTTCACAGATACTAAGAAACCCTGTGCAGTTGTAAACATGCCAGTAAACTGCATCACCTACACTACATTTAACTCAAACTTAAACAGTTAGTTCCTCTGACACTGCAGCAGTCAGACTGCAGCGCACAGACTCGTTCCTCAAACGTGTTATATAGGTTAATGGGATTCTCTATGCATAATTCACAAATATTCTGTTCATAAAATATTCTGTTTTCTCACAAAACAATAGATTAGCAGAAAACGAAGCTGCTCTGGAGAAACCTCTACCCAGCAAGATAAAGCACCCATGTAGAGAACATCTGGGGTTCAGGTAGCTAGATAGGTATACCTTGCTGTATTAAAGGCATAAAGGCCAGGCTTCCTGTGGAGTTGAAGAATACAGGGATGCAGTAGCAGAAGGCTGGAATGATGGTCTCCCACTCCAATGAGATGCTAACCCCCCCACCACCATAACACACACACACGCATGCACACACACACTCCAAATAGATGCTATTGAAGCTTCACCCTATACCTGCCCTCTCTGTCCCTTCACACATGTCCTGCCCCTTCCCCCCTCTGCACCCACGCATGTCCTGCCCATTTGATGTCTGCATCAGCACATTTGTTTCTCCCGCCGTCCAATCCTAGACACACTAGACTACCTGCACTTTGAAGGTGTCTGATTAAAAATGTTGTTTAGGAGGTTGTGGAGCAGTAAGATGCGAGTTGACGTGAGCCGTCCTGGGGAAGGGACCAGGAGTCTTTCTTCTGTCAGATTCACTCTAAAATGAACCACTATCTCTGTGTGGCTATCCTGAACAAGAAACACAGAAGCCTGCCCATGGTTCTTTATGGCAACACTGTAAACACTGATGCTGGTCCACCATAGGAAAATAAACATATAACAGACACTAAACTACAGCAGTGGATTGTGAACAGATTCTGAGGAAATAACACACTTTGCATGTTGATATGTTATAGTGAGTGAGAAAACGTATTCTGTACTGTACCAACCTCTGTATTGTACTGTAAAAACCTCTGTATTGTACTGTACCAACCTCTGTATTGTACTGTATCAACATCTGTATTATACTGTACCAACCTCTGTATTGTACTGTATCAACATCTGTATTGTACTGTACCAACCTCTGTATTATACTGTATCAACATCTGTATTATATTGTACCAACATCTGTATTATACTGTATCAACATCTATTATACTGTACCAACCTCTGTATTATACTGTATCAACCTCTGTATTGTACTGTGTCAGCATCTGTATTATACTGTACCAACCTCTGTATTATACTGTACCAAGATCTGTATTGTACTCTACCAACATCTGTATTATACTGTACCAACCTCTGTATTATACTGTACCATCTGTGTGTGTCTTTCTTTCCAACTATAATTCACAGGTCCAACAGCATGCCTACTTGGCATGATAAGCCTTTCTCTGAGAGTGCTTTCTAAAAGGAACAGCACAGCAACACTACTTGAACTCTTAATATATAATTAGCATGAGCTGATGTTTATCGGTTCAACGTCTCTTAGCCTAATGAAGCTTCCCATCAAACCATCATTAGGCTCTGAAAAGCGGGGGAACGTGAAAAGAGGAGAAGGAACTGTGACTTGGCTTAATAGTGGTCATTATCTGGAATTCAGCTCAGGTTACATGATCAAAATGCACTGAATCATCATAACTCATAACCACCTGAGAGCCTTCCTTTTTCATTTCAATTACTCATCTGGTGTCAATTAGAACTGCAGACGAGGCTGAGGCTACAAGGGAGATACTGCTGCCAAGCATGGAAGTGCTTTTAAAGAGGAAATCCAGGATTTAGAGCCAGACAGTTGAACAAATCTTCTGAGGCATTTTAATACATGATCTTTTTCAAGAATCAATGGATATACACTTAGTACACAAAACATTAGGAACACCTGCTCTTTCCATGAGATAGACTGACCAGGTGAATCCAGGTGAAACCTATGATCCCTTATTGATTTCACTTGTTATATCCACTTCAATCAGTGTAGGTGAAGTGGAGGAGACAAATGAAAGAAGGATTTTGAAGCCGTGAGACAATTGCGACACAGATTGTGTGTGTGTGTGTGTCATTCAGAGGGTAAATGGGTAAAACAAAATATTTAAGTGTCTTTGAACGGTGTATGCTAGTAAGTGCCAGGAGCATTGGTTTGTGTCAAGAACTGCAGCGCTGCTGGTTTTTTTACGTTCAACTGTTTCCCGTGTGTGTCAAGAATGGTCCACCACCAAAAGGACATCAGTCGAAGAGCCTTTTAAAATGTCACTTCTTTGTTGTACAAAAAAATATGTATGAGCTTTCATGGGAAATTCCGAAATTATGGCATACTGTATTGATTCTGTATACTATGAAGTATTTTCCCTGACATTGATAAATAATTAATCACTTCTAATAGAATGAAACTCAACAATGCATGTCATGTCCTTGGAAGGCCACGGTCTTCGGGTTATCCTGTATTTAGCGCCTCCTGAGCTGCTGAATCTATTGGATTACAGACAGAGTGCCTCTTCATGACACTAAGCATCAAACAACCCCAGAACATAATAAATCAATATCCTAATTGAAATGAAACCCCTTGATGTTCTCTTGTAGATGATGCTCCACTCATTTATGCTGAGAGATAGAGTCTGTGTTTGGTATCAATGGCATGGGGGCAGGGGGGGTAGTGGGATGACATGCCAAATCAAATCTACTAATATGGACTTTGTTGTTTTATTACCGTGGTAACAGATTATTTGACAGCTCTGTATGTGGGATCAGAATATAATCCAGGTGTAAATCCATTGAGAACACGGTGGCCGATTCTAGCCTACTGTGGTCTACACCATGTATCACAGTGATTCTACATCGTATTATGGTCTGGCCTTCGACTATTTTCACAATATCATGAAACCGGCCCGAACTGGACTGTTCTGGGTCGGATATTTTCTTTTCACACTGTTCTTTCCAGCAACTATGGTGAATGCGTAGGCTAGATATTGTATCGTGTGTGTGTGTGTGTGTGTGTGTGTGGACAGAACAATATCAAAATTCTGCAAAATATTGCGTGTTTGTTATTCTGATTATGCATAAAGATGTAAACCTCGCTGTCATAGTAAATCATTACATTGCCCAGTGACTCCTGCCTTAGAGTTCAATATAAAATCACCTCATGGCTATCAGCCTCTACCATGAAGACAACATCACTACAACATGCTCAGACTCATCATTAGCATTCCATGTTAACGGAAGCAGAATTATAGTGGATGGATGGGCTGTTCTTAAATGGAAAACGTTAATTAGAATTCATAAACATTTACCAAATAATCCCCATAACTAGTAACATCCTATTAGTCATTACCTTAGTTCATTTTAAGGTTTTATTTACCTCAATAACATCAGAAGATAGTTACTTGCTCAAGCAGAGAGAAGAATAACCTCCATCTGAAGCCATAAGGGAACAGGGTTGCTAGCATGTACACTACGCTGAGACACAGAACAAGACATAAGAGCTAAAAGGAAATGTCTTGATTAACCACCAGGTCAGATATTCTGAGATGAAGCCAGAGTGCTAAAAGGATTCCAGGTTCACGTCCCAAATGGCACCCTGTTCCCTACATGGTGCACTTCTTTTGACCAGGCCCATGGGTCAAAAAGTAGTGCACTATATTAGGAATAGGGTGCTGTTTGGAAAGAAGCCTAGGCTTCTACCTTGGGGAATAGAAGAACTTCTGTCTTAGTCCTGAGAATATAGACAATAGGTAATAGACCATAATGAGTTTTGTCATTTTGTGAGGGACCTAACGAGTCTCTGCTGGGCAGGAAAATAGCAGGAAAACCTGCCTTGACAAACTGTAAATGTTACGGTTTTCTTCCGGTGAAAGAGAGGAGGACCAAAATGCAGCGTGATTATTTATAAACATCTTTAATAAAGATGAAAATACAAACAATATACAAAAACAATAAACGTGAAAAACCGAAACAGCCCTATCTGGTGCAACAAACACAGAGACAGAAACAATCAGCCACAAAACACTCAAAGAATATGGTTGCCTAAATATGGTTCCTAATCAGAGACAACAATAAACACCTGCCTCTGATTGAGAACCACTCTAGGCAACCATAGACTTACCTAGACTACTTCACTAAACCACAATCCCATAACCCACAAAAAAACCCTAGACAAAACACACCACATAAATACCCATGTCACACCCTGGCCTGACCAAAATAATAAAGAAAACACAAAATACTAAGGCCAGGGCGTGACAGTAAAGGAACAGCTTTCATGTTTCAAATTAATCTTAAAGGAGAAGTTATTTTTACAATTAAATCTCTACATTTGATGTTAACTGCATGTTATAGAAGGGTCCAGCCACCTTTTTTGTGATTTTACATGTTTTTAAGAAACTTACTCCAAACAGCAAATCACTTCCTCATCCTCATTGTGTAGTATGGGAGCCTGAAAAACATGAACAAAGGTTCCAAACACCCAAGTATGTCATTTAATGGCAGAGTTCTCAGTACAGTGATGCAGATGTTGTACACATTGTTTAGATGTTGTTTAGATGTTCCGAACATGAACCGCCATGTTATATTCCATTTTGAGCAACTCGAGCTGTTCTACTCTCCGTGTAACCTGCCGCTACAGGTAACTGTCAAAATAAAAGAAACACCAACGAGCCACCAGAACAGCTTCAATGCACCTTGGCATACATTCTACAAGTGTCTGGAGCTTTCTGTGTGGAAGCATCCCTTGCTTTCAATATACATTGTATCATCCATTTACTCAAGTATTTCCTTTATTTTGTCAGTTACGTGAAATTGACAGAGATGTATTCTCTCAAGTAGCAACAAAATGGTATGTAACGTTGCGGATTAAGTTCGGAATGACACAGTTTCACGTGTACAACATCTAAAGATCTGCATCACTGTACTGAGAGCTTCGCCATTTCTAAAAGGACGTTTTGGGGTGTTTATGGATGTGTTTTTTTGGGGTCCCCATACAACACAACGATGGTGAGGAAGTGATTTGCGATCAGCTGTAAGTTTCTCAAAAATGTGAAATCATACAACATACCATATACATAAAAATGTAGATTTGGTTGTAAAAAAAATGAATTATAAATTATACTTAGGGCAGGGATGGGCAACTGACGGCTCTTTTGAAGACCCTCGGAACAATTTCCAGGTAAAGAAAAATACATATATATATATACAGTATATATATATATATATATATATATATATATATATATATATATATATATATATATATATATATATTTATATTTTTTCTCATGGACCTTCAATTATGCAGACATTTTTTTGCACCCTTCCCCAGACCATGCCTCCACACAAGCCTGTCTCGGAGCTCTACGGACAATTCCTTTGACTTAGTTTTTGCTATGACATGCACAGTCAACTGTGGGACCTTATATAGACAGGTGTGTGCCTTTCCAAACCATGTCCAATTAAAAGAAGAAATACTTATGTAAATTCGTTTTTTTTATACCTGTTTTCGCCCAGCATCGTCTGGGTTAGAGGAGGGTTTGGCTTTACGGGATTTCCTTGTGCCATCTAGCAACTCCTTGTGGAGGGCCGGGCACCTGCAAGCTGACCTTGGTCACCAGCTGGACAGTGTTTGGTCACCAGCTGGACGGTAACCCAGTCGCACATTGGTTAGGCCGGGTTAAGCGAGCAGTGAGTCAAGAAACAGTGCGGCTTGGCACAAAATATATATATTTTTTTTTATTTATTATTTTTTTACCCATCTACCAATAGGTGCCCTTCTTTACAAGGCATTGCAAAACCTTCCCAGTCATTGTGGTTGCATCATACCTTACAGATAATTGTATGTGTGGGGTACAGAGATGAGGTAGTCATTCAAAAATCATGTTAAACACTATTATTGCACACAGAGTGAGTCCATGTAACTTATTATGTGACTTGTTAAGCATATTTTTTACTCCTGAACTTATTTAGGCTTCCCATAACAAAGGGGTTGAATATTTCTTGACTCACAACAGTTCGGCTTTTATTTGAATTCATTTGTAAACATTTGTAAAAAACATAATTCCACTTTGACATTATGGGGTATTGTGTGTAGGCCAGGGACACAACATCTCAATTTAATCCATTTTAAATTCAGGTTGTGACACAGAAAAATCAAGTTGTGTGATTTTTTTCTGAAGGAACTGTATGTCAGATATTGATAGTCAGTCAATTAGCCCATGTCAGCAAAAAAAAATGAATTGCTAAGTTAGTTTAGCAGTCAGCTATCTAAACTTGTTATCATGGTCAAATTACTGGTGGAGGGCACCTGTCACGCCCTGACCTGGGTATTCTTTGTTTTCTTTATTGTTGAAGAAGACCTGAGCCAACTCCTCGTGCTTACCTTGAGGAGCGTGTAACTGGTCAGGCACCGTGTTATGCAGAGATGCGCACGGTGTCTCCAGTGCGCATTTCTAGCCCGGTGCGCTATACTCCAGCTCCTCGCATTGGTCGGGCTAGAATGAGCATCCAGCCAGGACGGGTTGTGTCAGCTATACACTCCAGACCTCCAGTACGCCTCCACAGCCCAGTACGCACTGTGCCTGCTCCCCGCACTCGCCCTGAGTTGCGTGTCTCCAGCCCGGTACCACCAGTGCCGGCACCACGCACCAGGCCACCAGTGCGCCTCCAGGGTCCAGTACTCCCTGTTCCTCCTACCCGCACTCGCCCTGAGGTGCGTGTCCTCGGCCCAGTACCACCAGTGCTGGCACCAAGCACCAGGCCTACAGTGCACCTCGCCAGTCCAGAGTGTCTGGCTACAGCACCC
Organism: Oncorhynchus mykiss; assembly: GCF_057628025.1. NCBI lineage: Eukaryota > Metazoa > Chordata > Actinopteri > Salmoniformes > Salmonidae > Oncorhynchus > Oncorhynchus mykiss. The sequence goes on from NC_143051.1 coordinate 27,450,246, forward strand.
AGTCCAGAGCGTCCGGCTACAATACCCAGTCTAGAGCGTCCGGCAACAGTACCCAGTTCAGAGCATCCGGCTACAATACCCAGTCCAGAGCGTCCGGCAACAGTACCCAGTCCAGAGCGTCCGGCAACAATACCCAGTCCAGAGTGTCCGGCAACAGTACCCAGTCCAGAGCGTCCGGCAACAATACCCAGTCCAGAGCGTCCGGCAACAATACCCAGTCCAGAGCGTCCGGCTACAATACCCAGTCCAGAGTGTCCGGCAACAGTACCCAGTCCAGAGTGTCCGGCAACAATACCCAGTCCAGAGCGTCCGGCTACAATACCCAGTCCAGAGCGTCCGGCAACAGTACCCAGTCCAGAGTGTCCGGCAACAGTACCCTGTCCAGAGCGTCCGGCTACAATACCCAGTCCAGAGCGTCCGGCAACAATACCCAGTCCAGAGCGTCCGGCAACAATACCCAGTCCAGAGTGTCCGGCAAAAGTACCCAGTCCAGAGCGTCCGGCAACAATACCCAGTCCAGAGCTTCCGGCTACAATACCCAGTCCAGAGCGTCCGGCAACAGTACCCAGTCCAGAGTGTCCGGCAACAATACCCAGTCCAGAGCGTCCGGCAACAATACCCAGTCCAGAGCGTCCGGCAACAGTACCCAGTCCAGAGCGTCTGGCTACAGCACCCAGTCCAGAGCGTCCGGCAACAATACCCAGTCCAGAGTGTCCGGCAACAGTACCCAGTCCAGAGTGTCCGGCAACAGTACCCAGTCCAGAGCGTCCGGCAACGGTCTACAGACAGGAACCTCCTACGACGGGCCGCAGACCGGAACCTCCTACGACGAGTCTCCCTCCTGTCCTGAGCCGCCAGAGCCGTCAGCCAACCAGGAGCTGCCGATGCCGCCTGTCACGCCGGCGATGCTGGATTCTCCCTCCTGTCGGGAGCTGCCAGAGCCGCTCCTCAGTCCAGTGACACCCTCTACGATGATCTTCAGTCCGGGGTCCGCTGCGAGGGTCCCTGTTCCAGAGGCGCCACCTAAGTGGGCCAAGACTGAGGTAGAGCGGGGTCCACGTCCTGCACCCGAACCGCCGCAGTCAAAAAGGCCCACCCAGACCCTCCCCTTTAGATTAGGTTTTGCGGCCGGAGTCCGCACCTTTGTGGGGGGGTACTGTCACGCCCTGACCTGAGTATTCTTTGTTTTCTTTATTGTTTTGGTTAGGTCAGGGTGTGACATGGGTGATGTATGTGTTTCGTACTGTCTATGGGTTTTGTAGGTTTATGGGGTTGTTTATCATCTAGGTGTTTATATATGTCTATGGTTGCCTAGATTGGGTCTCAATTAGAGGCAGCTGTTTATCGTTGTCTCTGATTGGGAACCATATTTAGGCAGCCATCTTCTTTGGTTATTTTGTGGGTTATTGTCTATGTTATGTTGCATGTTAGCACAGTGGTCATTAGCAGTCACGTTCGTTTTGTTATTTTGTATAGTTTGTTTAAGTGTTTTTCGTCTTCATTAAGAATATGCATTCACACCACGCTGCGCTTTGGTCTCCTCCATACGACGAACGTGACAGTGCCATTAATTTTCTAAGTCAGTCTCACTCAGATATCATCTTAAAAACTGTCAATATTTTTCAGCAATTTATGGCAAATTGTGTAGAATTGCACAACCTTTCCTGTAAAACAGCAAATTTTCCTCTCCACCCCATGTGAAAATGAGTAGAATAGCATGAAATTGTTTTTAAAAAATCAAAATCTTCTCTCTGCCCCATGGAAGGATGTGTAGAAGCAAGTTTAAAGCAACAAACTTGTTTTAAACTGCAACATTTTCCACTGCGAAGACCACTAACATGGGGGCTGTATCTCAGCCTGGCCCTGTGACAGTCTCTGAGTCCCCAGGGAGACTGGAGGAAGACTGGGTAGCAGAGAGATGATTCATTTACAGTAGAACTTATGCATATGCATATCGCTCTCAGCCCCTGTTCTTTATTAATGCAGACCAGTAATAATTTATTTATGTGTACTCTGCTTTTCATGGGCTTTAAAAAACGGTTGGTAACAACTTTTCCTAAGAAGAGTTTGGGAGTGTGCGGTTAAGAAGATATACAAATTTGCTCAATTTCTCTTTCATGGCTTTGCCTTGTTTCTTTTTCACCATAGTTCTAAAAGATTCCTTAGTTTTAAAATATAAATCATTTCATTTCATTTATATGTAATGTATATGCTATATTCTTTAATTACTTTACATAAACTAATTAACTAGTTATGTGCTACTAAAATACATGGATTTCTTATACTGATTCGCCATTAAGGGACTGTCAAAAGTTTAATTAAAAAAGGAGATTCAAATGATTTCATAATGATCAAATATTAATACAGGGGGCATGATGATTTTTCACAGCCCTCATATTTCTTCATAATAAGTTCAGTTGTCAAGGAGATTCATCTCCCGTGTCCTCTGCAAGGAGGAGAGTTGACCCTTCTCTGAAACAGCATGAAGATCAAGTGCCAGACCACCGCAGTTACTCTAATCTACGTTCACTTACATGTTGGATCATTTCTCTATTATCCCAATCAGTCATGTAGTGGTAAAGAAAAAGGTGGGTAATCGTTAATCACAGTTCGCGGTGAATAAAGTAACTGTCCCTATATTTTCTGTGTTGAAAGGATGGCATGTTTTACGTGATGGCCATTACCCTCCACTACACCAATGACAGCTAAGGGAAAACAGTCAGTTGAGCTTTGCCAATATGCATTTTTTTTTTTTTTTTGATTTGTGAGCTTGTCAAGCATGGTTTGTTTAGCTGTCACAGAATCCTGTCACCCTATAAAAAGGTTTACATCCCAAAACTGACGCTGCTACTGGAAAAACAATAAAGCCAACTTCATAAAGATACAACATATTATACATGCATTATAGAGTATAATGTCTAACAAAAGGTAAGAATGTTAATGATGTATTGGTAGGCGTTTTTATACACCCTTAGGCTTGCACAGCGAAGATATTCATGCCCTTTGTTGTAACATGGGACTCAAAATTCAATTACATACAGCACAGGTCAAGAAAGGCAACCTCTTGCATTTATACCTCCTGAATGTATTCAATCTCCTTCATGCACACATATTTGGATATGATTTGATCCTCATTGCAGAGCACTTCAGTATGCCACTCAGTGTCACATGACAGAGTGTAGAGTTACAGCAAAGTGATATCGCTGAACGGACAGGAACCTGATACACTGGCTCTCTGGTTTCCCTCTGGCTAGCAGGTCTGAAAGCACAGCGCACTTTTACTTTACTGTGCACCTTCCAGGTATGGGGGCGGAGGTGTGTTTCTGGTGATTGGACAAGGGGGTCTAAATTTAGCCCTCACATAGCATGTAGAGTGTTACTGCTGCAGGACATTAGTGAGATGGCATCAGTTGTCAGGAAACAAGGATCTGTTCTGTTATTGTACTACAGGATGATACAAATCTGTCCGTTAATTATTTATACAGGCCCAGGTTAATTTCAGGATAAAAAAGGGGCTTAGTTGGTGGGTGTGGCAGGGGGCATGGCAGCACGGCGGAATTTTAGACTTTAGCGGTGTAAAGAAATGTTTGCATTTTTAATACAATTTCCTACAATTCAACTTATTTCTTCATGGAACTTTGATAAATGTTAGCAACTTTAAAGCAAATTTCCTGCAATTCTACACATTTTGCCATGGGGCTGAGAGAAAATGTTTCAGTTTTAAAGCACATTTCTTGCAATTGGTCATATTCTGCCATAGAATTCAAAGAAAATGTTGTAGTTTTAAAGCAAATTTCCTGCAATTCTATGCATTTCGCAATGGCTAATGCCGTGTTATTGTGCTCAAACATAATAACAAAATCAATAATGCTAGATGTATTTATTTATTTATTTTCTCATTGACTGTCTAGCTTTTATTTTGGTGATTCTTGGTCCTCAAATATTATATTATAGAGTGTCCAATCAAAAACGCATTTCTTGACCAACGGGTAAAATAATAGGGCTGGGAATTGCCATGGACCTCGTTACACGATACAATCACAAATCAAATCAAATCAAATTGTATTGGTCGCATACACAGAGTATTTAGCCTATGTTATTGCCGGTGTAGCAAAATGCATGTGTTCCTAGCTCCAACATTGCAGTAATATCTAACAACACACAACAATACATATAAATATAAAAGTATAATAATGGAAATAAGAAATGTAGAATTACCTGAACAAGCAATATTGGTGGAGTATAAATATATATACAGGTATATACAGTATATACAGTGCATTCAAAAAGTATTCAGACCCTTTGACCTTTTTCACATTTTGTTATGTTACAGCCTTATTCTAAAATGGATTCAATAGTTTTCCCCCCTCATCAATCTACACACAATACCTCATAATGACAAAGCAAAAAACGTTTTTTAGACAGTTTTGCAAATGTATTACAAATAAAAAACTTAAATATCACATTTACATTACAAGTATTCAGACCCTTTACTCAGTACTGTTCAATCGGGTTCAAGTCTGGGCTCTGGCTGGGCCACTCAAGGACATTCAGAGACTTGTCCCGAAGTCATTCCTGTGTTGTCTTGGCTGTGTGCTTAGGGTTGTGATCCTGTTTGAAGATGAACCTTCACCCCAGTCTGAGGTCCTGAGCGCTCTGGAGCAGGTTTTCATCAATGATCTCGCTGTACTTTGCTCAGTTCATCTTTCCCTCTAGTCTCCCAGTCCCTGCCACTAAAAAACATCCCCACAGCATGATGCTGCCACCACCATGCTTCACCATAGGGATGGTGCCATGTTTCCTCCAGACGTGACGCTTGGCATTCAGGCCAAAGAGTTCAATCTTTGTTTCATCAGACCAGAGATTTTTTTCTCTCATAGTCTGAGTCATTTAAGTGACTTTTGGCAAACTCAAAGCGGCTATCATGTCCCTTTTACTGAGGAGTGGCTTCTGTCTGGCCACTCTACCATAAAGGCCTGATTGGTGGAATGCTGCAGAGATGGTTGTCCATCTGGAAGGTTCTCCCATCTGCACAGAGGAACTCTGAAGCTCTGTCAAATTATGTCCAATCAATTGAATTTACCACTGGTAGACTCCAATCAAGTTGTATAAACATCTCAAAGATGATCAATAAAAACAGGAAGCAACTGAGCTCGATTTCAAGTCTCGTAGCAAAGGGTCTGAATACCTATTTAAATCTTTTTTTTATTTTTTTTATTTACTTTTTTCGTTGTCATTATGAGTTATTGTGTGTAGATTGATGAGGGAAAACATGTATTTAATCAATTTCAGAATAAGGCTGGAATGTAACAACATGTGGAAAATGGGAAGAGGTCTGAATACCTTCCGAATGCACTGTATGCATATGAAATAGGTAAAACAGTATGTAAACATTATTAAAGTGACCAGTCTTCCATTATTAACGGGACCAGCATTCCATTATTAAAGTGACCAACAGCAACAGCCTCTAAGGTGCAGGGTTGAATAACCGGGTGGTAGCTAGTGGCAGTGACTAAGTTCAGGGCAGGGTACTGGGTGGAGGCCGGCTAGTGATGGCTATTTAACAGTCTAATGGCCTTGAGATAGCTGTTTTTCAGTCTCTCGTCCCTGCTTTGATGCACCTGCACTGACCTCACCTTCTGGATGATAGCAGGGTGAACAGTCCATGGCTGAGATCCTTGATGATCTTCTTGGCCTTCCTTTTATGTCCTGCCTTTTATGCTTGCTTCGAGGCAAGCAACACTGAAGCATGCATGAGATCACCAGCTGTTCTAGATGATTGTGTGATAACGCTCTCGGTTGTTGATGTGAACAAAACCTTTAAACCTTTCAACATTCACAAAGCCGCTGGACCAGACGGATTACCAGGAGGATTACCAAGTGTCTTCACTGACATTTTCAACCTCTCCCTGACCGAGTCTGTAATACCTACATGTTTCAAGCAGACCACCATAGTCCCTGTGCCCAAGGAAGCGAAGGTAACCTGGCTAAATGATTACTGCCCTGTGGCACTCACGTCAGTAGCCATGAACTGCTTTGAAAGGCTGGTCATGGCTCACATCAATAGCATCCTCCCGGATACCCCAGGCCTACTCCAATTCGCATACCCCCCCCAACAGATCCACAGATGACACAATCTCAATCGCACTCCACATTGCCCTTTCTCACCTGGACAAAAGGAACACCTATGTGAGAATGCTGTTCATTGACTACAGCTCAGCATTCAACACCATAGTGCCCACGAAGCTCATTACTAAGCTAAGGACTCTGGGACTAACCACCTCCCTCTGCAACTGGATCCTGGACTTCCTGACGGGCCGCCCCTAGATGGTAAGAGTAGGAAACAACACGTCTGCTATGCATATCCTTAACACTGGGGCCCCTCAGGGGTGTGTACTTAGTCCACTCCTGTATTCCCTGTTCACCCACGACTGCGTGGCCAAACACGACTCCAAAACCATCATTAAGTTTGCTGATTACACAACAGTGGTAGGCCTGATCATCCGTGGATCTATTGGGGTTGTATGCAAATTGAATTTGGTCTAGGGTGTTGGATAAGGTGGAGGTGATATTATCCATATTAACTAGCCTCTCAAAGCACTTCATGATGACAGAAGTGAGTGCTATGGGGCGATAGTCATTTGGTTCAGTTACCTTCGCTTTCCTGGGTATTTTGCAAACAACCACCACAACACATAAAATCCTCAAAAGTTACTGCCGAGAAAGCGGCGCCGTGCTTATTATCGGATGTATTAGATTACGAAATCTGACTTTTTTATATAATGTTAATGATATGATAGAGAAAGATCCCACTGAACGATTCAGAACATGAAGAATCATATTTGTCTTGGTTAACTGTATTTTAGAAGGTAAGGAAGTGAAATTTCATCACCAAAGCGTGTTTTCACCCACTCTGGCCAGACTCCAAATCTCTGAGTTCTATCGTTATATGGACTATACACACTCTGCTTCAAGTGCTCCATTTCAGTTTAGTTTACAAAACACTTGAGCAAGATCTTTACAGTTTTTACACCAGTCATGATTGTTATGTTGGCATACCCTCAGAAGATGAATGTTAATTTGAAAAAATAATGATAGGCTGTGAACTGCAACTACAACTAATATATCAAGGAAAAGGTTCAAGGTACTCACACCAGAGTGTCCTAGACATACAGCAAGGGAATTGTTCAAGGTGCTCACACCAGAGCGTCCTAGAATTGAAATCATAAATTATTTTTCAAGACATTGAGAATCCTTCAGTGCTCTCAAAATGTAACCCCAGCAAATGTGAAAATGCAAAGAGAAAAAAAGAGAGAGGGAGAGAAAGAGGGAGAAAAAGAGGGAGAGAGAGCAAGCGAAAGGAACGAAGGGAGAGAGCGAGAGGGATGAAAAGAGAGAGAGAGAAAGAAAGAGAGGGGGGGATGGTCAGGCAGCTGGTCTGACTGTGCTAAAGGGGCAGCCAGGCTGATGGATTACAGTAGCTCTCTCCTGGGTAAACCGATACTGCCACCCCTCCTCCCTTTCATCCCTCAATCTCTCCATCCCCTCCTCCTAACAAAGTCTCAGCCTCTGGATCGCCATTGCAATGTATCTAACATGCAGCTGAGCCACTTAATCTGAGAGGTTCAGAAGTGGATTTTGAAGGGATCCTTCTCAAAAGATCTTTTCTAATCAAATCTGATATCATTTTCACTAAGATAACCTGTCTACCGATACCAATCTTGTCTCCAAGCCCAGAAATAATGCAGGAAAACAGTAATCCAGCAGCAACATCGATTCAGTCGACATTAATTGCCGGGAAGTAGGCCCGTATTGTTTTCATATACATATTTCCTTTGTCATATTTCCTCTGCCATTGCCTTCAGTAGCTCCAGCCACAGAGTTCCGCAACCTTTGTCCAGGTCTACTGTGTGGTTGTCCAGGTCTACTGTGTGCTTGTCCAGGTCTACTGTGTGCTTGTCCAGGTCTACTGTGTGGTTGTCCAGGTCTACTGTGTGCTTGTCCAGGTCTACTGTGTGGTTGTCCAGGTCTACTGTGTGGTTGTCCAGGTCTACTGTGTGGTTGTCCAGGTCTACTGTGTGCTTGTCCAGGTCTACTGTGTGGTTGTCCAGGTCTACTGTGTGGTTGTCCAGGTCTACTGTGTGGTTGTCCAGGTCTACTGTGTGGTTGTCCAGGTCAAAACCCCTATTCATAAAGCATCTCAGGGTTAAGAGTGCTGCTCTATGATCAGGTCCCCTCTGACCATGAAATCATATTCATTGTTATCTTAAATGGCTGAACTGATCCTAATCACCACCCCTACTCTGAGATGCTTTATGAACACAGGCCCAGGCCGTTTAAGTTCTGACCTAGGGGGCAGTCTGAGCCAGAGCTGGGAAAAGGAACTGCTCTTCAGACCACAGCGCAACAACTGTTCCACTCATGAATGGAGTACTTCGCCCTTATGATGATGACTGTACCAGCCATAGAGGTACCATACTATATTGTTCTGTATAGTTCTGTGGTACTGGCCGTTTCAAGCATTCTGTATACTCCTCTCAGTAAATAAAGTCATGTGAAATAGGATGGACGGAAGGCATGAAGGCACCAGACTAAATGAACCTTTTAGCACAGCAGCATTAAGCTGATTCCCTGCTATCACGTTCAGCCATAAAGTCCTCCGTGAACCTCCTCGTCTAATGCCCTGTAATACCACAGTCCTTTACCTTGTTTACCACCCTGTAAAACCACAGTTCTTTACCTTGTTTGCCACCCTGTAATACCACAGTCCTTTACCTTGTCTACCACCCTGTAATACCACAGTCCTTTACCTTGTCTACCACCCTGTAATACCACAGTCCTTTACCTTGTCTACCACCCTGTAATACCACAGTCCTTTACCTTGTCTACCACCCTGTAATACCACAGTCCTTTACCTTGTCTACCACCCTGTAATACCACAGTCCTTTATCTTGTCTACCACCCTGTAATACCACAGTCCTTTACCTTGTCTACCACCCTGTAATAACACAGTCCTTTACCTTGTCTACCACCCTGTAATACCACAGTTCTTTACCTTGTCTACCAACCTGCAATACCACAGTCCTTTACCTTTACCTGTAATACCACAGTCCTTTATCTTGTCTACCACCCTGTAATACCACAGTCCTTTATCTTGTCTACCAACCTGTAATACCACAGTCCTTTACCTTTACCTGTAATACCACAGTCCTTTACCTTGTCTACCACCATGTAATACCACAGTCCTTTACCTTGTCTACCACCCTGTAATACCACAGTCCTTTATCTTGTCTACCACCCTGTAATACCACAGTCCTTTACCTTGTCTACCACCCTGTAATACCACAGTCCTTTACCTTGTCTACCACCCTGTAATACCACAGTCCTTTACCTTGTCTACCACCCTGTAATACCACAGTCCTTTACCTTGTCTACCACCCTGTAATACCACAGTCCTTTACCTTGTCTACCACCCTGTAAAACCACAGTCCTTTACCTTTACCTGTAATACCACAGTCCTTTATCTTGTCTACCACCCTGTAATACCACAGTCCTTTACCTTGTCTACCACCCTGTAATACCACAGTCCTTTACCTTTACCTGTAATACCACAGTCCTTTACCTTGTCTACCACCCTGTAATACCACAGTCCTTTACCTTGTCTACCACCCTGTAATACCACCGTCCTTTATCTTGTCTACCACCCTGTAATACCACAGTCCTTTACCTTGTCTACCAACCTGTAATACCACAGTCCTTTACCTTTACCTGTAATACCACAGTCCTTTATCTTGTCTACCACCCTGTAATACCACAGTCCTTTACGTTTACCTGTAATACCACAGTCCTTTACCTTGTCTACCACCCTGTAATACCACAGTCCTTTACCTTTACCTGTAATACCACAGTCCTTTACCTTGTCTACCACCCTGTAATACCACAGTCCTTTACCTTTACCTGTAATACCACAGTCCTTTACCTTGTCTACCACCCTGTAAAACCAAAGTTCTTTACCTTGTCTACCACCCTGTAATACCACAGTCCTTTACCTTTACCTGTAATACCACAGTCCTTTACCTTGTCTACCACCCTGTAATACCACAGTCCTTTACCTTTACCTGTAATACCACAGTCCTTTACCTTGTCTACCACCCTGTAATACCAGAGTCCTTTACCTTGTCTACCACCCTGTAATACCACAGGCCTTTACCTTTACCTGTAATACCACAGTTCTTTACCTTGTCTACCAACCTGTAATACCACAGTCCTTTATCTTGTCTACCACCCTGTAATACCACAGTCCTTTACCTTTACCTGTAATACCACAGTCCTTTATCTTGTCTACCACCCTGTAATACCACAGTCCTTTACCTTGTCTACCACCCTGTAATACCACAGGCCTTTACCTTTACCTGTAATACCACAGTCCTTTATCTTGTCTACCACCCTGTAATACCACAGTCCTTTATCTTGTCTACCAACCTGTAATACCACAGTCCTTTACCTTTACCTGTAATACCACAGTCCTTTACCTTGTCTACCACCATGTAATACCACAGTCCTTTACCTTGTCTACCACCCTGTAATACCACAGTCCTTTATCTTGTCTACCACCCTGTAATACCACAGTCCTTTACCTTGTCTACCACCCTGTAATACCACAGTCCTTTACCTTGTCTACCACCCTGTAATACCACAGTCCTTTACCTTGTCTACCACCCTGTAATACCACAGTCCTTTACCTTGTCTACCACCCTGTAATACCACAGTCCTTTACCTTGTCTACCACCCTGTAAAACCACAGTCCTTTACCTTTACCTGTAATACCACAGTCCTTTATCTTGTCTACCACCCTGTAATACCACAGTCCTTTACCTTGTCTACCACCCTGTAATACCACAGTCCTTTACCTTTACCTGTAATACCACAGTCCTTTACCTTGTCTACCACCCTGTAATACCACAGTCCTTTACCTTGTCTACCACCCTGTAATACCACCGTCCTTTATCTTGTCTACCACCCTGTAATACCACAGTCCTTTACCTTGTCTACCAACCTGTAATACCACAGTCCTTTACCTTTACCTGTAATACCACAGTCCTTTATCTTGTCTACCACCCTGTAATACCACAGTCCTTTACGTTTACCTGTAATACCACAGTCCTTTACCTTGTCTACCACCCTGTAATACCACAGTCCTTTACCTTTACCTGTAATACCACAGTCCTTTACCTTGTCTACCACCCTGTAATACCACAGTCCTTTACCTTTACCTGTAATACCACAGTCCTTTACCTTGTCTACCACCCTGTAAAACCAAAGTTCTTTACCTTGTCTACCACCCTGTAATACCACAGTCCTTTACCTTTACCTGTAATACCACAGTCCTTTACCTTGTCTACCACCCTGTAATACCACAGTCCTTTACCTTTACCTGTAATACCACAGTCCTTTACCTTGTCTACCACCCTGTAATACCAGAGTCCTTTACCTTGTCTACCACCCTGTAATACCACAGGCCTTTACCTTTACCTGTAATACCACAGTTCTTTACCTTGTCTACCAACCTGTAATACCACAGTCCTTTATCTTGTCTACCACCCTGTAATACCACAGTCCTTTACCTTTACCTGTAATACCACAGTCCTTTATCTTGTCTACCACCCTGTAATACCACAGTCCTTTACCTTGTCTACCACCCTGTAATACCACAGGCCTTTACCTTTACCTGTAATACCACAGTTCTTTACCTTGTCTACCAACCTGTAATGCCACAGTCCTTTATCTTGTCTACCACCCTGTAATACCACAGTCCTTTACCTTTACCTGTAATACCACAGTCCTTTATCTTGTCTACCACCCTGTAATACCACAGTTCTTTACCTTGTCTACCAACCTGTAATACCACAGTCCTTTACCTTTACCTGTAATACCACAGTCCTTTATCTTGTCTACCACCCTGTAATACCACAGTCCTTTACCTTGTCTACCACCCTGTAATACCACAGTCCTTTATCTTGTCTACCACCCTGTAATACCACAGTCCTTTACCTTGTCTACCACCCTGTAATACCACAGTCCTTTATCTTGTCTACCACCCTGTAATACCACAGTTCTTTACCTTGTCTACCACCCTGTAATACCACAGTTCTTTACCTTGTCTACCACCCTGTAATACCACAGTCCTTTATCTTGTCTACCACCCTGTAATACCACAGTCCTTTACCTTGTCTACCACCCTGTAATACCACAGTCCTTTACCTTGTCTACCACCCTGTAATACCACAGTCCTTTATCTTGTCTACCACCCTGTAATACCACAGTCCTTTACCTTGTCTACCACCCTGTAATACCACAGTTCTTTATCTTGTCTACCACACTGTAATACCACAGTCCTTTACCTTTACCTGTAATACCACAGTCCTTTATCTTGTCTACCACCCTGTAATACCACAGTCCTTTATCTTGTCTACCACCCTGTAATACCACAGTCCTTTACCTTTACCTGTAATACCACAGTCCTGTTAACTGTGTACTTTGCTTTTTCCTAGGTGTGTCTAAAATGGCACCTTATTCCCTATATTGTGCACTACAGTTGACCAGGACTGGGCCCTGCTATGTAAGGAATAGGGAGGACTTCGGGACACAGACAGCCCCTGTCTGAACTACTAAACTCTCTACAGGCTCAGCCTCTCGTCTCACAAGCAGCAGACAGGCTGACCAGGTTTTAAAAACAAGGTTAGGAAAACCTGAACAGAGCCGTCCTGTATACCCCCCAACCCCCCTGCCTGTACTATTCACAGTCATTAAATCGATTGTCTGTGCATAGCTTCGCTCTGAGCCCTGTGCTGCAGGGAGAGGAGTGATAGTGTCAGTCTGCTGATTTCTCCTCTCGCTGAGTCACCCGGCGCGCTGCGCTGCTGAGCCAACCACTTACCGGATCCACAGGAAGCACTTCAAACCTGGGCTTTATGAAAGGGGAGACAGAGGGAGAGAACCTGGGGTTTAGAGAAGTAGAACTACGGGGGGAACTGGGCAGGTGACAAGATCAACAAGGAGAATCAGAGAGAAAAAAAGCGGGGGGGAAATAACATGTCTTTGTGGCTGCCTGGGTTATCATGCTGGGCTGAAACTAGAGTAGAGGCAGAGGGCAGCCTTGTCCCCATTTACACTGAATAGCCTGGCAGACTGAGGTCACCATATACAGTGAATATCCTGGCAGACTGAGGCCACCATTTACACTGAATAGCCTGGCAGACTGAGGTCACCATTTACACTGAACAGCCTGGCATGCTGAGGTCACCATTTACACTGAATAGCCTGGCAGACCGAGGTCACCATATACAGTGAATAGCCTGGCAGACTGAGGTCACCATTTACACTGAACAGCCTGGCATGCTGAGGTCACCATTTACACTGAATAGCCTGGCAGACCGAGGTCACCATATACAGTGAATAGCCTGGCATGCTGAGGTCACCATATACAGTGAATAGCCTGGCAGACTGAGGCCACCATTTACACTGAATAGCCTGGCAGACTGAGGTCACCATTTACACTGAATAGCCTGGCATGCTGCGGTCACCATTTACACTGAATAGCCTGGCAGACTGAGGTCACCATATACAGTGAATAGCCTGGCAGACTGAGGTCACCATATACAGTGAATAGCCTGGCATGCTGCGGTCACCATATACAGTGAATAGCCTGGCAGACTGAGGTCACCATATACAGTGAATAGCCTGGCAGACTGAGGTCACCATATACAGTGAATAGCCTGGCAGACTGAGGTCACCATATACAGTGAATAGCCTGGCAGACTGAGGTCACCATATACAGTGAATAGCCTGGCAGACTGAGGCCACCATTTACACTGAATAGCCTGGCAGACTGAGGTCACCATATACAGTGAATAGCCTGGCAGACTGAGGTCACCATATACAGTGAATAGCCTGGCAGACTGAGGCCACCATTTACACTGAATAGCCTGGCAGACTGAGGTCACCATATACAGTGAATAGCCTGGCAGACTGAGGTCACCATATACAGTGAATAGACTGGCATGCTGAGGTCACCATATACAGTGAATAGCCTGGCAGACTGAGGTCACCATATACAGTGAATAGCCTGGCAGACTGAGGTCACCATATACAGTGAATAGCCTGGCAGACTGAGGTCACCATTTACACTGAATAGCCTGGCAGACTGAGGTCACCATATACAGTGAATAGCCTGGCAGACTGAGGTCACCATATACAGTGAATAGCCTGGCATGCTGCGGTCACCATATACAGTGAATAGCCTGGTAGACTGAGGTCACCATATACAGTGAATAGCCTGGCATGCTGCGGTCACCATTTACACTGAATAGCCTGGCATGCTGCGGTCACCACTTACACTGAATAGCCTGGCAGGCTGAGGTCACCATATACAGTGAATAGCCTGGCATGCTGCGGTCACCATATACAGTGAATAGCCTGGCAGGCTGAGGTCACCATTTACACTGAATAGCCTGGCAGGCTGAGGTCACCATTTACACTAAATAGCCTGGCAGGCTGAGGTCACCATTTACACTGAATAGCCTGGCAGGCTGAGGTCACCATTTACACTGAATATCCTGGCAGGCTGAGGCCACCATTTACACTGAATAGCCTGGCAGGCTGAGGTCACCATTTACACTGAATAGCCTGGCAGGCTGAGGTCACCATTTACACTGAATAGCCTGGCAGGCTGAGGTCACCATATACAGTGAATAGCCTGGCAGGCTGAGGTCACCATTTACACTGAATAGCCTGGCAGGCTGAGGTCACCATTTACACTGAATAGCCTGGCAGGCTGAGGTCACCATTTACACTGAATAGCCTGGCAGGCTGAGGTCACCATTTACACTGAATGTCCTGGCAGGCTGAGGCCACCATTTACACTGAATAGCCTGGCAGGCTGAGGTCACCATTTACACTGAATAGCCTGGCAGGCTGAGGTCACCATTTACACTGAATAGCCTGGCAGGCTGAGGCCACCATTTACACTGAATAGCCTGGCAGGCTGAGGTCACCATTTACACTGACTATCCTGGCAGGCTGAGGCCACCATTTACACTGAATAGCCTGGCAGGCTGAGGTCACCATTTACACTGAATAGCCTGGCATGCTGTGGTCACCAGTTACAATGTATAGCCTGGCATGCTGTGGTCACCAGTTACAATGTATAGCCTGGAGTCGGAGGGGAGGCTTTGGTGCAATTAATCATTTTTAAATGGAGCTTTACAAGTAGACTTGTTCCATGTCTTTATTTAAGATCTTACATTACAGAGTGTTTCATTTGGTGGGCAGATCTCTGTTCTCTGGTTTATCCATGCAGGCCAAGGAGGCGGTGTGTAATCAAGTAGCGGTATGTAATGTTGGAGAGTAATGACTGGGTGAAACTGAACCGGCACATGAGCCTAGATTAAGGGAATGAATGAGAGTTCATCGAGTTGTTCTGGTTCCCCACCAATCTCATTATCGACCACACACACTCTGGGGGGGGGGGGGGGGGGGGGGGGGGGGGATGCCGCACGCACACACGCTCACACACACACACACACACACTCTGGAGGGGGGATGCCGCACATACACACACACACACAGACACGCACCCCACAAACACCCACACACACACACAGAGACAAGCACCCCACAAACATCCACACACACAGACACGCACCCAACAAACACCCACACACACACTCTGGAGGGGGGATGCCGCACGCACACACGCTCACACACACACACACACACACACTCTGGAGGGGGGATGCCGCACGCACACACGCTCACACACACACACACACTCTGGAGGGGGGATGCCGCACGCACACACGCTCACACACACACACACACACACACACAGACACGCACCCCACAAACATCCACCGACACGCACCACACAAACACCCACACACACACACACTCTGGAGGGGGGTTCCCGCACGCACACACGCTCACAAGCACACACACACACACACACACACACACACAGAAAAACACCCCACAAACACCCACACACATACGCTAGAGGGGATGACACTTGCTCCGCAGTAAGGCTGCTGCAACACTACACTGACATTTCTGAAGCTCAAAGTACAAAGTAACAACAGAATCAAACAGAGGTATGTGGCAAGGTGGTATTGAAAAGAAAAGGAGTGTTTAAAAAAACAGAGAGAGGCATGTGAGGAACAATGTAGGTATAACTAATCATGTATTATCAGGTATCAGATCTCTGTTGCTTTCCTCTGTCCAGTAATATTGACGTCCATTCTCTCTAACTCTGATTCTGTAACGGTTTTCTTCGTGAGAAGGAGAGTCGGACCAAAATGCAGCGTGTCGATTGCGATTCATGTTTAATGAAAAAACGTAAAACACGAATCAGTACAAAAACAATAAACGTAACGAAAACCTAAACAGCCTATCTGGTGAAAACACATAGACAGGAACAATCACCCACAAACACACAGTGAAACCCAGGCTACCTAAATATGGTTCCCAATCAGAGACAATGACGAACACCTGCCTCTGATTGAGAACCATATCAGGCCGAACATAGAACTAGACAAACTAGACATGTAACATAGAATGCCCACTCAGATCACACCCTGACCAATCAAAACATAGAAAATACAAAGTAAACTATGGTCAGGGCGTGACAGTACCCCCCCCCCAAGGTGCGGACTCCGGCCGCAAAACCTGAACCTATAGGGGAGGGTCTGGGTGGGCATCTGTCCGCGGTGGCGGCTCTGGCGCTGGACGTGGACCCCACTCCATGACAGTTTTAATCCCCCTCCTAAACGTCCCTAAATAGGTTACCCACCACAATGATAACATGGGACAGAGGGACAGCTCGGGACAGAGGTAACTCGGGACAGATGGGTAGCTCAGCACTGAGAGGAAGCTCAGCACTGAGAAGAAGCTCAGCACTGAGAGGAAGCCCAGGCAGGTAGTAGAAACTACCAGAACCTGGCTGGCTGGCGGTTTCAGCAGATCCTGGTCGACTAGCAGATCTGGAAGAATCTGGTCGACTGGCGGATCTGGGAGAATCTGGTCGACTGGCGGATCTGGGAGAATCTGGTCGACTGGCGGATCTGGGAGAATCTGGTCGACTGGCGGATCTGGGAGAATCTGGTCGACTGGCGGATCTGGGAGAATCTGGTCGACTGGCGGATCTGGGAGAATCTGGTCGACTGGCGGATCTGGGAGAATCTGGTCGACTGGCGGATCTGGGAGAATCTGGTCGACTGGCGGATCTGGGAGAATCTGGTCGACTGGCAGATCTGGAAGAGTCTGGTCGACTGGCAGATCTGGAAGAGTCTGGTCGACTGGCAGATCTGGAAGAGTCTGGTCGACTGGCAGATCTGGAAGAGTCTGGTCGACTGGCAGATCTGGAAGAGTCTGGTCGACTGGCAGATCTGGAAGAGTCTGGTCGACTGGCAGATCTGGAAGAGTCTGGTCGACTGGCAGATCTGGAAGAGTCTGGACGACTGGCAGATCTGGAAGAGTCTGGACGACTGGCAGATCTGGAAGAGTCTGGACGACTGGCAGATCTGGAAGAGTCTGGACGACTGGCAGATCTGGAAGAGTCTGGACGACTGGCAGATCTGGAAGAGTCTGGACGACTGGCAGATCTGGAAGAGTCTGGACGACTGGCAGATCTGGAAGAGACTGGTCGACACAGACTGGCTGCTCTGGCTGCTCCATGCTGACTGACAGCTCTGGCTGCACCATGCTGACTGGCTGCTCCATACTGACTGGCAGCTCTGGCTGCTCCATGCTGACTGGCAGCTCTGGCCGCTCCATGCTGACTGGTTGCTCTGGCTGCTCCATGCTGACTGGCTGCTCCATGCTGACTGGCGGCCCTGGCTGCTCCATGCTGACTGGCGGCCCTGGCTGCTCCATGCTGACTGGCGGCCCTGGCTGCTCCATGCTAACTGGCAGCTCTGGCGGCTCCTTGCAGACTGGCAGCTCTGGCGGCTCCTTGCAGACTGGCAGCTCTGGCGGCTCCTTGCAGACTGGCAGCTCTGGCGGCTCCTTGCAGACTGGCAGCTTTGGCGGCATCCTGCAGACTGGCAGCTCTGGCGGCTCCTTGCAGACTGGCAGCTCCATGCAGACTGGCAGCTCCTTGCAGACTGGCAGCTCCTTGCAGACTGGCAGCTCCTTGCAGACTGGCAGCTCTATGCTAACTGGCAGCTCTATGCTAACTGGCAGCTCTATGCTAACTGGCAGCTCTATGCTAACTGGCAGCTCTATGCTAACTGGCAGCTCTATGCTAACTGGCAGCTCTATGCTAACTGGCAGTTCTGAACAGGCGGGAGACTCCGGCAGCGCTGTAGAGAAGGCAGGCTCTAACAGCGCTAAACAGGCAGGAGACTCCGACAGCGCTGGAGAGGTGGAGGGCTCCGACAGCGCTGGACAGGCGAGGCGCACTGTAGGCCTGATGCGTGGTGCTGGCACTGGTGGTACTGGGCCGAGGACACGCACAGGAAGCCTGGTGCGGGGAGCTGCTACCGGAGGGCTGGGGTGTGGAGGTGGTACTGGAAAAACCGGACCGTGCAGGCGCACTGGAGCTCTTGAGCACCGAGCCTGCCCAACCTTCCCTGGTTGAATGCTCACGGTCGCCCTGCCAGTGCGGCGAGGTGGAATAGCCCGCACTGGACTATGCAGGCGAACCGGAGACACCGAGCGCAAGGCTGGTGCCATGTAAACCGGCCCAAGGAGACGCACTGGGGACCAGCTGCGTAGAGCCGGCTTCATGGCATTAGGCTCGACGCTCAATCTAGCCCGGCAGACACGCGGGCGGAGCTGGAATATACCGCACCGGGCTATGCACCCGCACTGGAGACACCGTGCGCACCACTGCATAACACGGTGCCTGTCCGGTCTCTCTAGCCCCCCGGTAAGCACAGGGAGTCTGCCCAGGTCTCCTACCTGGCATAGCCATACTCCCTGTTAGCCCCCCCCCAAGAAATTTTTGGGGCTGCCTCTCAAGCTTCCATCCGCGTCGCCGAGCTGCCTTCTCATACCAGCGCCTCTCTGCTTTCACCGCCTCCATTCTACGGTAACCTTCCTCGCACTGCTCCAGCGAATCCCAGGCGGGCTCCGGCACTCTCCCTGGGTCGGCCGCCCACCTGTCGATCTCCTCCCAAGTAGTATACTCCATACTGTACTTCTCCTTGGGTTGTTCCTGTTGTTTCTTCTCCCGCTGCACCTTAGTGCGGCTACACTCCCCTGGTTTAGCCCAGGGTCCTCTCCCGTCGAGGATTTCCTCCCATGTCCAGAAATCCTTATTGCGCTTCTCCTCGCGCTGCTCCTGCCTGTTGACACGCTGCTTGGTCCTTTTGTGGTGGGTGATTCTGTAACGGTTTTCTTCGTGAGAAGGAGAGTCGGACCAAAATGCAGCGTGTCGATTGCGATTCATGTTTAATGAAAAAACGTAAAACACGAATCAGTACAAAAACAATAAACGTAACGAAAACCTAAACAGCCTATCTGGTGAAAACACATAGACAGGAACAATCACCCACAAACACACAGTGAAACCCAGGCTACCTAAATATGGTTCCCAATCAGAGACAATGACGAACACCTGCCTCTGATTGAGAACCATATCAGGCCGAACATAGAACTAGACAAACTAGACATGTAACATAGAATGCCCACTCAGATCACACCCTGACCAATCAAAACATAGAAAATACAAAGTAAACTATGGTCAGGGCGTGACAGATTCAGATTGCAGCTAATGCTCTACAAACGCATGCGCACACACACACACACACACACACACACACACACACACACACACACACACACACACACACACACACACACACACAGATTCTCCCTTGAGCAGGTGACTTACACTGTGTGGTCTATGAGGTTCAGGACTGGGTATATTTGAGCCCTTTTGTGTGTGTGTGTGTGTGTGTGTGTGTGTGTGTGTGTGTGTGTGTGTGTGTGTGTGTGTGTGTGTGTGTGTGTGTGTGTGTGTGTGTGTGTGTGTGTGTGTGTGTGTGTGTATGTGTGTGTCTATATGACCCTTTTTACTTAGCAGCCTCAGTCTCCACTTCACTGAAAGCAAAATGTAATTAAACACTTTTAAGTGAATTTATTCCAGCATATGTTATCACTATGACATGCCCATAACTAATCTGATTTAGCAGTGTGATACTTTAAATCACTTTAAAACACACAACAGCTCATTCTCATGCAGAAGCTAAAGCCCCTCTAGATAAACGTTATGGTGATTTGTGCATAGGCATCTGGGCATGCCATCCTCTTGGTTTCCTTTTTTATCTACAGCCATCCAGCACACACACACACACACACACATGCACGCAAGTAGTGCCATAGGGCACTATATGAGGAATAGGGTGCCATTTGGGACACCCAAGAGAGGGTAGGGCCAGGTAGAGCTAATGGACTACTCCCGGACACAGTGGGCTGTCGGCACACACTCACACTCACACACACAAACACAGTGGGGCTGTCGACACACACTCACACTCACACACACAAACACAGTGGGGCTGTCGACTCAGCAAAAAGCACCGCTGCCGACTCTCTCTCCTTGACACACCATTTTTAGGACAATCTTTCCCAGGGCACAGAGAGGAGAGCAGCAGACAGACCGGGTGTCACCAGCTCTTAGGGGCTGATTTAGAGTTACTATAAAGGTTTGGGAAACCTTGGCCTATCCCATTTTAAGAGTTTTCAGATTGTTTTGATTCAGTCAGAGGGACTCTAGATCTTTATATCACTGTGTGTGTGTGTGTGTGTGTGTGTGTGTGTGTGTGTGTGTGTGTGTGTGTGTGTGTGTGTGTGTGTGTGTGTGTGTGTGTGTGTGTGTGTGTGTGTGTGTGTGTGTGTGTCATTCAGTATAACTTGCAGTGCTAGCCATTTACAGTAGTCTTACTTAGTTGTACTACCTGTCAGTGCATCTTACAGAGGTGCAGACACACATACACACACACACACACACACACACACACACGCTGTCATATGCCTTTTACTGAGGAGTGGCTTCTGTCTGGCCACTCTACCATGAGGACAGATTGGTGGAGTGCTGCAGAGATGGTTGTCCTTCTGGAAGGTTCTCCCATCTCCTCAGAGGAACTCTAGAGCTCTGCCAGAGTGACCATCGGGTTTTTGGTCACCTCCCTGACCAAGGCCTTTCTCCCCCAATTGTTCAGTTTGAGCTCTAGGAAGAGTCTTGGGGATTTCAAACTTCTTCCATTTGAGAATGATGGCGGCCACTGTGTTCTTGGGGACCTTCAATGCAGCAGAAATGTTTTGGTACCCTTCCCCAGATCCGTGCCTTGACACAATCCTGTCTCAGAGCTCTACAGACAATTCCTTTGACCTCATGGTTTGGTTTTTGCTCTGATATTAACTGTCAACTGCGGGACCTTTTATATAGCCTTTCCAAATCATGTCCAATCAATAGAATTTACCACCGGTGGACTCCAATCAACTTGTAGAAACATCTGAAGGATGATCAATGGAAACAGGATGCACCTGAATAAATAAGGTATTTCTGTTTTTTATTTTTTTTGGTGCAAAAAATTCTAAAAACCTGTTTTGACCTTGTCATTATGGGGTATTGTGTCTAGATTGCTGAGGATTTTTTAAATGTAATACATTTCAGATTAAGGCTGTCACGTAACAAAATGTGGAAAAAGTCAAGGGGGTTGAATACTTTCCCGAAGGCATTGTATAGTGCACTATTTCTGATCAGAGCCTGCAAGGATACTGTATGTAGAGATTGGTGATGTTCTGTAGATCGCAACACTTAGGTTATCCGTGTTATGCATAATTGAGTTTAATTGAGCTTGCATAATGTGAGGTCATCCTGATTGGTTTGGTGAGACTTTGACAATACCTGCCGTTTGTCGCAACTAATTTTGACAATACATCTTGGATGCGTGGGCCCTAAGTGCCATGGCCAAAAGTAGTGCACTATATAGGGTGTCATTTGGGAAGGAGAGCTTGACTTCCGAGACCTCGTGCCTTGTTGCTTAAGGTTCCATGAAAACCCTAGGTGTGAAAGCATGGCTTCGTAACAAACACATGCAAATTCCCACTAGATAATTGAAGCCTATAGCTAAAAGGCATGCACACATTTGTACATATTTCTTAATGGTTCAGGAAGCGTGCCATCCCTTCTCATTAAACTAAAGGGCTTCAATCCTACTTTAAAAAATGTGTTTCTGTACCAAAGACGGAATAAATGGAGTGCGGCTCATCGAGTCAGATATTTCTCATAGCCTTCTGTGAATAATGTCCAGAAATAGAGTGTGATATACAGTATAATGGAGGTACAACCCAATACAATTAAATTGCCTTACACAGTTTATACGACTGACACAAACCATATAAATTTGATTATTTATGGAAGTGTAATATAAGAGATATTTATTTTATGATTATGTCTTGGTAACTTGATAAGGAGACAAGGCTGTATTTGTTCCCATATCAACACCCACTCTGTGACTGAATATATCCTCCACTCCTCCTCTTCTCCTGGCCTTACAGCTTCTACCAAATCCCTACAGACATGTCTCTCTTTCTCGCTGTGTCTCTCTCATTATGTCCCTCTCTCTCTCTCCCTCCCTCCATCTCTCTCTCTCTCTTTTTCTCAGCTCAGAGAAGGGAAAGCAGACAAGTACATCTCATTACTATCAGTCCACAGGACCCAACCATTTGACTAAGGCACTGTTAACAAGTAGCTGTTCACCCCCAGCTTGTCTTTCCAAAGCAGAAGAGTGGCTGTCCTGGCCTCTGCATATCCACGGTGGTCCTGTCCTGGGTTGTCGACAACGGTAGCTAACTCAAAGGAACATAGAGAATCAACTCTTACAAGAATAACAACATGATCTAAAGTCTGCCACATAGGGAGACTCAGGGACAGACAGAGAGATGGACAGACAGTCAGACTAGGCAAGACCCAGTATAGGGACAGACAGACAGACCAGACAGAGGGACAGACTTAGAGACAGATGGAGTGGGACAAACACACTCCTGGGACTGGGACAGACAGAGGGACAGACACAGTACAACAGCAGCTAGCAGGTCTGCAGGAAGTCAATGACTGATGTGAACAGAGACAACAATGTTTTTGCATTTGTGCAAATTGAAGAAATAGAACCATACATTCATGAGAGACCAATCAATACCCCACACATGGCCAGACCCTGAAAGGTATCCAAATGAGGGAGCTCATTCAATGTCTACATCCCAAATGGCACCCTACTCCCTATATAGTGCACAACTTGTGAACAGAGCCATGGTCAAAAGTAGTGCACTATAAAGTGAATAGTGTGCCATTTGGAATGCATTAAATATTTTCAGAGACATACATGTAATACACCCTCTGTTTACTGCCACTGGGCCAGAGGCCATATTAGACTGGGTTTAGTGACAGCATATACACACACACACACACACACACACACACACACACACACACACACACACACACACACACACACACACACACACACACACACACACACACACACACACACACACACACACACACACACACACACACACCATTAAGGGGTTACACTGTTGTTAACATTAGCAATCTGACCAATCTTTCTCAGTATTATTGGTAAATCAATAAGCATCAGTCAGTCCTGCACCATTAGGTTGGTCAGGTTACAACCAGGGCACCGCCTGACCCTTCCCTTCAGCCAGCACAGCTCTGCATCTCTAGACCACCAAACATGTTATTTATGATGGCTTTCATTACACATTACAGGAATAATATTCTTTAAGAACTATACTGAAAGAGGAGTGAGCTACAGTACCTACAGTTATACTCCACAGAAAGAAATGTATCTAGGTCTATTATATTCTGTGTGTTGAACAAACCTAGATTTGACATTCATCATTGTAAATGATTGCACAATTAAAAAACAGTAAACACTAGGGTGTTTATAAAGTAACTGAGTAATGATAATGATAGGCCTGTGACTGCTGCGCTGTGAGGTGATTGTCCCATTAAAGACATGTGTTTAATACCTGGCCCTCCCACAGGACTACCCTTACATATGGGTCTCTTCCATCACGTTTCCAGGGCCATGCTAGAATGAAATGGGTCATAGGATACTTTAAATAAACATGATAATGAGGCAGACACTAAGCCAATCGCTAGGGGGGATGCTTGTGTTCTAGACCAAGCGGTCTCTGGGGATTTTCCTTTTGAATAATATTATAATAATGGAAAGAGATGCTGATTTATGTCTGTCGTGCCGGAGATGAACAGAACTCGTTGCGATGTGTTTGAGTGTGTGTGTTTGCGTGCGTGCGTGTGCATGTGCGTGTGCGCGTGTGTGTCTCTCATTGATCAGTCATGTCGAAAATATATTTAGAGAATCAATGCCGAGATAGACATAGAACATATCCCAGGTCTGTATTAACTTAACCCTCAGACAGAAGTGTTCTGAGTGTTGTGCTCAGTCTCACTTCCCCTCCATATCTCACTCACCAGCCCTACAGTGACAGCTAGCAGGAGACAGCAACTCCTCTCCTTTCCTGTATACTGGGCTCTTCCCTCTCAGCAGGTGTCACAATTATCTCTCACTGGGTAAATCAGTGCAGACTCAGAAGGAGTACGCTAGTGGCTCAGAAGGAGCAATGTAGTGACTCAATATGGGCTCAGTAGGAGTAATGTAGTGTCTCAGTAGGAGTAATGTAGTGGCTCAGTAGGAGTAAAGTAGTATGGGCTCAGTAGGAGTAAAGTAGCATGGGCTCAGTAGGAGTAATGTAGTGGCCCAGTATGGGCTCAGTAGGAGTAATCTAGTGGCTCAGTAGGAGTAATGGAGTGACTCAGCAGGAGTAATCTAGTGGCTCAGTGGGAGTAATGTAGTGACTCAGCAGGAGTAATGTAGTGTCTCAGTGTGGGCTCAGTAGGAGTAATGTAGTGGCGCAGTATGGGCTCAGTAGGAGTAATATAGTGGCTCAAAAGGAGTAATGTAGTGGCTCAGTAGGCTTAATGTAGTGACTCAGAAGGAGTAATGTAGTGACTCATTATGGGCTCAGTAGGAGTAATGTATTCACTCAGTATGGGCTTAGTAGGAGTAATATAGTGGCTCAAAAGGAGTAATGTAGTGGCTCATTATGAGTAATGTATTCACTCAGTATGGGCTTAGTAGGAGTAATATAGTGGCTCAAAAGGAGTAATGTAGTGGCTCATTATGAGTAATGTATTCACTCAGTATGGGCTTAGTAGGAGTAATATAGTGGCTCAAAAGGAGTAATGTAGTGGCTCAGTAGGAATAATGTAGTGGCTCAGTATGGGCTCAGTAGGAGTAATGTAGTGGCACAGGAGCAATGTAGTAGCTCAGTAGGAGTAATGTAGTGGCCAGTGTGAGCTCAGTAGGTGTAATGTAGTGGCCAGTATGGGCTCAGTAGGCGTAATGTAGGAGCTCAGTAGGAGTAATGTAGTGGCCAGTGTGAGCTCAGTAGGAGTAATGTAGTGGCCAGTATGGGCTCAGTAGGTGTAATGTAGGAGCTCAGTAGGAGTAATGTAGTGGCCAGTATGGGCTCAGTAGGTGTAATGTAGGAGCTCAGTAGGAGTAATGTAGTGGCCAGTATGGGCTCAGTAGGTGTAATGTAGGAGCTCAGTAGGAGTAATATAGTGGCCAGTGTGAGCTCAGTAGGAGTAATGTAGTGGCCAGTGTGAGCTCAGTAGGTGTAATGTAGGAGCTCAGTAGGTGTAATATAGTGGCCAGTGTGAGCTCAGTAGGTGTAATGTAGTGGCTCGGTAGGAGTAATATAGTGGCCAGTGTGAGCTCAGTAGGTGTAACGTAGTAGCTCAGTAGGTGTAACGTAGTAGCTCGGTAGGAGTAATATAGTGGCCAGTATGGGCTCAGTAGGAGTAATGTAGGAGCTCAGTAGGAGTAATATAGTGGCCAGTATGGGCTCAGTAGGTGTAATGTAGGAGCTCAGTAGGTGTAATGTAGTGGCCAGTATGGGCTCAGTAGGTGTAATGTAGGAGCTCAGTAGGAGTAATATAGTGGCCAGTATGGGCTCAGTAGGAGTAATGTAGGAGCTCAGTAGGAGTAATATAGTGGCCAGTATGGGCTCAGTAGGTGTAATGTAGGAGCTCAGTAGGTGTAATGTAGTGGCCAGTATGGGCTCAGTAGGTGTAATGTAGGAGCTCGGTAGGAGTAATATAGTGGCCAGTGTGAGCTCAGTAGGTGTAATGTAGGAGCTCAGTAGGAGTAATATAGTGGCTCAGTAGGAGTAATGTAGGAGCTCAGTAGGTGTAATGTAGGAGCTCAGTAGGTGTAATGTAGTGGCTCGGTAGGAGTAATATAGTGGCCAGTGTGAGCTCAGTAGGTGTAACGTAGTAGCTCAGTAGGTGTAACGTAGTAGCTCGGTAGGAGTAATATAGTGGCCAGTGTGAGCTCAGTAGGTGTAATGTAGTGGCTCGGTAGGAGTAATATAGTGGCCAGTGTGAGCTCAGTAGGTGTAATGTAGGAGCTCAGTAGGAGTAATATAGTGGCCAGTATGGGCTCAGTAGGTGTAATGTAGGAGCTCAGTAGGTGTAATGTAGGAGCTCAGTAGGTGTAATGTAGGAGCTCAGTAGGTGTAATGTAGGAGCTCAGTAGGTGTAATGTAGTGGCTCGGTAGGAGTAATATAGTGGCCAGTGTGAGCTCAGTAGGTGTAATGTAGTGGCTCGGTAGGAGTAATGTAGGAGCTCAGTAGGTGTAATGTAGTGGCCAGTATGGGCTCAGTAGGTGTAATGTAGTGGCTCGGTAGGAGTAATATAGTGGCCAGTGTGAGCACAGTAGGTGTAACGTAGTAGCTCAGTAGGAGTAATGTAGTGGCTCAGTAGGAGTAATGTAGTGGCCAGTATGGGCTCAGTAGGAGTAATGTAGTGGCTCAGTAGGTGAAATGTAGTAGCTCAGTAGGAGTAATGCAGTGGCCAGTATGGGCTCAGTAGGAGTAATGTAGTAGCTCAGTAGGAGTAATGTAGTAGCTCAGTAGGAGTAATGTAGTGGCCAGTATGGGCTCAGTAGGAGTAATGTAGTGGCTCAGTAGGAGTAATGTAGATGTAGTGGCCAGTGTGGGCTCAGTAGGCGTAATGTAGGAGCTCAGTAGGAGTAATGTAGTGGCTCAGTAGGAGTAATGTAGTGGCTCAGTAGGAGTAATGTAGTTGCCAGTATGGGCTCAGTAGGCGTAATGTAGGAGCTCAGTAGGTGTAATGTAGTGGCTCAGTAGGAGTAATGTAGTGGCCAGTATGGGCTCAGTAGGAGTAATGTAGTGGCCAGTATGGGCTCAGTAGGAGTAATGTAGTGGCTCAGTAGGTGTAATGTAGGAGCTCAGTAGGAGTAATGTAGTGGCCAGTATGGGCTCAGTAGGAGTAATGTAGTGGCTCAGTAGGAGTAATGTAGTGGCCAGTATGGGCTCAGTAGGCGTAATGTAGGAGCTCAGTAGGAGTAATGTAGTGGCCAGTATGGGCTCAGTAGGAGTAATGTAGTGGCCAGTATGGGCTCAGTAGGTGTAATGTAGGAGCTCAGTAGGAGTAATGTAGTGGCCAGTATGGGCTCAGTAGGTGTAATGTAGGAGCTCAGTAGGAGTAATGTAGTGGCCAGTATGGGCTCAGTAGGTGTAATGTAGGAGGAGCTCAGTAGGAGTAATGTAGTGGCCAGTATGGGCTCAGTAGGCGTAATGTAGGAGCTCAGTAGGAGTAATGTAGTGGCTCAGTAGGAGTAATGTAGTGGCTCAGTAGGAGTAATGTAGTTGCCAGTATGGGCTCAGTAGGCGTAATGTAGGAGCTCAGTAGGAGTAATGTAGTGGCCAGTATGGGCTCAGTAGGAGTAATGTAGGAGCTCAGTAGGTGTAATGTAGTGGCTCGGTAGGAGTAATATAGTGGCCAGTGTGAGCTCAGTAGGAGTAATGTAGTGGCTCAGTAGGAGTAATGTAGTGGCCAGTATGGGCTCAGTAGGAGTAATGTAGTGGCTCAGTAGGAGTAATGTAGTGGCCAGTATGGGCTCAGTAGGCGTAATGTAGGAGCTCAGTAGGAGTAATGTAGTGGCCAGTATGGGCTCAGTAGGAGTAATGTAGTGGCCAGTATGGGCTCAGTAGGTGTAATGTAGGAGCTCAGTAGGAGTAATGTAGTGGCCAGTATGGGCTCAGTAGGTGTAATGTAGGAGCTCAGTAGGAGTAATGTAGTGGCCAGTATGGGCTCAGTAGGTGTAATGTAGGAGGAGCTCAGTAGGAGTAATGTAGTGGCCAGTATGGGCTCAGTAGGCGTAATGTAGGAGCTCAGTAGGAGTAATGTAGTGGCCAGTATGGGCTCAGTAGGAGTAATGTAGGAGCTCAGTAGGTGTAATGCAGTGGCTCTTTACGGCTTCAGTACTGACTGAGGCTATGTTCCAAATGCAGGTTGACGTTTATTGGGATAAGTATTTTCCTTGAGGCAGGACTGAGCGATTTCCACTAGATGGGCCAGCTGCAAAATTGGCTGTATTGTAAAAATGTTGGTCTTAATTTGGGGTTAGTGTGAGGCAATAGAGTTAGCAGTGTTGTTAAGGTTAGGGTTAAGGTTAGGGTGAGGCAATAGAGTTAGCAGTGTTGTTAAGGTTAGGGTTAAGGTTAGGGTTAAGGTTAGGGTTAAGGTTAGGGTTAGGTTTAAAATAAGAATTTGTTCTTAACTGACTTGCCTAGTTAAATAAAGGTTAAATCATTAAAAAAAAAAAAAAAAAGAATATATGACTTTGTGGCTGTACCAGCAAGTGACCACTCTGCCTCCAGAACAAGATTCATGACGAAAAATGCTAATATGCAACCCAAATGGCACACTCTTCCCCTATATAGTGTACTACTTTTGACCAGGGTCCCATATATAGGGAATAGGGTGCCATTTGGGATACTCAAACGCTCAGTAGGGGTAATGTACTATACTAGTGAAAATGAGCATTGTGACACATACACTCCTTCCAATTGAAGATCACCCTTTCCCTCTGATAATGTAATATACAGTACAGTACTTTAAGTTGAATCTACAAATATATGTTTGAAGTCATTGTACTATACGAGGGAACATGCTATTACTTTAACACTGCAAACATTTAAGGGTGATTGATTACAATGTTTGTTTACTGAATACAAGTGTTGTGTGACACTGAACGTATGTGTTGTCATCTTTCAGGTTCGAAACATGGGGCAGGAATGTTTTGTCTCTGCTTAAAATGAGTCTGAACATTCACAGTCAAAAATAGTAATAAGCCATGACTGCATAATGTAAGAAAAAACAACCTTGGACTATTTTGTTTACACGAGTCAGTGACCAGTAAATCAATGTATTTTGCCTCATTGATCCTCAATAATGAGAAAAGCTTGCATGACGCGCCACATACATTCCACATACAACAGTTTCATTAGTCTAACTTGCAGCCCGCGGTCCCTCCTCGTGCCCAACCATCTGCTGACATTATTATATTATTCCTTAACAAGTACAGATTGTTGTTGCGTTGCTATGTGTGGCTCAGTTAGAATCCAGACAGTTATTCCTCCTCTACACTGTACTTGTCCTTCATAGCTGGACTCAATTCCATTTCAATTCAGGTAAACTGATATTCTAATTCCAATTTTCCTCATTGGAATCGGAATTTCAGTTTATTTTCTGAATTGACTGTATTGAAATGGAATTGAGCCCAACCCTGTTCTCCTCAGGAGCATCTGGCAGTCCTTCTACAGCCCAGAAGCCCAAATGGCCCCTTATTCCATGTAGTACATTACTTTTATAGTGTGCAATACATGGGGAATAGGGTGCCATTTGGAACACATCCCAGGGAAACAGCTCTGATGTCTGAGGCTGAAAGGTGATCCACTCATCCATGTCTCTGTCTCTCCCTGTCTCTCACTGCTTCGCTCTTCTGGCTCTGTGGCTCCTGCTTTCTCATCAGCTTCTCCAGGAACCAGGAACTGTCAATACAACAACAACCACGAAGCGGATAAAGCAACCCAAACTACACTACCTTTCCTTTCCCCGTCTGCCGTTCTCCCTTCAAAACTGTCTTCTCAGACCGACCTAACCATGCGACGGACAGCAATTTAAACCATAGCCCCACCACACATACCACCACCAGCATCAGACTGAAAGTGGGAACATGTCTGAACCACCTATCTATAAGCTTGATTTGTTTTCACTCAGCCCCCACACTTCATCCATAAAAAATGATCTACAGTTCATCTTTTTGTTTGGGGGGGGGGGGGGGGGTATATCAGCTTTAATATTGCAAATAGATTGTGGTTTCCATCAATTTAATTGTTTGCATCATTTCCAATCACCCATATATTTTTTTGTAAATATATACAGTACCAGCCAAAAGTTTGGAAACACCTACTCATTCAATGGTTTTTCCTTATTTTCCAATTTTCTACATTGTATAATAATAGTGAAGACATCAAAGCTATGAAAAAACACATATGGAATCAAGTGTTAAACAATTCTAAATATATTTGAAATGTCAGCTTTGCAAACTCTTGGCATTCTTTCAACCAGCTTCATGAGGTAGTCACCTGGAATGCATTTAAATTAACAGCTGTGCCTTTTTAAAACTTAATTTGTTGAATTTCTTTCCTTCTTAATGCGTTTGAACCAATCAGTTGTGTTGTGACAAGGTAGGGGTGGTGTACAGAAGATAGCTCTATTTGGTAAAAGACCAAGTCCATATTATGGCAAGAACAGCTCAAATAAACAAAGAGAAACGACAGTCCATCATTATTTTAAGATATCACAGGATGCCACCTTTCCAGCAAGTCAGTTCGTCAAATGTCTGCTCTACTAGAGCTGCCCCGGTCAACTGTAAGTGCTGTTACTGTGAAGTGGAAACATCTAGGAGCAACAATGGCTCAGCCGCAAAATGGTAGGCCACATAAGCACACGGAACGGGACCGGTGAGTGCTGAAGTGCGTAGCGCGTAAAAATCGTCTGTCCTCGGTTGCAACACTCACTACTGAGTTCCAAACTGCCTCTGTAAGCAAAGTCAGCACAATAACTGTTCGTTGGGAGCTTCATGAAATGGGCTTCCATGGCCGAGCGATGGGGTGATGTAAATCTCGCCACCATTGGACTCTGGAGCAGTGTTCTCTGGGGTGATGAATCACGCTTCACCATCTGGCAGTCCGACGGACAAATCTGGGTTTGGTGGATGCAAGGTGAACACTACCTACCCCAATGGATAGTGGCAACTGTAAAGTTTGGTGGAGGAGGAATAATTGTCTGGGGATGTTTTTCATGGTCCAGGCTAGGCCCCTTAGTTCCAGTGAAGGGATCTCTTAACACTACACCATACAATGACATTCTAGATGATTCTGTGCTTCCAACTTTGTGGCAATGGTTTGGGGAAGGCCGTTTCCTGTTTCTGCATGACAACGCTCCAGTGCACAACGCGGCTGAATGGAAGCAAGTCCCTGCAGCAATGTTCCGATGGAAAGCCTTCCCAGGAGAGTGGAGGCTGTGAAAGCAGCAAAGGGGGGGCCAACTCCATATTAATGCCCATGATTTTGGAATGAGATGTTTGACGAGCAGGTGTCCACATACTTTTATTAAGGTAGTGTATTTTCCTTTATTATTTTCCCCTAACCCTATCAACCCTCCCCTAATTGGAGTAAAGTAATGGACAATAACAGGACTGTATATTACGTACCATCACCAACATCCTCATCAAGCAGACTTGATGGACTAATCACAGTTGAGAGAGGATATGACCAGCTACAGTGGGGCTTCATAACGACAACCCTCAGACTGGATCTGGTGTGTGTGCTTGTGTGTGTGTGTGTGTGTGTTTCTTCTGTTGCTGTCAGGGGGGCAACAGCACAGCAAGGTTCTTATGTAGTAATGATGGTCAAAATAACGCTTCAGACTCTCAATAACATTCACATCTCATAATTGGGTTTATCAACCAGACTTCACCAACAGTGGAATGAAATGTCCTTTTTATGGATAGAAACAATTCATACTTGAATCCACAAGTGTTTTATTGTGGAGCTATAATAGTAAATGAGCATTCAATACTCACTCACAGCGATAATCAGATACAAATGTAATGCCTACTGCCAGTTGTCTTTGGCTGTTTTGTCAGGTATAAATTGATAGGAAATGTAAATCATAGCATCGATCTGAACCGACTGAAAGTTGTGGCATTAAACACTTTTAAGGTTGATTGAATGCCATTATTTCAAACACATGACAGGTGTGCTACTTTTTTTTAAAATGCAGTGTGGACGACCATATGTGGTTGTCGGGGCCCTTTAGTTAGATGGGGATCCGCAGACATGAGGAACGAGTCCACCGTGGGTCCTTGACTTGAAGAGAAGAGATGTCTCCAGAATCTGAATACAATTAGGCTTTCACAGCATCCTCTTAAAATAGAGACGGGAGACAAAGTGAAGCAAGCGGCCTAGCAGGACAACAAGAAGAGGTCCCTTGGCGACGGGGCTAACCTTAATGAGCATCCACATCCTCCCTCCTTTCTCCCACTCCCCTTCCCCCAGTCTCCTCCTCTCAGTATATTACAGGATAGATTCTCTTGCTCCAAAAACCCAGAAAATGCACTTAACTTTCATTTACTGATATCCTACTTCCACTACCTTCAGTCATGAAAGATTCAAAGATTCATACCCACCAACACCACCACCATCCAACTCCATGTTCAGATTTTGTGTTTTTCTTTTCATGAGGTGAGCAAAGACATTGAGTGCTATTTATTGAGACAGAGAGACGTGCAGAGAGTTTAAACCGAGAGCTTCAGATGAGAGATGATTCCTAGTGGCTCTTTTAACAGTAAGTTCATCAGAGCATACAGTGCAGATGAATGAGGAAAGTTTTCCACACAGGAAACAGAGAAACTGTTATTTTAGTCTTTGTCTGTGTGTTGTGGTGTAACATCTGGTGTTTAGTAAAAATGATAACACTGACATGGTGCTGGGTGAGAATGGATAAGTCCCTTACTGCACTTCCTGTTCGTACAGAAGAATCATGGTGCAGTTAGCAGCCCAAACCCACTAAACATGGACCGACGGCGACGTCTTTTGGACGTATTGTTTTGGTCCTTTCTGGACCGGCTGTCTTTTATTTTCCTTTCCGGACCGGCCTTGATTTGGGATAGACGTCTATGTTTGGTTCAGATTTGGTCAGGACCGGCCTTGATTTGGGATAGACGTCTATGTTTGGTTCAGATTTGGTCAGGACCGGCCTCGATTTGGCGTAGACGTCTATGTTTGGTTCAGATTTGGTCAGGACTGGCCTTGATTTGGGATAGACGTCTATGTTTGGTTCAGATTTGGTCAGGACTGGCCTTGATTTGGCGTAGACGTCTATGTTTGGTTCAGATTTGGTCAGGACCGGCCTTGATTTGGCGTAGACGTCTATGTTTGGTTCAGATTTGGTCAGGACTGGCCTTGATTTGGCCCAAACATAGACGTCTATCATTGGTTCAGATTTGGACTGGTCCGGACCAAAATCTGAACCAATCATAGACATCTATGTTTCACAAGTTTGGACAGCACAGTACAGCACAGTACAGTACAGTACAGTAGAGCACAGCAGAGTATAGTACATTACAGTACAGTACTGTAGAGTACAGTAAATTAAAGTAGAGTATAGTACAGTACAGTAGAGTAAAATACATTAGAGCATAGTAGAGTACAGTAAAGTAAAGTATAGTGTACAATAAAGTATAGTAGAGTATAATGTACTGTATTGTACCCTACTTTACTCGAATGCACTCTACGGAAATAAACTCACTTTACTATACTCTACTAAATTCAACTCTAATGTACTGTATGTTACCATACTGTACTCTACTGTACTGAATACAACTCTACTCTCCTGCACTGTACAGTACTCTACTATACTGAATTGTGCTGTTTAGATATGGTCTGGTCTGGACCAGCCAAATTTGCACTTGTTTGGGGGTGGAGCTCATTAGAATAATACCCCGCATGCCTAGCAAGTGTTTGTTTTTACATTTACATTTTGGCCATTCAGCAGACACTCTTATCCAGAGCGACTTACAGTCAGTGCATTCAATTAAGGTAGATAAACAACAACATATCACAGTCATAGCAAGAAAGACATATTTCTGTAACTGTTACTGGGAATGTTATTGCATTTGAAGTGCTCTGCTGGTTTATTCTGTAAAATTGACTAATAAGCAATAAGTATAAATATTCTATGTTGCGATCTTCAGTTGGATCCTTTTTCCTATATTTTATGATAAAAAAAATATTACTGTGATATGAAATTTACTTCATTGAGAATGTATGTGCAGCTGAAATTTGGCCATATAATTGATTACAAAAACATATGTATTTTCAACATCTGTAAATAACATATTTTCATCTTTCAGTTAAACCGAAAATGTACCTGATTTCAATGTCCAGAAAAGGCGTATTTTCAACGTCCGGAAAATACATATTTTAATCGGCCCAAAAAAACTGTTCACCTTTCATTCAGAACCTAAAATGAGCCTAACTTCAACGTCTAGGAAACACATATTTCAGACATCTTTTCAAAGCTGTTTTGCTTACTGGGAAGCCTCTGAATGCATTTAATCTCATCATAAATTTAATGCTGTTGGACCACAATGGCTGAACTCAAAAAAATAATAAAGTTCTACCTAAAACTAGGTCTGAGTTCTCTTGGAGCCTCTTATGAATTATCTCTTTCTGAGTCAGTCAATGCATGCACTGCTTACATT